>NC_064923.1:409722096-410031917 GCF_023897955.1 Schistocerca gregaria
GATGGGATTAATGTCAGGCAATCTGCGTGGCCAAATCATTCACTCGGATTGCCCAGAATGATCTCAAAACCAATCGCGAAATCGTGACCCGGTGACATGTTTTGGAACGAGAAGTCTGAATAGCTGTGAATAGTCTCCAAGCAACCGAACATAACTATTTCCAGTCAATGATTGGTTCAGTTGTGGATTCCTTGAAAATACAGCCCACACCATTAAAGAGCAACCACTAGATTGCACAGTGCCTTTTTGACAGCTTGGGAACAGGGCTTCGTGGTGTCTGCATCACACTCGAATCCTACCATCAGCTCTTACAAACTGAAATCGGAACTTATCTGACAAAGCTATGGTTTTCCAGTCGCCTATGATCCGACCGATAGAGTCACGAGCCAAGGAGAGGCGCTGCACGCGATGTCGTGCTGTTACCAAAGGCACGCGCGTTGGTCGTCTTATCTCCCATTAGCGCCAAATTTCACTGCGCTCTTCTAACGGATTCGCTCGCTATACGTCCCACATTGATTTCTGCGGTTATTTCACGCAGTGCTGCTTCTATATTAACACTGACAACTCTACATCTACATCTACAGCCATACTCCGCAAGCCACCTGTCGGTGTGTGGCGGAGGGTACCCTGAGTACCTCTATCGGTTCTCCCTTCTATTCCAGTCTCGTATTGTACGTGGAAAGAAGGATTGTCGGTATGCTTCTGTGTGGGCTCTAATCTCTCTGATTTTATCCTCATGGTCTCTTCGCGAGATATATGTAGGAGGGAGCAATATACTGCTTGACTCTTCGGTGAAGGTATGTTCTCGAAACTTTAACAAAAGCCCGTACCGAGCTACTGAGCGTCTCTCCTGCAGAGTCTTCCACTGGAGTTTATCTATCATCTCCGTAACGCTTTCGCGATTACTAAATGATCCTGTAACGAAGCGCGCTGCTCTCCGTTGGATCTTCTCTATCTCTTCTATCAACCCTATCTGGTGCGGATCCCACACTGCTGAGCAGTATTCAAGCAGTGGGTGAACAAGCGTATTGTAACCTACTTCCTTGCCAGTACTCTACACAAATGCAGGTGCTCGCGGTTGTTGAGCGAAGACATTTACTCTCTGTGTTGGCCTGGTGAAATGTAATGCCTGAAATGTGGTATTATCGGCATGCTCTTGATATTGTGGATCTAGGAATACTGAATTTTTTCACATTTTCCGAAATGGAGTGTTCCATGCGTGTGGCCCCAGCTACAACTTCGCATTCAATGTCTGTTAATTCCTGTCGTGTGGCCATAACCACGTGGGAAACATTTCCATATGAACTACGTGAGTCTGACAGCTCCGAGTAAAAACGACAGTTTCGCCAATGCAGTGCCCTTTTATACCTTATGTAGGCGAAACTGCCGCTCAAAATGGTTCAAATGGCTCTAAGCACTATGAGGCTTAACAACTGAGGTCATCAGTCCCCTAGATTTAGAACTACTTAAACCTAATTAACCTAAGGACATCACACGCATCCATGCCCGAGGCGCCCGCATCTCGTGGTCGTGCGGTAGCGTTCTTGTTTCCCACGCTCGGGTTCCCGGGTTCGATTCCCGGCGGGGTCAGGGATTTTCTCTGCCTCGTGATGGCTGGGTGTTGTGTGATGTCCTTAAGTTAGTTAGGTTTAAGTAGTTCTAAGTTCTAGGGGACTGATGACCATAGATGATAAGTCCCCTAGTGCTCAGAGCCATGCCCGAGGCAAAATTCGAACCTGCGACCGTAGCAGCAGCGTGGTTCGAAACTATCGCCATCTGTATATCTGCATATCGGTGTCCCATGACTTTTGTCACCTCGGTGTGGGACACACAGTCGCCAACCTCATCATTGAACAACGCAGTCCGAAATTTCCGAGAATTGGAGACAGCAGGATTATGTACGATCAGTGAGTGCAAAAGATTTAACATTTTTGAAGAATTTCACATTCCATATTCTATCGAGAATCAGAAAAACGTAATCTGTCTCTCATGAAAACGGGCAACTGTTCTTCTAAATAACATCCGTAATGCTGTAAACCGCTTCGTCACTTTTACGGCCGTGTCTCGAGGAGACTCACGTCCTCAACGCCGCCTAGGTGACACAGATGTCAAAATACATCCGAATTGGCAAGACGAACAGCCCTCCCCCCCCCCCCCCCCCTCCCACCAAGAAAAGCCAACACCTGGTACTAACCCCATAAAATAGTGATGCGAAAGAAACATGGAAGCACCAAAACGCAAATCGTATTCGTTGCATCTCCGCACGAAAATGGATTTCTCTCACTTTCTGGATGTCCTGGAAAAAGGACTTAACCGTCTTACTGAAGTAACTGCAGTACTCATGCGTTTTCAAGAGCAACATTTCGTCTTCGTTTCAGATACCACCTAGACCTTTTTGCAGTTACTTCTCCAGAAACAACAGAGACCGACGACGCTCTCATTACGGGGCAGATGAAGCAATCAGTATGCGAAGAGAGTGAGAAGTCTAAAGTAGCCCTAAAACCCTAAGTATATGTCACTTATATCGCACACATATACATTGATCAGCCAGAACATTATGACCACCGACTACTGTCGATATAAATCTGTCCGGGCGACAGCAGCATCACCTGTTAAGGAATGACTGCTAGTCAGACACGCGAACGATGCACATAGTATCAGTGAGCGTGCTGTCCGTGTGTAGAATGGGGAAGGCGCGCGATCTATCTGAGTTTGACGGAGGGCAGGTTGTGATGCCCGGAAGCTCGGCACGAAAATTTTGGAAACTGCACGACGTGAGGTGTATGAGGGGTGCTGTGGTGAGTGTCTTCAACACCTGGCGAAACCAAGATGAAACCACGTCCAGACATCGTGGGACGTTGTGGCCACCTCTCACTACAGATGTTGGATGTTGTAGGCCTATGCACACTGGCAGGACAGGACAGGAGGTGAACTGTAGCCGAACTAACATCAGACTTTAATGATGGGCAGAGAACAAGTTGTTTGAACACACAATGCACCGAACACTCCCAGCGATGGACCTCCTACATCAGACTTCTTTGTTTCTCCGCATACTGACTGCTCCCACACATGTGCCAATGTTAACATCGAAACATCAGAACTACGACTGAAAAGGTCACGTGACCTTGGCACTGGACGTTGGTTTAGTGGCAGAGTGTTGCGTGGTCTGATGACTCCCGATACCGTCTTCATCATGCCGTGGGAGGGAGCGAAGCCGTCGTCTTCCAGGGAAACAGTTCCTTGACAGCTGTACTATGGGACAGAGACAAGCTGGTGGCGGCATCATTATTCACCTCGTGCAAGGCACTATGACGGGCAAGGAGTATCGTACACCGGAGTATCGTACAAATCTTCATGACGATCATGTTTCCAGACGGCAGTGGCATTTTTCAGTAAGATCATGTGCCACGTCACAAGGTCAGTTGTGTGAAGGAGTGGTTGTGGAACACAGAGGAGAGTTCTAATTGATGTGCTGGCTCCCCAACTCGCCAGGTCTGAACCCTATCGAATACATCTAGGATGTGATTGAACGTGACGTCAGAGCTCATAGCTCCCATCCCTGGATTTTAATCGAGTTAGGTGACTTGTATGAGCAGATGTGGTGCGAATTCCTTCCAGCGACGTAGCAAGGCCTCATTGCTTCAATGCCACGACGTGTAGCCACTGTTATCCGAGCCAAAGGTGGACATACCGGTTATTAGGAAGGTGTCAGTATGGTCTGGTTGATCAGTGTGTGTCTGAACCTATGCTGTTTTACACCCTGAGACTCTAGAGAGGATGTTAAATTTATCTGTGGTATTCATGCACATGGCATGATCTTTGGCCCTGAAACACGTTGAAAAAAATGTTTGCTGGCTGCAGCGAACATTGTCACAACCTGATTGGACACACTGAACAGATAAAAGAAGAGAGAAATTACTCTTCATATTTTGAAAGTATTCAGTCAACTACAGGAAAAGAAATATCAACAGATTCTTTTAGAACATTTTTTTTCATGTCGCTCATTTCTCATCCACACTTCTCATCCTCATCCAGATCCCTGCAGATAGTAGGAGTACCTTACTGCCACACTACTTTCATACGAAAAATGAATCATGTATTACTTCCACTTGCTTGATCATACTTTGTCCCTTTTCCATCTACCTCCTTACAACCTGTTTCTCTCACCTGCCTCCTTACACCTCAAACCATCTCACCTTTAAACTTAGATACCCACACCTTCTTCCTTTTCCACCTGCTCACTACCCCTCTACATCTTCTATCTGCCGCCTTAATGTCCCCTGCTTCTCCCACTCTCTGTCCATCTCCACACCCCTCCTCTCTGTCCATCTCCTTCTCCCTCTCTATGTACAGCTTCTCCCCCCCCCCCCCCCCCCCTCTGTACATCTCCACGTTGCGTTTCTGTTTCCCCATTTTCTCGGCAGTGTTCTGCATACGTTACAGAAAGGAAGAACCAATTTTTCATCATCACTCCTCTATAGGAGGTAGATCTTTTTATTACTACAGTGTTTCCTTCCAGAGAGTAAGTGGTGTATCAAGTTTGGCTGAACTCGATCCATTGCTATAGGAGGAGGTGTTGAACATACACTCATACAACGCGCAATACAGTTAAAGGAATACTTTTTCGAAACACCGCAAGTCTCTCACATTGCGTTACATAGTTTGAAATTTGGGAATCGAACCCCAAGAAAACGTTTGGTTCATTGACGCCCTTTATGCTACCTGTTAAGGCCATTACGTGTACTTTCTGAGCTGCGAATTGACTGAAAATTTTATTTCGGCCACGCGTAAGAGAACCGCATGATTTCAACGCCGGGCGTTGCGTTTCTGACATCCATCGCGAAGACGTCACAAGAAGGGGTGAAATGTGGTAAGACGGGGTGTGTATACCTTCCCATAGTCTGACAAGTCCATGGTGGTGCTGGGCAGAATTGCGGTGAAATTTGGTGCTAATGTGACAGTATTAATGCACCTTACACTTCCCAGAAACTTCCCAGCTGGGCCTTTATTTCGTATGTGTCGAGACCTTGCTGCTTGTAGCGTCGCTGAGATCGATGGTGACCTCACAAGACGCCATGCTTTTCCGTCGTTATAGAAGAATGTATCAAGCTCATTCGAGCAAAACTTCAAAGATATGTATCGCAATGGGAAATAATTAGGAGGTTCGAAAAAGTGATCTTCTAATTGTATACGCGGTGTACGTAGACATATAAACAATGTGATTAAAAGTATCCTGACACCTGGCTGAAAATCACTTACAAGTTCGAGGCGCCCTCCATCGGTAATGCTGGAATTCAATATGGCGTTGTCTCACCATTAGCCTTCATGACAGTTTCTTCTCTAGCAGGCACATGTTCAATCAGGTGCTGGAAGGTTTCTTGGGGAATGGCAGCCCATTCTTCACGGAGTGCTGCTCTGAGGAGAGGTATCGATGTCGGTCGGTGAGGCCTGGCACGAAGTCGGCGTTCAAAAACATTCCACAGCTGTTCTGTAGGATTCAGGTCAGAACTCTGTGCAGGCCAGTCTATTACAGGAATGTTATTGTCGTGTAACCACTCCGTCACAGGCGTGCATTATGAACAGGTGCTCGATCCAGTTGAAAGATGCAATGGCCAACCCCGAATTGCTCTTCAACAGTGGGAAGCAAAAACGTGCTTAAAACATCAATGTAGGCCTATGCTGTGATAGTGTCACAAAAACAATAAGGGGTGCAAACCCCCTCCATGAAAAACACGACCACATCACAACACCACCGCCTCCGAATTTTACTGCTGGCACAACACACGCTGGCAGATGACGTTCACCGGACATTCACCATATCCACACCCTGCCTTCGGATTGGCACATTGTGTACCGTGATTAGTCACTCCACAAAACCGTTTTCCACTGTTCAATCGTCCAATGTTTATGCTCCTTACACCAAGCGAGGTGTCGTTTGGCATTTACCGGTGTGATGTGTGGCTTATAAACAGACGCTACACCATGAAATCCAAGTTTTCTCACCTCCCACCTAACTGTCATAATACTTGCAATGGATCCTGATGCAGTTTGTAATTACTGTGAGATGATCTAGATAGATGTCTGCCTATTACATTACGACCCTATTCAACTGTCGGCAGTCTCTGTCAGTTAGCAGACAGGTCCGCCTGTGCTCTGTTGTGCTGTACGTGTCCCTTCACGTCTCCATTTCACTGTCATATGGGAAGCAGTGGAGCTAGGGATGTTTAGGAGTGTGAAAACCTCGCATACGGACGTATGACACAAGTGACACCCAATCACCTGACCACATTCGAAGTCCGGAGTTCCGCGTAGCGCCCCATCTGGTCTGTCACGAAGTGTAATGACTACTAAGGTCGCTGACATGGAGTACCTGGCAATTAGGTGATAGCACAATGTACCTAATATGAAAAACGTTTATTTTTGGGGTTGTTCGGGTACTTTTGATCACATAGTGCACTTTCATTTCTATAGAATACAGAACAAGCCGAATATCCGGCTTCATCCAGGTATTTATTTATATCGTCTTCCAAATATTCTGTCCCTCACTTCTCCATTGCCACCTGCCTTCTGAAATGGTTCAAATGGCTCTGAGCACTATGGGTCTTAACTTCTGAGGTCATCAGTCCCCTAGAACTTAGAACTACTTAAACCTAACTAACCTAAGGTCATACCCCTCCCCCTCCTTCATGTCCATCTCCTCCTCCCCATAATCTCTGTCAATTTCCCCTTTCCTTCTAAACCTCTATCCCCTCCTTCCCCTTTCTCTGTCCATTTTCTCCTTTCCCTTGTCTCTGTCCATTTCATCCTTGCCCTCTGTCCATCCCGTACTCCTCTCACTCTGTCCATCCCTTCCTCCCCCAATCTCTTTCTATTTCCTTCTGTCACCTAAGTCTGTCCATCTCCTCTTCCTTCCTGTGTTTACCATCTCTCTGACAACGTCCTATGGCACCCCCACCGTAGTGGGAGCTAGGAGATAGTTACACCCACAGCATGTCTTTCCAGACAATAACTGTTATGGTCTCCAAGTTTGGTCGAACTCAACCCAATGGATTAGGAGTGTATGTGGAACATACATTCATAGGTACAGACACATATATATCCACTTTTATAAATGTATATGATTAAGATATATGTATAGATTTTTGTGCAAATTGTTAGATCTGTCCTTTAGAAAAGCATGCCATAAATTAAAATATAAGAAAACCATGTGTATAAAGTCAAACAGAATTACTAAAATTGATAATGATGTACATCTTAAAATCTTGATAAATTCTTGTTGTAAAGATAATTAACTATTTTGTGGTATATAAAGAAGAACACTTTAATATATCATTCACTTATATACAGCACTACAGCATGCTTGTGTAAGAAAACAACTTGCTGACGCAGAGTAACTATTTCAGCATTATTGCATGGAACATGGAACGTATATAAAAACACCGTGCGTAACATATTGGAAGACACAGAAAATAATTAACACTTAACACTCCTCCTTAATTATTTTTCTTCTTAATTCTTGAAATACTTTTGCAGTCTGTGGCCTAGTGAGTTTGTCAGCAAGTCGACTTGAACTGTCCACATGTAAAGATAATTAACTATTTTGTGGTATATAAAGAAGAACACTTTAATATATCATTCACTTATATACAGCACTACAGCATGCTTGTGTAAGAAAACAACTTGCTGACGCAGAGTAACTATTTCAGCATTATTGCATGGAACATGGAACGTATATAAAAACACCGTGCGTAACATATTGGAAGACACAGAAAATAATTAACACTTAACACTCCTCCTTAATTATTTTTCTTCTTAATTCTTGAAATACTTTTGCAGTCTGTGGCCTAGTGAGTTTGTCAGCAAGTCGACTTGAACTGTCCACGTGTTTCAGTTTGACAGTCGTTCCCATGTGTTGTTGAATAAACCTTCGTGAAATTTCAATGTGTTTCTTGCCTCTTGCTGTTTATCCTTCATAAGTATTCTTCAACATATGTATTGGAGCTTGATTACCAACACAGAGTTCTGTTGGTTTATTAAAGCCTGAAATTCTAAGTTGTTGTTCAAGGCGTCGTATCCAACATATATCATCGATTGAGGAGACAGCAGCTAGGTATTCTGCTTCAGCAGTTGAAGTTGCCACAAGACGTTGCTTTCGAGCGTACCAGACAATGGGCCCTAGTCGCATAATAAGAACTCTGCTGGTGGAGAATCTGGTTGCAATATCACCACCATACTCAGAATCAGTATAAGCAAGCAATGTTGAGCCCACAACAAATAATATGCCGTACTTCGTAGTTCCTTTTAGGTACTGAAAAATTCATTTAATCATTTTCCAGTGATTAACCACTGGCTTATTACTGAATCTGTTGAAGTAGTTAACAGCAAAACTAATATCCGAACGTGATATTGTTGCAAGATACAGTAAACAGCCTATAGCTACTCTATGAGGTTCAGTCCTTTCCAGTGGTTCACTGCCGCACGTCTTCAAATCCCTACAACACTTCAGGAGCTCCGACAGGCGCTGGTGCAAGAATGGGAGGCTACACCCCAGCAGCTGCTCGACCACCTGACCCAGAGTATGCCAACCCGTTGTGCGGCCTGTGTACGTGTGCATGGTGATCAATCCCATATTGATGTCAGGTTCAAATGGCTCTGAGCACTATGGGACTTAACATCTCAGGTCATCAATCCCCTGGAACTAAGAACTACTTAAACCTAACTAACCTAAGGACATCACACACATCCATGCCCGAGGCAGGATTCGAACCTGCAACCGTAGTGGTCTCGCGGTTCCAGACTGCAGCGCCTAGAACCGCACGGCCACCCCGACCGGCTTATTGATGTCAGGGTACATGGGCAGGAAACAGTGGCGTTTTGTAGCACATGTGTTTCGGGACGGCTTTCTCAACGTATCACCAATACCGTGGACTTACAGATCTGTGACGTGTGTGTTCCCTATTTGCCTACGCTATTGGCGCCAGTTCTGTGTAGTGTCACGTTGTGTGGCACCACATTCCTTAATTTATGAGCATGAATGTACATTCACTATACACGCATACATTTTTGGCTGATATTATCTCGCCCGAATATCGACATCGATTCTACCATAGCAGATATCAACATCAAGGGGTCAAAAAGGTTGCAGGATCAGGCTACTCCGAATTGGCGGCAGCCCCCGACGAATCACCAGGTCCCTACAGTTAGAGGTCAGAGCGTTCAATAGATAATGCAACAAATTTTTTATCTCGGTCAATCTCAGTTCCAAAAATTCGGAATTTGTGGTGAGACATCGTGGAATATTCTCGGTTCAACTCCTATACTTCCATGAAGTTCTGACGGGTAGCTTTGAAAATGCCGTCTGTAAAGGAGATGCATTTCAAGCAGAGATCTGTCATTGAATTTCTTTCGGCGGAAAATCTGACCATCGCAGATGTTCAGAGGCGCTTTCAAAACGTCTACGGAGACTCGGTAGTGAACAAATGCATTCTGAGTCTCGAGTGAGGCGTCTGTCATCATCGCAACAAGGTCGCGCAACTGCTTCACAGTACATTTACTTAGTAATGAAATTATTTCTCAGCAATATGGGCCAGTTTAAAATCATCAGCGACGTTCATGATTTCAATACCAGAAAAAAGAAAGACCTACACTATCCTTTACTTAACCTATCTTTGGGACAGAAAGGGGTAAAATATGCTGCTATAAAACTTTTTGATAAATTACCAGATGAAATAAAATGTCTGACAGACAGCAGCAATAGTTTCAAAAACAAATTGAAATCATATCTCCTTGACAACTCCTTCTATACCATAGAGGAATTCTGGAATATGAGTAAATAAATCTGGATATATAATATATGCATTTTGGGCCATTTAAGGGAATAAGATAGGTAATAGAACTATTTAGGTATAACGCTATAATATAAACAAAAGCCGGCCTTGGTGGCCGAGCGGTTCTAGGCGCTTCAGTCCGGAACCGTGCGACTGCTACGGTCGCAGGTTCGAATCCTGCCTCGGGCATGGATGTGTGTGATGTCCTTAGGTTAGTTAGGTTTAAGTAGTTCTAAGTTCTAGGGGACTGATGACCTGAGATGTTAAGTCCCATAGTGCTAAGAGCCATTTGAACCATTTTTTTGTAAAAAAAAAAAGGAAAAGAAAAACTTGTTTGCTGTGCGCATTTCTTGTGCATTTGACACGTTCCACATCATAACGCTTTTTCCGTGCTATTGTTCAATAGAACGCGTAACTAACTAACCTGTCCGACCTCCCGCGTGCCGGCCAGCCGCACGCTGTTGTGAGTCCTACATTATGGAACGTGCGGACAATCACATTCGATGTGATTGATGGATCTCAATTGGACGTCTCTGTTGGTAGTGCTGACATACTCGTTCACCACTTGGGGTACTCAAATGTGTGTGCCCGCTGGGTTTCTTGCCGCCGTTTAGAAGACCATAAAAAGCAGCGAAGGACCATCTGCGCTTAATTGCTTGCGCGATAAGAGGCTGATCGTGATAACCTTTTGTCGAACATCGTCACAGGTGATGAAACTTGGATTCGTCAATTCGAACCAGAAACAAAACGGCAATCCGTGGAGTGGCGCCACACCGTATCTCCTCCGAAGAAAAAGTTCAAAGCCGCACCCTCTGCCGGTCATTGCAAGGTCCTCTGGGACTCTGAAGTGGTATTCTGTTCGATGTCCTTCCTTACGGTGCTGCGATCAACTCGGAAGTGTGTTGTGCTACCCTCAGGAAATTCGAGAATAGAATTCAGTGTGTTCACCGCCACAAAAATACAAACGAACTTCTCCCCTCCTCACACAAGTCTGCGCACCCGAGAGGAGCTCACGAAACTTCATTGGACTGTTCTTCCTCATCCACCCCACAGCCTCTGGATCTCGTACCCTCCGACGTGGTCCAATGAGGGATGTATTCTCGGGAAGCAGTACATGGATGATGGGGAGGTTACTGATTCTGCAAGACATTGGCTCCGACGTCGAATAGTAGAGTGGTAACATATGGGCATACAGATACACCCAGCAAGGTGGGTAAGAGCGTCGCATTGAACGGAGATTATGTAGAAAAATAGTGTCATCCCAAAAGAGTGAGGAATAATATACTGTACCGGCATCTTAAATAAAAGAAACCTATTTTCAAGAAAAAAGTGTTGCATTATTTATCGAACGGCTCTCGTAAGATGGAGGGAAGTAATTTTCCAGTGATTTATTTTACAATGTCAAGGTACACACATGGACATGTGACTCTGCTGCTATGTTGCAGAGAAAACAGGCATGGGTGCAGGGTTCGGACCGGAAGGATATCAGCATTTCTCACTGTCCATCTTCCCTCTCTAATATAACTTCCCGTCATTCTCGCCCTCACCTTTCCCCTCGTTACAACACGCCACAGATGCATAAGATTTTAGTAAAAGCGACATTAAAATTCAAGAAATCTTTAATATGACGATAATAATTTGTCTGCAGCAGTGTAAGTACATAGCTTTGCAACAGAAATTCGTCATCTGAAAGGAAAATCATCAGAAAATTTGAAAATTACATGTGTCATGCACTTGAATTAAGAATTACAACAACAAAAATCCCCTGTAGTGTTCACAGTGTCATACTTAATACGATATAAAATCTAAGTGTGCATTCACTACTATATGGATTTCACTTGGCACCACGTTTGTGAACACAGGACTGCAAAATGTGGTTTTGCGAGCTTATAAATGGCGGGAAGAGGGGGGGATATTTGTTATTTTTTATTTAGTGAAGAGGCTTTACCTTTCTGCTTTACCTTACTTAACTTTATGTGGTGCGTCGATCCTATCTGTGGGCTCGCGAAGCGTGTTCGATTTGTTGATGGCGCCTTTTCGTGGTTGACATGTCTCTCCGGTACAGCCCATGGGCCCGTCTACGAAAGCAAGAAAGTGGAAAGTATCCTGTGCGGCTCACAGGACGTAATCTCTTTTAAAATTCCTTAGCATTTTCTATGACTTTCAGCTTTAATGCTACTTTATTCGCCGGAAGTTCGGCTCTAGCCAGTCCTGCAATAGTAGTATAATGTATTTTCTTATTCCATTTTAAAATCATAGCATTCATTTTTTGTGTGGTGCAGGTTTCTTAGTTATAAAAATTACTGCACAGATGTAAGGTTTTTCCAAATGTAAGAAACTGTTCCAAGGTTCAGTACGGTCATGTATCAATTAACAAATATTCTATTCAAGTTTAGAAGTGTGCCAATCGAAAAAATATCGTCACCATCATATTTACTACTCTGTTGTTACATTAATACTCTGCTACACACCACTAATCAAAAAATGAAATCAATTTAAGAAGAAGTATTAACCAAAACTACTTTCAAAACAAAAATATTTTGAATTAGAAGCTGTTGGCAAATTACACAACTTTCCATTTTAAAGTCAAGAAAAATTGTCAGGACGTTGAAGAAACTGAGTTAATTTGCAAACATCACGTGTTCCCATGGTATAAAACCTTCCGTCTCAAGGTACAAGACGTGCCGACCGACATAGAATGGCTTAACCGCTCACCCGTTATGTAACTAGTTTTAACAAAATGGTTCAAATGGCTCTGAGCACTATGCGACTAAACTTCTCAGGTCATCTGTCGCCTAGAACTTAGAACTAATTAAACCTAACTAACCTAAGGACATCACACACATCCATGCCCGAGGCAGGATTCGAACCTGCGACCGTAGCAGTTGCGCGGTCCCGGACTGCGCGCCTAGAACCGCTAGACCACCGCGGCCGGCTAGTTTTAACAATATACAGAACTCTGTAACCATAAAACTCTGTAACTGAAGAATTAACAGTCTCCTCAAAATAGCTATGCCACACAGCAACTAATATATTCACTAATATATTCACAAACGCTGCACAAAACACAACCTTAAGATTCACTACATCAAAAAATAGAAAATACCGGAAACTGGTTATGGCACTCTCTTGTGCGCTTTTCTTCACTTGATATTAAAGTTTGTCACTACATTGAAACATCGACCAGGAAACGTCGTATTTTCCTAGGAATATTATCCTCCAGGTGCAACACTCTCTGCTACATACTATTTAACGGATGTGAATCAACTATCATTTAAATATAATAGTTTGCTTTATCTCTCTTATGTCCTTAGCGATTTACTTACACACTTACTTCATGCACAAAAGGCATCTTTGAGAGATTTTTAATTTATTATTTCGTACTGTGAAGATAAAAGAAGACCGGCTGTTGCTAAATGAAAACGGGTAGAAACGTTAGCGTAATAACTGCATATACTTCTCATGGTATAGATATTGAATTGGTGAATGGAATCACAAGGTGAAGGGCTTTGCAATCGGATTGTTCGTAATTTTTTATTATTTTTACATGCTTTTTATGTAGTTCGAAAATCGTGTTTCAATTTTGCGATCGTGATCATCAAAATTTTTTTTTATTGCTTAGCACTGAGTGTACTGAGGAACAGTAGCAACTATACGTTACATACTTATGACAGCATTCTAAGATTATAAGATGCTGATGATATTCACTTCACCAGTATCTTAGAGTGATCATTCCACTTCAACAGTCGATATTTACCAAAAAAAATTGTTATTTAATACTGAGAATAATAAAGATTCAAGGCCGCAGTAGGTTTCTTTAAAACAATAAATGTCCAAGTCAGTAAATGCTTTAAACAACTCTTACTATGTGCACTAAACGTCTCTATTTTAGTTACCTAATGAGACAGAGGAGTCTCTATTAGTGATATCGCAATACAAATGGACTAAGAGTTACGAAGGGACATTTGTAATAGTGATACATTGCATGGTTTTAATTCACGTCGAATATAAACCGTCGTCAATTCGCAAAGACCACGCTTAGGGTGAACCAATTGATTACAAGCGCAAAATTTATTCACTTCTGTAACAAGATTTCTGACCTGAAGTAACCGCTTTGAAATTTCAAAACTTGTTCGCTGTATAAATGTACTTTAGAAGAAGTAGGAATTCATATCAGTTTTGATCTTTGTCGAAAATAACTTGTTAGAGAAGATAAATTAATCATCGAAAAGTTTGGTTAGGCTGGTTTATATTATTCCGTACTGGCCGCTGGGACCGATATTTGTCAAAAACATGACTTGTTAGCGAAGATAAATTAATCATCGACGAGTTTGGTTAGGATCGATTATATCACTCCATACTACCCGTCGGGACCAATTTCAACCAAACTTGGTACACATATCGCTTACTGTCAGGAAACTATCTCTGTGGGGGTAAGAACAACCCACCTATCACAGTTCACGAGATATGATATCATAAACAATGAGATAAACGAGAAACTGCCGCATGATGGACGACGTTTATATGTATTACTCCTGTGCTACTGACTTTATTCACAATAAATTCCGCAAACAGTATCCGCAAATGCCGCTCAATGCATCTAAAACAGAATTTCATGGTACCACATATTCTTCAGGAGATATGACGCCATAAACGCTGAGACGCGTGAAAAACTGCCGCTTTGCTCATGACGTTTAAACGTATTACTTCTTTTCTACTAACTTTATTCGCAAAAAATTTTACAGACGGTGTCCACTTTTGCCGCTGAATGTATCTACAAATATATTTCTTTTTGTAACGCATAGATCCGGAGATACGACGTCATAAACAATGAGATGCATGAAAAAATGCTGCATCATGCAAGACATTTAAATTTATTAATTCTTTTTTACTAACTCTATTCGCAACATACTTGTTTGACAGTATCCACATATGCTGCTGAATGTGTTGTTGCATTAATATATCATATCTGGAAGAGAAATATCAATCTGAAATTTTAAAAAAAATATTGAAAAATAACGAATTGATGTATTCTTTGTAAATAGCAATAACAAAAGTTACTGGGAAACTTTAAGTTCTAGTTCCCTCAGTTAGTTACTTCTGTCAAACAACATCTGTGCACTTGGGAAAAATTGGAGGACCCTACTGTAGATTCAGTGACTTAGATAAATGAAGTTCTGTACTACAAAATTCACTTTCAGTAACTATAATGACACCATTAAAAATTGCACTAGTCCAAGTACCAACAGAATTCTAATGGGAGTATATGTTTTGCCTTAAGATGAAGCAGATGAACTGGAAACACTCGTGTGCAGCCGCTGGTACAGTGGTTCACTCGTTCCTTCACGCAGCTCGCTCCTACATAATCGTAATTGTCTCTTAACTGCTGGTGCCTGAATGTTTCAGCTGTAACTGATTGGTTCAAATGGCTCTGAGCACTATGGGACTTAATTTCTGAGGTCATCAGCCACCTAGAACTTAGAACTACTTAAACTTAACTAAGCCAAGGACATCACAAACATCCATGCCCGAGGCAGGATTCGAACCTGCGACCGTAGCGGTCAAGCGGTTCCAGACTGTAGCGCCTAGAACCGCACGGCCACCCCAGCCGCCAGCTGTAACTATTGAACCATTTTGCTGACAGTTATTCAGCGCTGCATATCGTTCAATGAGCTTCGGTACAAATATATATAACCTTTGAAGCGTTCAAGTCATGCTTTCCACGTCTACACTGTGTGTGTGGCTGCTGTTGCTAGACTCCTGTGACACCCACACTCAGCTCGCTCGCCGCGCGTTTTAACTGCACTGACGAAAGGTTTTTAATCTGAGATGATAGTTTCATCTTCGAATCACATAGCTATTAGTCGATGAAAACTAAAGGGAAATAGAGGAAAATAGTAGTTGAGAGAACAGTGAGATAGAGTTGTATCTTGTCCCCAGTATTATTCAATTAATACAGTGAGCAAAAAGTAAAAGAAACAGACGAGAAATTTGCAAAGCGAATCGAATTTCAGTGAGATGCAGGAAAGATCTGAACTTCTGCCAATGACGCTGTAATTCTACCGGAGACGGCAGAGGACCTTGGGAGACCAGCTTAACAGAGAAGATTCTGTTGTGAAAAAATGAAAAGATGAATATAAACAAACATAAAACAAGATTTAAGTATTGTTGTCGCATCAAATGAGACGATGCTGAGGAAATTACATTAAGAGCTGAGACACTAAAGGTAGTAGATAAGTTTTGCTACGAGGGCGGTTTGTTAAGTCTAGTACATTTCCATGAAAGAATGGAACATTTTTGTTGCCCCTTCGTGGTTGGTAAGCTTGATTATTTCAAGGATCGTATAAAGAATTTCACCAATGTACAGCGTGAAGATCATTGTCGACAGTCGTCTGAATAAGTTTGTGGGTCAACTGCGCTCGAAAGTGGAGGAAACCGAGTCTCGTGCTGTTATTAAACATTTTCATTTGAAGGGTGACAAGTGAATAGCCCATCGTTGCCCAAAGGTTAGTCTTCCAGTGTCACCTGTTATTATAACAACTGGAGACATAACGTCTGTAAACGAGTCCGTGATAAAAAAAAATGGTTCAAATGGCTCTGAGCACTATGCGACTGAACTTCTGAGGTCATTAGTCCCCTAGAACTTAGAACTAGTTAAACCTAACTAACCTAAGGACATCACACACATCCATGCCCGAGGCAGTATTCAAACCTGCGACCGTAGCTTTCTCGCGGTTCCAGACTGCAGCGCCGAGAACCGCACGGCCACTCCGGTCGGCAGTCCGTGATCACATTGAGCACTTTATTAATAAATGTCCGTCAGGATCGCATGTAACATTACCATTCACAGTGACCAGTTTCGGCTTATTGTCATCATCAGATCTGTTGAGAAACAGAAAAAAACAGTAAAAATTCAAATACTAATGGTGAGGTTATAGTTCATCAAAATCACACACTCAGCAGCTGGAAACGGATTATTCACAATGATTAATGGTTTCTTATGGCTAACGTATGGGACTAGCAATAAAACATAAAATAGAATACTACATACAGAAATTGAATCCATACTTAAAAGCAGAGTAAAACATGTAAAAAGTGGTACATAATACATTAAAAGAAAACCTCGATGGTTGAATGTGCATTCCTCAAACAATGTCTATCTGGCGCCACCACGCACTGTCGCTGTGGAATACTCTGTTTTCCTGTGATGGCGCCTGTGGAAGGAGCCCCACTCTTCGTGCTGCCGGCTCCCTCCTCAGCATTAGCGCCCCTCTGTAGCTTGTGCAAGGGTGAATACAGGACGCCTTCAGGCCACCGCTAGCACTTGTTATCCACCAGAATGTACACACTGTTTGACCGTGGTACTTGTACCAAGTACCACGTAAGGAAGTGAAACATGGACGAAAAACAGTTTAGGCAAGAAGAGAATAGAAGCTTTCGAAATGTGGTGCTACAGAAGAATGTTTGACATTAGATGGGTAGATCACACAACTAACGTGCAGGTACTGAATAGAATTGGGGAGGTAAGCAATTTGTGGCACAACTAGACCAAAAGAAGGGATCGGTTGATAGGACACGTTCTGAGACAGCAAGGGACCAGCATTTTAGTACTGGAGGGAAGTGTGGGGGGTAAAAATCATAGAGGGAGACCAAGAGATGAATAGACTAAGCAGATTCAGAAGGCCGTCGATTGCAGTAGTTGTTTGGAGATGTAGAGGCTAGCACGGGATAGAGCAGCTTGGAGAGCTGCATCAAACCAGTCTTCGGACTGAAGACCACAACAGTAACAACAACAACTTGTACAGGAATACTTTTAATGGCTTGTTATGGCTATCAGCAGAGTTATATTTCATGTAGTTTTCGATTTTATCTTTTATTTGGGTTCTTAGATTTTCTGTAAATATTCCCTTCAGCCATTTGAGGTTATTATTGTCACATTAGCGTCTTTTTTTCAATTTTCTTTCAGATCTGATGAGGCAGTATACCGAAGCCGGTCATTGTGAATTATTTTGTTATACGATATCGAAGCGTACACTTTTTAGGAAGAGGAGATTAGTGTTTAACGTCCCATCAACAACTAAGTCATTAGAGATGACATACATTTTTGAATAAGTCGCTAATAGAGTCAAAAATTAATGCGATACTAAGGCAATGAGCGTTGACTACGATTCAGATCTCACGCTTTCCAGTCCGTGAAACGTTTTAATGAAGGTCATTGTATTCTTGCTTGTGAAATGCATCATGCGGATCACTAAGGAGAGAATTTGGTGTAATTTAACGTTGTGTTTTTGTTCTTACGGAGAAGCATGGAATGAAGGGAAACATGGCGAGTCCTTGTGCTGGAGCATAAGCTGCTCCATCTGAATGGCATCGTGGTGACTACCCAGCCTGTAAGACTCTCCATGCGTCGCCATGTGTCGTTGATATTGTTATGTACTTTAGCATCTAGGTAAGCGGGAAAGAGACAGCAGCTGCTGTCTGTAGCAGGATAAGTTTGAAGACTGTACAGGTTCGACCATGATGTGGATGGTTCGTAGACAAGAAATGGTTCAAATGGCTATAATCACTATGGCACTTAACATCTGTTCCCTAGAACTTAGAACTTCTTAAACCCAACTAACCAAAGGACGTCACACACATCCATGCCCGAGGCAGGATTCGAAACTGGGACCGTAGCGATCGCGCTGTTCCTGACTGAAGCGCCTAGAACCGCTCGGCCACAGCGGCCGGCTGTTCGTAGGCGTGAGTCGTTATTAAAGAACGGTAATTTTGACCAAAAGAAGGGGTGTCGTCCAAAGCGTTGTTTCATACAAACAAGAGTGTTAAATGGAGAACTTAAATTGCACCGCGTGGAAGATGACAAGCATTAGCGGCTAGGCACACCACGAATTATTGCTCAACTAGTCGCAACAAGTCTTCAGAAGCATTAATTGTATAGTAATTACAGAGTAAAGTGTGCAAATGACTCGTGTTATTATCTGTCGTACAAGTGGGTCAACTATTAATGAAGGCACCGCAGTACACTAATGTGATGCTCAGTGAACACTGTGAAAAATTAGCACTCCGCAGCACACTAACTATAATGCTTAGCGAACACTGCGAAGAATTAGCACTCCCATTTGACAACCTGTAACAGGCCATCTAAAGGATTGTGAACGGCGAAGCCTATTTTATAAAAACCGCTTCAAGAATAAACACCATATATGATGTCGTTTTGGGGGCCACTCATCACCCGACAAGAAAAAGTACGTTTCACAGGATAACTGTAGGTACCGGATACAGAGTGGTTGCTGAAGTTCTACAAGGGGCGACAGGGCTACAGATGGGTGTCCAATAATCACTGGTCACATACTTATCCACCATTCATCAGTCTGTCTATAGCATATGGGATTATAAGATATTGTAAATTTCCTCGAGACAAAATAGCTTCTGTTCACAAATCAACACGGATTTAGAATGTATAATTCCTGTGGAACTCAGATTTGTCTTTCTCTCACACGATATCCAGCGAAGTATGAATGAAGGGCAACGGGCAGATTCCACATTCCTAGATATCAGGAAAGCATTTGACACCGTGCCCCATGGCACATTGTTAATGAAGGTATGAGGGTACGGAGTTGGTTCTCATATGTGTAATTGGTTAGAAGAGTTCGTCAATAATAGGACCCTGTATGTTGTTCTGGACAGCGAATGTCCATTAGAGACAAGGATACCGTCAGGAGTGCCTCAGGGGAGTGTGATAGGACCCTTACTCCTCTCTGTTCACATAAAGGATCTGACAAAGAGGATGGGCAGGAACTTGTGACTGCTTATTGATGACGCAGTAGTGTCGTCGTTGAGTGTCTGTAAGACGATACCGGAGGAATTAGAAAAAAATTACTGTTTGGTTTGTTGGATGGCAGTTTGCTTTAAACGCAGAAAACGTTAAGTTAATGCAAACGAGTAAGAAAGACAGTTCTTTAAGCGAAGTCGAGATAATGTATATTACGGCTCGTGCGGCAGCAAAACATCATAAGTCGTCGTGCTCATAGCTGAGCGTCGTGACCCCATGAAGCAAGCGTCTACATCCCGGACGGTTGCCTGCTTCTCTTAGTGCCTGCTGAAGAGGTAGACTGGAGATCTTCTTGATTTGATCCATCCACCTGCTCGCTGCTCTTCCTCTTGGTCTCGTGCCCTCGATCTTTCCTTGCAAGATTATTTTCCCTAGATTTTCTCCATATCTTCTCTCAATATGGCCAAAGAACTGGAGAATTTTTTCAGTGACTAGAGAAGAAAGGCGTCTGGAGATATCGAGTTGTTCAATAATGGACACATTTGTTCTTCTTTCAGTCCATTTTATGCGTAGCATCCCACGCCAGCACCAAAGCTCAGACGCATCAATGCGCTGTTTGTCTCTGACCTTGAGTGTCCATCTTTCGCAACCATGAAAGAAGACAGAAAACACGAGTGTTTCAACGAGTCGGTCTTTGTGCTATTTGTTATTGCTCTGCTCTTCCAGATCTTGGTGAGCTTCTTCATAGCCGCTCTCCCTAGCGTCATCCGTCTTCTTATCTCATCTTCACAACTTCCCGTACTGCACTTGGTTGACTCAAGACAGATGAGGGGATACACGACTTCCAGTTACTTTATTCGACCTGTGAACTGGATCTGTTCTTCTAGATCAATTGTCATGAGTTTGGACTTGCTGAGGTTGATGTCTAATCCATGTGCTAGACTAATGTCCTTTATTTTTGTTAGTAGCTCAGCAAGTTCATCTTTGCTGTTAGCTAAAAGCACAGTTTCATCAGCAAAACGGTGGTTGTTGATAGTTCTCCCACCAATTGAGATGCCTTTGGTCCAACCGTCAAGAGCTTTCCTAATGACATAGTTCAAATGGCTCTGAGCACTATGGGGCTTAACTTCTGAGGCCATCAGTCCCCTAGAACTTAGAACTACTTAAACCTAACTAACCTAACGACATCACAAACGTCCATGCCCGAGGCAGGATTCGAACCTGCGACCGTAGCAGTCACGTGGTCCGGACTGAAGCGCCTAGAACCGCAGAGCCACAACGGCCGGCCTAATGACATGATCTGCATAGATGTTGTATAGTTGTGCGGATAGGACACAATCCTGTCTCATACCCTTTGGTACTCAGAAGGAATCAATCGTGCCAGCACTTGTCTTTATAACTGCGAAGTCATTATTGTATAGACTTCTGATCAATGCTATCGAGAGGGGTAGGACACCGAACTCTGCAAGCACCTGCCACAACTTTTCCCAGACAACACAGTCAAAGGCTTTCCAATAGTCAAGGAAGCACACGAAAACAGGAACACAGAACTATCGCGATTTTTTATTATTCGTCTTATGTTGAGGATCTGTTAACGAGTTCCTTTCGCTTCAACAAAACCTGCTTGTTCTGTGGATATTAGAGGCTGAATGTACGGCTTCAACGTTGGTTCAGGAGGTGGAGCAAAATTTTACTTGCGTGAGTATGAGGGCAATAATTCGGTAGTTGGAGCAGTCCCTGATAGACCCTTTGTTGCGTAAGGGGATGACGAGAGATTTTGACCAGTCATTCGGCCACTCCCTAGTTTTCCATATTGTTTTAAACAATGAATGCAGCACATCAATACCTTCCGGTCCCATTTCTTTGATCATTTCTCCAGATATAGCAACTACAACAGGGGCTTTATAATACTTCAGATGTTGGACCGCATTCTCTATTTCACTGCCTAAAATTTTAGATCCCAAAGTAAGTTGCTCAACTGCTTGATTGTCCGTATTGTTTTTAATTACAGAGTACAGCCTTTCACAGTACTGCTTCCACCTCGCAACAACGTCTTCCTTGTCTCCGATAGTGTTACCCTTCTCGTCACCTACTACCCACGTACGAGGATTAAATTCACCGGTGATGCTGCTGATTTTCCTGAAGAGATCACGTAACTGATAGCGGTTATGATGCTGTTCTGTTTCATTACGGATACCATTAATGAAATGTGCTTTGTCCTTTCTACATTTGCATTGTATTACTCTGCACAGGTCCGTGTATCTGTCTTGATCCTGGGTAGTGTGGATAACAGTTTTCTTCAGACGGCTTCTCTCTTCAATTAACTGTAGTGTGGACTGCGATATCCAGAGATGTTTTGCACTCTGCGATTGTTCTCATGTCGGAAGTGACGAGGAAACAACATTCTTCATTCGGTCCCATGTTTGTGATGCTGGTGGTTCCTTATAATAACTGTTCTTGTGAAGTTTTGGTCTTACAAGTTCACCAAATTTGCGATAAGATTCCTTGTTTGTGAGTCTTATGTGTCTTTATTCACTCTTCTTGGTAGATTTAAGCTTAATTCGTATTTTCGTGGATAGCAGTGTGTGATCACTAAAACAGTCAGCTGCAGGAAGTCTTCCAACGTCTTCGCACTATGATGAAGCCAGTTTAGTTAGTAAATCTATTTGTGGCCGAGCGGTTCTAGGCGCTTCAGTGTGGAACCGCGCGACCGCTACGGTCGCAGGTTCGAATCCTGTCATGGGAATTGATGTGTGTGATGTCTTTAGGTTAGTTAGGTTTAAGTAATTCTAAGTTCTAGGGGACTGATGACCTCATATGTTAAGTTCTATAGAGCTCAGAGCCATTTGAACCATTTTTTCTAAATCTATCACCAGGTAATATCCAAGTGTACAGTCGTCTTGCGTGATGTTGGATCATTGTGTTACAGATGGACATGTCGTTACTCACACAGAAATCCAGTTAGTTCCTGCCTCGTTCATTTCTTTCACCAAGACCATAAAGTCCAACGATGGGTCGTAAATGCAAGTCCTGGGTAGTGTCTCCAGCTTTAGCATTGAAGTCGCCTTGGATTATTGGCTGTTCTTTGGCAGGGATCTTACTAAGAACTTGCTCCAGTTGGTCATAGAAATTCTCCATCCGTTCATCTGACGCTGTAGCTGTAGAGCATTGATCTGAATTATGTTGAGTCTGCACGGAGAAACATTTACTTTTATAGAGATGATCCTGTCATTAATGGGTTAGTAACCTACAATACTGTTGGTCAGATTTCTAGAAACAACTATCGCAGCACCGTTCTTACTTTGGTCACTACTCCCTGAAAAGTACACATTGTTCCTTCCTTTAAGTCACGAAATGGCCACTTCCTCTCTAGTGAGTCTTACTAAGCTCAAGAATATCCAGGCCATGCAGGTGCATTTCTCTTTCTAGTATGGCAAGTTTTCCTGTCAGAATTAGCCCACACACATTCCATGTTACAATCTTTCTTACAATGCGCAGTGATAATGTGCACTGTGATGTTGGTCTAGTGACTTCTCTCAATCCTGTCTGACTCGGAGAACCGACTGGGGGACTTGAAGCTCCGGTTATTTTAGAAGCATATAGGTCGCTGTTTTTCCCTCGCCTTATTTACGAGTAGTGGTTTTCTTACTGGAATGCACGTGACGTAAGCGCGGTAATTACAACTGCAACTTGAAATTTCAATTGTAAACAAGATGTGCTTTCGACCTTCAGTTGTGAGTAGGCATTATTAAGAAGGTAAGAAGGTTTTAGTGGGCACGTGACTGTAGTGTGTCTACTTCATTATGTCACAAACGGCAATGGAACAACGAAATGAACATGTCTAAATCGAGTTTTCAAGATTTTCTCCACAATATTTTGAAAAAGAGAGAAATGTGTGCGTAGTTTGTCCTGCACGCCTTGACTGCCGAATAAATTAACCACGCGTGGACTCCAGCTGCGACTTAAGCGAAATGAAAAAAAATCACGGATTACGAGATTTGATGTTATCAACACGAACCTACCACAAACGACATAGTGCGGAATGGGTATCTGATCGTGCTTCAAAACTGAAGAAGGATGAATATCTGGTACAGATGAAACATTAAAATCGCTCTTCTCTAAATTTTATTAATCCTGTCTCAAAACTTTCTGGATTGATGGGGAATGTATGAAGACCTAGACGTGACTATAGCATATGCTTAACTATAACAATGAGCATGCAAATTAACAGTGCGAGACTGATCCGTTCAATTTAAAAGCTCAACGAGCTATCCGTCGGACAGATCACCATCAACAGTGTGACGTTTCTTCAGCCTGAGACACACTGTATTCGTTATTACGATGCAAAATACTATTAGGTGACCATGATCTTCCGGCTTGAATCGTTGCAAGACCTTTAGACGGTATAGGAAGAACTATAGTAACCATCGTAACATCTTCTGCGTTCTTTTTTGCCATACATGCGGCTTGCATTTTTTGTGCATTATCCACTTAACTATGCTACACGTCGTCCAACATTTTGCCAGACGCCATTGACTCAGTTGTGCTTTGCCTTTTACACAGAAAATACACTGCTGGAAAGAAAAGTGAAGCACGCATAACGGGAGGAAGAAACGAAACGAAAGTTCACAGATTGAGAGCATATGTGATGTTATTTCATTGTATACAAATTCGAGTCAAATTTACGAAGCACTTGGGAGTATGGTCGCACATATCAGTACGACCTTGCGAACATTGTGTCCTGGATGCACTCACTGTTTTCCGTTGACAAGGTGTTGCAACCAGTCCTTGACATCCTGGAAACTGGCAATGGAACGGATTCGACGTCCGAGCTGGTCCTACACAGCTTCTGTCGCGGACGTATATAGCTATCTTGCTGGCCACGGGAGCGACGGGAGTACCTCAGCATCACGCAAACAGTTTATAGGAAGTACATGCCATGAGAGGACAAGCATTATTCTGTTTAAATACCACGACATTATCGCGTCAGAGGTAACGCATGATGACGCAGGATGTCCAAGAGGTACCTATGTGCACTCAGAGTTACCTCGATACTACCATCCATGATCTGAGGCTATACTACAGGAATGAAGGACAACAGGCAGATTCCTCATTTCTAGATTTCCGAAAAGCATTTCACAGGGTGCCCCATTGCAGGCTGTTAACGAAGGTACGCACATATGGAACAAGTTCTCAAATACGTGAATGGCTCGAAGACTTCTTAGGTAATAGAAACCAGTGTGTCGTCCCCGACGGCGAGTGGTCATCGGAGACAA
Organism: Schistocerca gregaria; assembly: GCF_023897955.1. Taxonomy (NCBI): domain Eukaryota; kingdom Metazoa; phylum Arthropoda; class Insecta; order Orthoptera; family Acrididae; genus Schistocerca; species Schistocerca gregaria. The sequence goes on from NC_064923.1 coordinate 409,746,972, forward strand.
GGCCATCGTCAGGAGTACCCCAAGGGAAGCGTCAAAGAACCGCTGTTGTTCTCTGTAAACATAAATGATTTGGTGGACAGGGTGGACAGTACTCTGCGGTGACTTCCTGATGATGCTGTGCTGTATGGTAAGGCGTCTAAGTTTAGTGAAAGTAGTAACATACAAGACGACTTAGACAAAAGTTCCAGTTCGTGTGATGAACTGCAGCTAGCTCTAAATGCGGAAGAATGTAAGTCAATGCGGAATGTAGGAGGAACAAATCTGTAATATTCGGATACAGTATTACTAGTGTCCTCTGACCGTAACGTTGCAAAACGATTGAAATGGAATCAGCATGTGAGAACTGTGGTAGGGAGGGCAAATGATCGACTTCGATATACTGGGAGAATTTTAGGAAAGAGTGGTTGGACCTCTGTAGAAGACCGCGTATAGGACGCTGGTGTGACCTATTTTTGAGTATTGCTCGAGTGTTCGGGATCCGTACAGGGTCGGACTGAAGGAAGACATCGAAGCAATTGAGAGGCGGGTTGCTAGATTTGTTACACATGGGTTCGAACAAGATGTAAGTGTTACGGGGATGCTTCGGGATCTCAAATGGGAATCCCTGGAGAGAAGGCAACTTTCTCTTCGAGAAACACTATTGAGAAAATTTTAGGCTCATACAGAGGCAGATAGACAGTCGTTTCTCCCTCGCTCAATTTGCGCGTGGAACAGGAAAGGAAATGGCATCTAGTGGTACAAGGTACTTTCCGCCACGCACCGCACAGTGGTTTGCGCAGAATCGATGTAGATACTCTATTTTACCCCAACCCCTAACGTCACGAATAACACCCCTGTGCCTCCCCAAAATACTGGAAGAAGGGGACCTCGTCAAAGGTCGCCGCCATACTCGTTGACTATGGTCAGCCTGCGTGGTGCAGAACCGCAGTTCATCGTTGAACATAACGCTGTGTCATTCATGAGAGGTCCATTCAACCCGGATAAAACAATACTCCAAACGGAGCCGTTCGTGTTGTGGTGTTAACGACAGCTTGCGCATAGATCGGTAATTCTCTAGTCGGGTTGCTCTTAAGCCGCGACCAGTGGTGCAAATTGACGCAGAGTGCGTCAGTGAGTACATTACTTGATGTAGGAAGGCGGGCGCGGATGCGAAGGGATTACTATGTGCTTGGTGCGAAATTCAGCGATCTTTCCATGTTGTGGTCAGATCTGGTCGACCGGAATCTTGACGATCATTATGCCTGTCCTCAAATTCCGAAGCAGTCTTATACCGGGCGACTGTTACATCTGAATGCTGTAGATGTAAATTGAAGGGGATCACTGCCGTCGCTACAGCGGGACATTGCGCAGAATCAGCGGCGACGAGTATTCATATAGGTGATACGCCTAGCTGGGCAATGGATGCACCTTCTTCAGTGAGGATGCACAAATACGTCCGACCTCCTGTGGAAACTCAGAGCAGCGAACGGCAGTAAAACGGACAGGGACTTCGGATAGGTGGCACTCGGTTGGAATGGGGATCGGCTGTGAGGCGTGCCTAGATAGTCTGCGCAGTAGCCTTAGCGCTGTGTCCTGGATGGCGCACTGAAAAACGCGTCTGCCTAGTAAGCAGGAAATCCCGAGTTCGAATCCTGGTCCGGTACACATCTTCAGAACAGACACTACGCATTCATATAACATTCGAATGCTCGACAAACCTGGGAAATGCACGGATGGACCAGCCGACTAAACAGACACACTTCCCGTGTCACTCAGCTGTTAATAACGCTGTCTCATTCGAGTACGCGGCTCGCTATTTACAGCCGTTCTTTCTGTCACAGAGAACTGAAATTTTAATCATTTACATGACTGGTAAATGTAAATGCAGTTGTAAATTGTTGTAGTTGTGCTGGGAAAGTCCCTGAGCTTCAAGCGCTAATATAAAGTACAGAAGCTGAACTCGTTATAGGTAGAGAAAGCTGGCTAAAGCCTGAAATAAGTTCTGCTGAAATTTTTACGAAGTCTCAGACGGTGTTCAGGAAAGATAGATTAGGCAGAATTGGTGGTGGAGTGTTTGTGTCTTGTAACATTATGTGGTTGCCTTATCATTTTAAATCATTCACTAATCGAGCAGTCGCTCGGCAACAGCTACAGTTAGCAAATAATGTTGCGAGAATCTAAAAGGTGAACGACCTGTGACGTAACTTGTTTATTGTCGAAGCGCCGTCAGAGATGCAGTGAGTTATTGACTTTGAAAACCGCGGCGCGAAAAACGGACAGAAGAAGAACACTTTTACACATTTCTTTTTTTATGTACGAGATATTCTCGATGAACAGTTACTCATTCTTCTCTTGTCTCTTGTAACCTGTGTCGGACGCGCATGTCTTGCCGCCGTATTATTATCGTTAAAAATATTATTATTTTAGTGTAAAGTAAAGTGCAATACTAGAAGTGCAATACTGCATACCAGTAAATTTATTTTGCGACGTGTATGTGAAAACGTCAAAGGAATTATTGTCATTACCAGAAGAGAAGTGCCAGTCAAAACGGCGTCATGTTAAATTTTTCATTGCAGTGTAAGCTCTTCTACTAATTGCCATAAATTCAGATTTAAATGGAATTGGAGTATGGACTATTTATTTAGTGTAGAAACTATGTCTCCCTCCTTCATGAAGTTATTTAATTTTCTGTATGTTTCTGCCAAATAGAGAGTTCACAGGAAGTTGTATGCGGCGAATTATTTTCTCCGCGCCTCATTCTGCTAGTAAATGCATGATAAACTACGGTCCCTTAGGAAATTCATGTTGAACTATCCAAAAATAATTATATTTTGAATAGGCATTTACTCTCCTCTGCAATGCAACTTCCGACTGATCAGACGATCCTACAAGAGACAGCCGCACACGGTCGGCGTTCGCAAATATATTTCCACCGCTGATTATAGCTATATGTTGCAGCATAAAAGAAACATATTGTTATAATTTGCGACTACGAACGGGGACGTTTATAACGTATATTTATGTATACACATTACGTAAACATATCGTTATAGTCTGTCAGTAGTGGTTTATCTTGTAGTGAAGTCGAAGTAGATACTCAGTGCGATTTGGTATGGGTGGATGTTATACTTAACAGCCGAACTAAGTTAATAATTGGCTTCTTCTACCGACCCCCAGACTCCGATGATATAGTTGCTGAACAGTTCAGAGAAAATTTGAGTCTCGTAACAAATAAATACCCCACTCATACGGTTATAGTTGGTGGGGACTTCAACCTTCCCTCGATATGTTGGCAAAAATACTTGTTCAGAACCGGTGGTAGGCAGAAAACATCTTCCGAGATTGTCCTAAATGCTTTCTCCGAAAATTATTTCGAGCATTTAGTCCACGAACCCACGCGAATTGTAAATGGTTGCGAAAACACACTTGACCTTTTAGCCACAAACAATCCAGAGCTAATAGAGAGCATCATGACTGATACAGGGATTAGTGATCACAAGGTCGTTGTAGCTAGGCTCAATACCGTTACTCCCAAATCCACCAGAAACAAACGCAAAATAATTTTATTTAAAAAAGCGGATAAAGTGTCACTAGAAGCCTTCCTAAGAGACAATCTCCATTCCTTCCGAACTGACTATGCAAATGTAGACGAGATGTGGCTCAGATTCAAAGATATAGTAGCAACAGCAATTGAGAGATTCATACCTCATAAATTGGTAAGAGATGGAACTGATCCCCCATGGTACACAAAACAGGTCCGAACGCTGTTGCAGAGGCAACGGAAAAAGCATGCGAAGTTCAGAAGAACGCGAAATCCCGAAGATTGGCTAAAATTTACAGACGCGTGAAATTTGGCACGGACTTCAATGTGAGATGCCTTTAATAGTTTCCACACAGAAACATTGTCTTGAAATTGGTAGAAAATCCGAAGAAATTCTGGTCGTATGTAAAGTACACAAGCGGCAAGACGCAGTCAATACCTTCGCTGCGCAGTGCTGATGGTACTGTTACCGACGTCTGTGCCGCTAAAGCGGAGTTATTGAACGCAGTTTTCCGAAATTCCTTCACCAGGGAAGACGAATGGAATATACCAGAATTTGAAACACGAACAGCTGCTAGCATGAGTTTATTAGAAATAGATACCTTAGGGGTTGTGAAGCAACTCAAATCGCTTGATACGGGCAAGCCTTGAGGTCCAGATTGTATACCTATTAGGTTCCTTTCAGATTACACTGATACAATAGCTCCCTACTTAACAATCATATACAACCGCTCGCTCACTGATAGATCTGTACCTACAGATTGGAAAATTGCACAGATCGCACCAGTGTATAAGAAGGGTAGTAGGAGTAATCCATCGAACTACAGACCTATATCATTGATGTCATTTTGCAGTAGACTTTTGGAGCATATACTGTATTCAAACATTATGAATCACCTCGAAGGGAACGATCTATTGATACGTAATCAGCATGGTTTCAGGAAACATCGCTCTTGTGCAACGCAGCTAGCTCTTTATTCGCACGAAGTAATGGCCGCTATAGACAGGGGATCTCAAGTTGATTCCGTATTTCTAGATTTCCGGAAAGCTTTTGACACCGTCCCTCACAAGCTACTTCTAATCAAGCTACGGGCCTATGGGTTATCGTCTCAGTTGTGCGACTGGATTCGTGATTTCCTGTCAGGAAGGTCGCAGTTCGTAGTAATGGACGGCAAATCATCGAGTAAAACTGAAGTGATATCAGGTGTTCTCCAGGGAAGCGTCCTAGGACCTCTGACGTTCCTGATCTATATAAATGACCTGGGTGACAATCTGAGCAGTTTAGGTTGTTCGCAGACGATGCTGTAATTTACCGTCTAGTAAGTTCATCCGAAGAACATTATCAGTTGCAAAGCGATTTAGAAAAGATTGCAGTATGGTGTGGCAGGTGGCAGTTGACGCTAAATAACAAAAAGTTTCAGGTGATCCACATGAGTTCCAAAAGAAATCCGTTGGAATTCGATTACTCGATAAATAGTACAAGTCTCAAGGCTGTCAATTCAACTAAGTACCTGGGTGTTAAAATTACGAACAACTTCAGCTGGAAAGACCACATAGATAATATTGTGGGGAAGGCGAGCCGAAGGTTGCGTTTCATTGGCAGGACACTTAGAAGATGCAACAAGTCCACTAAAGAGACAGCTTACACCACACTCTTTCGTCCTCTGTTGGAATATTGCTGCGCGGTGAGGGATCCTTACCGGGTCGGATTGACGGAGGACATCGAAAGGGTGCAGAAAAGGGCAGCTAGATTTGTATTATCACGTAATAGGGGAGAGACTGTGGCAGATATGGCACGCGAGATGGGATGGAAGTCATTAAAGCAAAGACGTTTTTCGTCGCGGCGAGATCTATTTACGAAATTTCAGTCACCAACTTTCTCTTCCGAATGCGAAAATATTTTGTTGAGCCCAACTGACATAGGTAGGAATGATCATCAGAATAAAATAAGAGAAATCAGGGCTCGAACAGTAAGGTTTAAGTGTTCGTTTTTCCCGCGCGCTGTTCGGGAGTGGAATGGTAGAGAAATAGTATGATTGTGGTTCGATGAACCCTCTGCCAAGCACTTAAATGTGAATTGCAGAGTAGTCATTTAGATGTAGATGTAGATGAAATGTCGTGTGACTAGGGCCTCCCGTCGGGTAGACCTTTCGTTGGGTGCAAGTCTTTCGATTTGGTGCCACTTCGGCGACTTGAGCATCGATGGGGATGAAATGATGATGATTAGAACTGCACAACACCCAGTCGCTGAAACGAGAAAATCTCCAACCCACCCGGGGATCGAACCCGGGCTCTTAAGTCGTCGGCACACTGACCGTGCATCCGAACGTTGAGCGTGCATAGTTTCTGACGTCATAGCGTGGAAGAGCACATTCGGGAGTCTTTCCGAACGTGGAGAGCAATATCTGGCATGTCAGATATTGTGAGTGTGCGTCTGAGCGTTGACCAATGACATGGCACAACGCCACCTACGTCATACGCACGCTGTCTCCCTTCAGTACAGAGTTGTGAGACGCCAGATTGGCAGTCATTTCAAGCGGATATGTATATATGCCGTTTCTGAGCACCAGAAAATTGAGAATCACTGTAAAACCCGTTGTTAGTTGTGTGATTCGTACCAATAAAATAATGAGAATATTTCCGAACGTGGAGAGCAATATCTGGCATGTCAGATATTGTGAGTGTGCGTCTGAGCGTTGACCAATGACATGGCACAACGCCATCTACGTCATACGCACGCTGTCTCCCTTCAGTACAGAGTTGTGAGACGCCAGATTGGCAGTCATTTCAAGCGTATATGTATATATGCCGTTTCTGAGCACCAGAAAATTGAGAATCACTGTAAAACCCGTTGTTAGTTGTGTGATTCGTACCAATAAAATAATGAGAAGCATCATATTCGTGGCAAAAGAATTATTGTAGCTTGGTTATTATGAGAGTAGACTATTTTAAGGCAGCGACACACTGAAGATCCACCAAAAACGCATTGTTCTTGGTACAATTTGTTATAATTAAATTTCAATTAGTAATATAATTATCTACAATTAACATTTTTAGTAAGTCATAATACAATATGATTTTGTGCAAGGTACGTCTTGCTGGTTTAGCGTACAGAGTAGCGTCTCTGTCTACTAATGAGCGTTTTGTTGGGGCGGTTGTTAGCGTTTTAACACTTCCAAATTTTTTTCCTAACATTAGCGTTTTTATTAGGTTCTGATACTTTATTATTAGTTTAATATAGGTATATGCTGTAATATCTGATGTTATGTAAATAAAAGTTCACCTTTTTTTGAGGGGTGACTTTGTTCGATTGGCTTAATCTACAGGACAGCTTGCACTACTTGTATAAAGATATTTTGCTCCTTTTTCTTTTACGCTTCGTAATTCACATGTTGCAAACATTCTGCTACTGGGTAGGAAGTAAGACTAATCTTGAGGTTTTACTAAAATGTGGGAATGATGAAATAATGTTTATCTTATGCGGAGATGTATTCCAAATTTGTACCGCACTGTTTGTAATAGAACTTTTATAAGCCTGTGACTTAACTGATTGGACATGGTACTTTCCTTTTCGTGGAAGATGGAGGAAATGTGCGTTTTAACAGAGCTAACTTAGGAATTTTACGCGCGCCCGTTGAGTAAACAGTGTGATTTACGAACTAGAAACATCCCTCAACTCTCGCTGGAGTGCGTTGCGATCGCGTATACCAAGTCGGGGCCCACGTACCGTATGCACAAGTCGCATCGTTCCTGAGCGTTCAGCAGCACGTTGAACTCAGTACGCTCAACATTAACGTTCGACAGCACGGTCCGTATGCCGACGGCTTTAGGACTGACATTCTCTCACGCTGACCACTCAGCTACCGGGGGCGGATTACATATCCGGTGATGGTGATGACATGCGTGGAGTTCCACCGACAACCGAACACGTTTACCCGATGCCTCACTTTTTTCTTGTCAAGCAGTGTATATTATTCAACTAATGGTGTCATCTAAAACTCTAGAGCTTATTGACTGTTTCTTGCATTCTATTCCCATTGCACGTGCCTCTCCAGTAAGCAACTGTCGTGTTGGGTATTCCAACACATAAAATAACGTTCTCCGTGATGTCACCTGTTGTAAGGTACGTGAAGAATATTTTCTCGTTTAACACAGTACTCTTCATGACGTCTGTTATACTTCTGAAAAATAAGCTTCGGTGAAAACCAGTAATACTATGTGCTTACTTCGAATCACGAAAATGGTTTTCCACGCTATTTTTCGCATGAAATGGGAATTTCCCCACGAGAAGCGGCGCTTGCATATCTGAGCTGGCAATAACTGAGCACACTAATTCATAATTCATGCGCTACCTGGAAGGACGTGTACGGCACTCAAGGCCAGCTTCGAGGAAGCGGCATCAACTGGCGGATACTGTGCAGTCGATTTACGATGACGGAATGGTCACGTGACGGGATCTCCGCACAGAGGTTCTGTTATTCCTGCCGTCCCGTCCCAGTCTGCTCCTCCTCCTCCTCCTCTTCCACCGCCCTGCAGAGTGCCGCACAGCCTTGCGAATATGATAAATGCACCCAAGGTCGCCCTCGTTGTTTATGTATTCAGGAGTTACGTAGGCAGTAGCCGGGCCTCAGGCCTTGGGGGCTCGTCCAGTCGTTAGCAGAGCTCTGTGCGGTAGGGAGAGGCTCTGAGCTCATTAGGTGCGGCAGGTAAACACAGCGCTTTAATATTAAAATGCTGCTTACGATAGTCAAATGGAGGTCTCCCTCCACAAGATTTACCGTCCTATATTAACAAATATGCCTGTAGCGTCGTAAATTTTGGCGGCGATTCGAAGAACTGAACAGAAAAAGTTCGAAAATATGTCTGAAAAGAAGTTGTAATAAGACTAAATTGATGTATAGCGAATATACATGAAATGAAACAGTAAAAATTGGGAATATAGTCATAGACGCAGCTGATGAGTTTTGTATTAAGGACAAGGGGAGAACTAGCCTTGGACAACTGGGTAAAAATCACTCACAAGTGGCCCCTGGTCTCTTAAAAATAGAAAGAAAAATGAGAACTAAGGAAAAATTGAAATAGAATGGAGAACGGGGAACGGGGAAATCCCAGGTACAAATTATAACAAGAGTTATGGGAACGAGAGGTACTTCTTTTTCTAATATTTTTATAGACACACCAAGAGTTCGGAGGCATGCTGTAACTATATGTAGTTAAATAACAAGACTAATAAATGAAAAAGGAATTAAGGACTTCGAGCCGGCCGTTGTGGCCGTGCGGTTCTAGGCGCTTCACTCTGGAATCGCGTGACCGCTACGGTCGCAGGTTAGAATCCTGTCTCGGGCAGGGATGTGTCTGATGTACTTAGGTTAGTTAGTTTTAATTGGTTCTAAGTTCTCGGCGACTGATGACCTCAGAAGTTAAGTCGCATAGTGCTCAGAGCCATTTGAATCAATTTTAAGGACTTCGAAATATATTTGCGAAACACAGCTTGGCACTATGCACACAACATACTAGGTGTTAATGAAAAATATAATATATTCTGCAACATAGACATTTACGAAAATAGTAGTCTTAAAGAATTAACCCGTGTAAGTAGATTAAATGCTCTTAATCTCAAGACTACAAGCAGTCAGAATAAGATTCAACGGACATCAATAATTATAGGGTAAAATCACTTTAGTAAATGAATTCTAAAATTTTAGTGAAAATCGTCAGGGAACCAAAGAAAATTAAGGTTGAATTTACGTCCACTACGTGGTTATTGCAGACGGAATAAGAGCTCGGATTTGGATGAAAATCAACAGGTCCTCTCAGAGCAACGACTCCTATTTTCGCCTGAAGCTATTTAGGAAAATCGCAATAAACCTAAATTTGTGGGGATAAGATCTATCATTTCCCAGAATACGAGTCCAGAGCGCTACAGCTGCGTGTTCACTGCCTGACAAAGAATGTGTAGCACAGGGGAAACATGGTCGAATATCAATGTAACCTAATACACCTACACAGCGCCGGCCGCCGTGGTCTCGCGGTTCTAGGCGTGCAGTCCGGAACCGTGCGACTGCTACGGTCGCAGGTTCGAATCCTGCCTCGGGGATGGATGTGCGTGATGTACGTAGGTTAGTTAGGTTTAAGGGGTTCTAAGTTCTAGGGGACTGATGACCACAGCAGTTGAGTCCCATAGTGCTCTGAGCCATTTGAAAACACCTACACAGTGTCATAGGCTGTATAAATGATTTGATTTGTAGTTATCTGTGATTGGTAGAACGGTCACCATTAGTGTTCTTCGTGTTTAGTGTTGCTGCCAGGCCTGGTAGAGTACATAAGGGGACGTGAGGAGCGTCAGATGTTGGGTAATCAAATGGTTCAAATGGCTCTGAGCCCTATGGGACTTAACGTCTATGGTCATCAGTCCCCTAGAACTTAGAACTACTTAAACCTAACTAACCCAAGGACATCACACTACACCCAGTCATCACGAGGCAGAGAAAATCCCTGACACCGCCGGGAATCGAACCCGGGAACCCGGGCGCGGGAAGCGAGAACGCTACCGCACGACCACGAGCTGCGGCCTGTTGGGTAATCACTGTGAAGCAGACGGAGATGTCGGATAGGCGTGTGAGACATCGTTATCAGCACAAAGCACATTTTGAAAGATAGCTCATTGTGCGTCTCCATTTGGCCGGCTGGACGAATCGTGTAACTTCCAAATTTATTTTGCGTTAGGGTGTGACAGAGACCCGACATTGGACTGCTTGGAAACGCCTGGGTAGTGTAAGATACCCCTTTCGTTCAAACTACATTTTATTTCCTTGTTTTCCAGTTAACAGTCGTATCGCATCTGTAGATATCCTGTATCATTCAGTGAATAAATTGGTAATGCAGAACGCACACATTAGTAGTAAGATTTCAGTTCCCACCATTGCTGAAAAAAATGGTTGAAATGGCTCTGAGCAGTACGGGAATTAATATCTGAGGTCATCAGTCCCCTAGAACTTAGAACTACTTAAACCTAACTAACCTAAGGACATCACACACATCCGTACCCGAGGCAGGATTCGAACCTGCGACTAGACTGAAGCGCCTAGAACCGCTCGGCCACACCGGCCAGCACACCCTTGCTAAAGGAGCTTGTGGACCATATGGTGTTGCCAGTGGACGGTGGTGTGACGCGCTGTGCCTAAACTTGTCGACGCCCGTTACGTCAGCAGAGATGTACATAAGGAAAGCATAGTTATTCAGGTGGGAAAGAAGTAATCTTGCTTAATAAAGATTTGCTAATGAAAATCTCTTTTTCCAATACAGGTATTAGGAGCAATATCACAACGCCGGGAATCGATGATCTAAATAAATGGATGAATAATGTTTAAGCTAACTAAAATGTACGAACGGCTACGAAACATCACGTGTGTACATACGAGGAATAAGCTGCGCGCCATAGTCGCCACCCACCGAGCTAGGTCTGTCGTAAGACCATGCTCTCAGAAAATTATAAGTTTTCAGTTGATCATTAGTAAATGTGTTGATAATATCAGTATATGCCGTTTCGTAAATAAATGCATCATAATAACATCCTTTTATACGTTATTCCTATTATCATAACTTTCCGCTCCATCACTTGCAATCACAGGAAATAGAATTGCACTTTACAGGAACCGGACGCGCTGTTACTGCTTCTGCGAGGGACATAAACTTCGAGAGTTTCACGGCAAAACAGATAGAGAGAACCGTACACGACAACTCTGTAAGATAGTCTTAATTTCCGCAAAACTCGGATGGAAAAGCACGGTCATTCATTCTGTACGCCGCTTACACCATCCTCTACGGACTCACTGTCTAAACCCAGGTATTTATGGAGTTTTAGCACAAGTGGAGGGTTCTTGCAGTAGGCGTACTCGTCTTCAAGGTTCCCATCGATCACGTCCAGCCACAACAAAGGAGGGCTGCCGTATTTTCCGTCCAGCACACCGTAACCCCTTCACGTCTGTGCCTGCTATCCGAGAACACGTAACTGACTCGCTGTACCGTTTTTTTTCATCCCGCACGATAGTTCTGAGACTAGTAGTATGTGGACTACCCACCCTACGCGTAAGATGCTGTTAGCAAACGGTTGCATTCGGTGTGGCGAAGTGACTGGGAAGGATAGATTGCTGATTAATGGCATCGCACTGTGTTCAGCAATGGGTCACCATCCTGCACTACTGTAGATGACCACCGTCGATGAGTATGGCGGCTACCTAAGGACGCGATCCATTTTTCTAATGCTGTGGAGAGGCACAATGATCTCACTCCTAGCGTCATGCCGAAGGAAGGCATCGGGTATGACTTCAGATCACAGCTGGTAGTGACTAAGGGTATCCTGTCGGCGTAACGGTAAGTTACGAACATCTTGCGTCCTCAACTGTTACCCGCCATGCGACAGTACCATGGTGTCAGTTTTCATCAGGACAATGCTCGCTGACACATGTCTCTATAAAATGTTTGATTGATTCTGAGGTACTCCCGCGGCCAGGAAGATCTCCAGGTCTGCCCAGGACAGAAAATGTGTGGAAACAGTTCGGACATCAGTTCTGCACCAGTACCAGTATGAGGGATAACGGGGACCAGTTGTGGAACAATTAGCCTTGGGAAAGGATGCAACGGATTTATGGCACCCTCCCCAAACGAATCATCCAGTCCAGAGGGGATGAAACGTCATACATGTAAGTGGGTTCATATTGCCAAGTTATTTATAAAATGGCATCTTTGAAATAGCATCACATACCCTCTTAAGCCGTGAAGTTTCATTTCGTTACCTCCTCCCGTTTTTGATATTTCACTATTTTATTGAGGCACTGTACTTTGAAGAAATAATAAATTTCTCTAGCTACAATATAAAAAACTATTTGCAAAAAATAAAAAAAAGAGGCAGGGCAAAGAAGTCAGGAAAATGAGAAAAATTCCTTAAAGGCAAAATAATGAAATGCTAGAAGGTAGTTCCATAATTGTAGATACTTTCATGATTTTTTTAGGCAACTGGAAGATAATTTAGGTCTGGTATCTTCCTTAATGGATAGATTACAGTTGCCAAGACAAGCGCTGTAAAATAATTTTAGTCATTTTCAAATTTTTTCTTAGGAGACTTAATAAGCATACGCACATCAATTACCACTGCTATTAAACACAGCTGTTCTTTATTCATAACAGACTTTTCGGACACAGTGTTACTCAAAATACTGGTTGCAACCGTTTGGTAAATCGCTCCTGTGTGGCGCGATTGATGAGAGTGACTAATTACAAGCGCTTTTGCTACGGGTTCCAAACCCTCCATCGCTTAAATTTTGATTAATAATCAGCATTGGTGGCCGAAGGCTTACGGCATAAGAAGTCACCCACATTCTGCCAACAGCCTTGTCAAAGAGGACGGAGGAGCAGACAGAGGTTCAAGACACTCTCTTAACCTTGGTGTGGGAAACTCCCCCTAAAGGTGGAAGAATCACCAATGATCAACGGCATAAGCATGCTGATGGGGAATGGAAACCATTGCATTAACGACACATAACGTTATCCACAGGACATGTGGCCTGTAATTGAAAAGTGTCATTGTCGAAAGATTCTGGAATAGTTCCCCATTCGGATCTCCAGGAGGGGACTGCCAAGGGGGAGCTGACCATGAGAAAAAGACTGAATAATCAACGAAACGATAAGGTTCTACGAGTCGGGGGTGGAATGTCAGAAGCTTTCAGGTGGTAGGGAAGCTAGAAAATCTGAAAAGGGAAATACAAAGGCTCAATCCAGATATACTATCCTAGGGGTCAGTGAAGTGAAATGGAAAGAAGGCAAGGATTTCTGGTCTTATAAGCATATGGTAAAACCAGCAGCAGCAGAAAGTGGTATAATGGGAGTTGGATTCGTTATGAATAGGGAGGTAGGGTAGAGGGTGTGTTACTATGTACAGTTCAGTGATAGGGTTGTTCTTATCAGAATCGACAGCAAACCAACACCGACAACGATAGCTCAGTTACACATTCCGACGTCGCAAGTTTAAGATGGAGAGATAGAGAAAGGGTATGAAGATGTTAAAAGGGTAATACAGTATGTAAAGGGATACGAAAAGCTAATAGTTACGGGAGACTGTAATGCAGTTGTAGGGGAAGGAGTAGAAGAAAAGGTTATAGGAGAATATGGGTTTGGGACAAGGAATAAGAAAGGAGGAAGACTAGTTGAGTTCTGTAACAAGTTTCAGCAAGTAATAGCGAATACTCTGTTCAAAAATCACAAGAGAAGGTGGTATACTTGGAACAGGCCGGATTATACGGGAAGATTTCAGTTAGATTATATCATGGTCAGACAGGGATTCCGAAATCAGATTCTGGATTGTAAGGCGTACCCAGGAGCAGATATAGATTCAGATCCAAATTTAGTAGTGATGAAGAGTAAGTTGAAGTTAAAGAGATAAGTTAGGAAAAATCAGTACGCAAAGAAGTGGGATACGGAAGTACTAAGGAATGACGAGATACGCTTGATGTTCTCTAAGGATGTAGACACAGCAGTAAAGAATAGTCCAATAGGCAGTACAGTCGAAGAGGAATGGACATCTTAAAAAAGAGCAATCAGAAAAACATAGGTGCAAAGAAAGTAACTGCAAAGAAACCATGGGTAACAGAAGAAATATTTCAATTGAGCGATTAAAGAAGAAAGTACAAGAAAGATCAGGAAAATTCAAGAATACAAAAATACAAGTCGCTGAGGAATGAAATAAATAAGAAGTGAAGGGAAGTTACGACCAAATGGCTGCATAAGAAATGTGAAGAAATCGAAAAAGAAATGATAGCCGGAAGGACTGACTCAGCATATAGGAAAGTCAAAACAACCTTCGGTGAAATTAAAAGCGAGAGTGGTAACATTAAGAGTGTAACCGGAATTCTATTGTTAAGGGCAGAGGAGACAGCGGATAGGTGGAAAAAATACGTTGACGACCTGTACGAGGGGGAAGATTTGTCTGAGATAGAAAAAGAAACACTTAGAAGAGATAGGGGATCGAGTATTAGAACCAGAATTTAAGAGAGCTTTGGAGGACTTAAGATCAAATAAGGCAGAAGGGATCGATAACATTCCATCAGAATTTCTAAAATCACTAGAGGAAATGGCAACAAAACGATTATGCTCTTTGGTGTACAGAATGTATGAGTCTGACAATATACCGTCAGACTTTTGGAAAAATATCATCCCCACAATTTCGAAGACTGCAAAAGCTGACAAGTGCGAGAATTATCGCACAATCAGTTTAATAGCTCATGCATCCAAGTTGTTGACAAGAATAATATACACAAGAATGGAGAAGAAAATTTAGGATGTGTTAGGTTAAGATCAGTTTGGATTTAGAAAAGGTAAAGGCACCAGAGAGGCAAGCAATGGAAGCAAGACTAAAGATAAATCATGACACGTTAATAGGATTTGTCGACCTAGAAAAAGCGTTCGACAATGTAATATGGTTCAAGATGTTCGAAATTCTGAGAAAAATAGGGGTACACTATAGGGAGAGACGGATAATATACAATATATACAAGAACCAAGATGGAGTAATAAGAGTGGACGATAAAAACGAAATGATCGGATCAAAAAGGGTGTTAGACGGGGATGTAGTCTTTCACCCCTACTGTTCAGTATGTACATCACTCCTATCCTGAGCGAAAGTGAGAAGAATTACATAATCTGCTGAATGGAATGGACAGAATATGGATTAAGAGTAAATGGAAGAAAGACGAAAGTAATGAGAAGCAGCAGAAATGAGAATAGCGAGAAACTTAACATCAGGGTTGATAGTCATGAAGTAGACGAAGTTAAGGAAGTCTGCTGCCTAGGCAGCAAAATAAAGAATGACGTACGAAGCAAGGAGGACATCAAAAGCAGACTAGCACTGGAAAAATGGGCATTCCTGGTCAAGAGAAGTCTACTAGTATCAAACATAGGCCATAATTTGAAGAAGAAATTTCTGAGAATATATGTTTGGAGCACAGCATTGTATGGTAGTGAAACGTGGACTGTGGGAAAGCCAGAACAAGAGAGAATCTAAGCATTTGAGGTGTGCTCCTACAGAATATAACACTACTGTGCCGTGAAACACGCTAATGTTACCCTCTGAGAGGATTTCAAACTTAGACCGTGCGTGTGTCTAATGGAAAAGGGTATCGGGATATATTTTCAAATTTTGTGAAGTTAACAGAAAAACCAAACGGGTTTTAACTTTGGGAATTAACAGAAGTGCTAAAAATCATAAATTAATGAAAAATAAACTGTCGCCAGCCTAATTAGGCACATTAATTTGGAAATATATATACGAGGAAATTGGATTTTAGTTATTGAAGTTACTTTTGTTGAGATTTCCCTTTGAATAGTACATAGGATACAAACTGACACAGTGCACTCTGTACTGTGTGTAGCGGCAGTTACCAACAACACACACACCAGTAAATTATGGGGGGGGCAAAACTGCGCCGATCTCATGCTAATGACAGTCACACTCAAGAGCATTATTTAATCAAATACTGAAACATCACTGCATGAAGTGCAGAACTAATTTTGGACATGAGGGACTTCTATCTTGACTGACATGGAAAACACAACATCTTAAAGACACTGCTTAAACTCCTCTGCATATACCAGTTTCCATTAGTAACAGTAATAGTTCAATTTTTTCTTAATAGGTGGAGAATATGATGGGGATCCATAAACTGGTGTAGTTTCACTAGCCAAGGATCTTTGATTATTGCAACAGTAAAAACTAAATCTAGAAGCTAATCATTCCCTTAAATTACTTTGCAAAGTAATAAAATACAACACTGGGCTTAATTAACTTCAAAAGGAACCATTCATGATGGGTACCAAAACTACACTATTTCTGAAAATGCGCATAGCTTCCCTTCTAACAGTGATACCGTAAATCTGTTCATTGAACATTTACATGTACTTGAACTTTAATCACCCGTGAAGCAGGTATTCTTGGCAATAATGTTTACACAATCTTGCACTGTAATCCTACAGATCTATATTTTATGATAAACTAAGGATACATTAGCAAGAGCCTATTGAAATTCGCTTTTGTGGTTTTAGCTTTTAAATAATTAAGGTTTTCACTTTCCTGTTAATTGATCTTTGAATTTTTGTACTGAAACTTCCAACCTTAACGATTTCACTTGGAGTAGTTCCTTAATAAAGCATCCAAACGTTTCTCATACTTTTACTTTTGCTACTCCTTTTACTTTAGACAAAAAAAAACACTTTTAAACACATTAATGCAAGAATTGTTCACTTAAATCAGGATACTCGGCTTTAGTAGCACTTGGGTGAGGACCCTGTGTAGGCTCGTGGTCAGGACTGATGTTATGGTTTCGAACACGAATTGACCTTTTATGTGACTATTATTGAAACAACACACAAATTAACTGATCCATACCCATATACTATTACTTAACTGAATGTATGATGTCTGTGAAGCAGTGGTGAAGATTGGTGGCAGGCGAAATGGCGGTTAACTGTACTCACGGCTCTTGATGTGCGAATGCTCTATAAAATCTCTTCTTGGGGTCGGATTTTCAAGATATTAGAGCCACTCCATTATTTCGTGAATACCAAATAATAGCCAGATCCACATCCGAGGCAAATCCCTTCTAATGCAGCTCCCAATTGCCTCTCTTAGCACCGGCGAGGTGTACCGTGCTAAGGCTAGCCACACACTGTGTGCCGTTCACAAAAAGGAGGCGCTCAGTTTGACCGCCAAATCCACCTTTTACATCGCGCCATTCCACTTTCCTTGCGGAGGGACTTCCCTACAGCGCCTACATGTTACAAATACAAATGCCATAAGCACGAACGAGCTTTTAACAAACATACTTTTTTTCATAAACATATTCATATTATAATAATTTAAAATTTCAACATATTATTTTGCTTTTTTCATACATAAATTACAAAATTCTAATTTTCTTGAAATACATCAAGAAGTTTAAACAACACAGAATGCACGCTTCATAAGTTGCAGATACACAGTTACTTAAAATAAATCTACTCCTAATCGATATAATTGTTACAAGACGAAGGTTGAAAATTAGGTGGATTGACAAGGTAAGGAATGAGGAGGTTCTGCGCAGAATCGGAAAGAAAAGGAATATGTGGAAAACTCTGACAAGGAGAAGGGACAGGATGATAGAGTATCTGTTAAGACATCAGGGCTGACCTCAATGGTGCTAGAGGGAGCTGTAGAGGGCAAAAACTGCAGAGGAAGACAGAGATTGGAGTACATCCAGCAGATAATTGAGGACTTAGGCTGTAAGTGCTGCTCTGAGATGAAGAGGTTGGCAGATAAGAGAAGTTCGTGGTGGGCCGTATCAAACCAGTCAGCGGACGTGTGTAGGGTCTTTAATGAACTTGTCGATGACACGACAGAGCAGGAGTACAGCATGACGTAAGAGGTCACATACAAATGATGTTTACTGTGTTCTAAATTGACACAGAAATGCAGCAAAGCATTGAATGTTGGCGACTACAGTGTTAGATCTACTGAACACAATATCATTTGATCGACAAAGCTGGCAGCGAGAGGAATTAAAATGTTTGCACTTCTATGTAGAGCGACGTCTACTGATTCAAGGGAATCATGATGCCAAGAAAATTTGGGCTCACTGCACCTATATTGAGCATACGGACTACACTGGCTCAGAGGTGATGAGCTGAACCACATTGTTTGGTTATACATTATCATAAACACTAGCATTTTATTCTGCTAATACCTACATTTTAAAGTCTCAGTTGATTGAACTGGCAATTTAGTTTTCTGATAAAAATAGACTAATGCATGAAATCCGTCAATAACGCTTTAGAATTCTTGTAAAAAATGTATTATTTGTTATGATAATGCATGGAAAATACATGTTTCTAGACATCAGGGTGATACACTCGATTGCTGAACATAATTTTAGAAGTGCACTTGGCACAAAAACTTCGTAAGAAATAATGTAAATTGTAGTTAATCTATTATTCCCTAATTACAATATCCCTAACGTTCAGGATCTTCCAATACAGACAGCTATAGACAAGGAGTGATAAACAGTCTAGATGACTGTTGTGCAAAATCAGATTACTCTGAATATAACTGCCGTATCAAAGATCTCCACAATCATTGCACGTAAATCCCTGTGAGAATTTATATTGTGCCTCAGAAGAAGCGTACAATTGGTTAGACGCCCTTATTTTGGATGCCACGTATTGACAGAACTCAGCTTTTTGTCGATGACTTACCTCCGCTGCTCCGTGCTCGTACTGCATTTCACGAATTTCTTAAGTTGGGATGAACTTATGTTGCTCGCCGATCGCCTCGTCTCGAACTGTTGCTCAGCAACGATAAGAGTAGCCAGACGGACTCCTGTATTGTTGAGAACTGCGTCCCATCGCCATACGTTTTATTTACTCTTAGAGGACATACGGAAAATAATCAGCGCATAATTACGAAAACTATCCAGTTATAGTATAGAGTGCAACTAGGCTATAGAATTTGGGGCTATGGTCCGTGACACCAGAGCACAATGAGGACGAAGGAAAGGAGGAAATCCGGCCGCGGTGGTCTCGCGGTTCTAGGCGCGCAGTCCGGAACCGTGCGACTGCTACGGTCGCAGGTTCGAATCCTGCCTCGGGCATGGATGTGTGTGATGTCCTTAGGTTAGTTAGGTTTAGAGTTCTAGGGGACTGATGACCACAGCAGTTGAGTCCCATAGTACTCAGAGCCATTTTGGAAAGGAGGAAAGAATGAAAGAGAAACTTAAAATGGAAAGGAAAATTTAGTAAAGTACATTAATTTAGCGACTGAACCGTGATACTACGCCATATAAATAGAAATTTGTTCTGAAAATATTAATGTCGATTCTCACGAATTCAGATCAGGTTTATTGTTTTTACAATGTTATTTTATTTCACATGAGGTCTCTACAAGGAAATTGGCACAGTTCTTTGTGTTTCTTAACAGAGATGTAACATTAAATTAATTATGTTGTTTAGATTTTGCTTGTTGACAACTTACGATGTGTTTTAGTTCTTGGTTACGTTCCATCTACAAAGAGTGAAATGACATCCCCACAGATCATAACAAGAAACAGCAGGGAGTAGTCAGTCTCACATAAACAATGCGCCCGAACATTTGTAGACAAGATACAGAGGCAGTAAGAAATAGAGGAATACGATAAATCGGAAAAGTGCATAGGGAGAATGTCTTGTATAATTTTAAACGTGTTTCTTCGACTGCGCCACAGAAAATAAATTTTACTTACGTAGTCTTTTATTTCATATGACTTGTTACAGATCATCATATTATCGAAAGTCATTACTTGATATATTCATGTATGTTAATAATAAAGAACAAAAAGTACGTTAATATGATGTAGCCAAAAGAAAAATAGATAATTGTTTTCTGCTTTTAGCTACTTTATTTCACATTAATTCTCCTGATCTTTTCCAGAATTAATTTTCACTCGGCAGCGGGGTGTGTGCTGATTTGATATTTCATGACTAATTAAAACTTTTTAGCGAAGCGGGACTCGAACCTGCGACCTTTGCCTTTCACGGGCAAGTGGTCTACCCACTGAGAGATCCAAGCTCGACCCAGAATGCTGGGCCATCCTTATTCCCGCAGTCTGCTTCACTGTTAGGCTTATTCATGGTCCAGGGAATCAGTTGGCTGATGCCCTGAGTAGAATGTTTAGTGACAGTGAGCAGGATGCGAAGTACATGACGCAACTTGGCTGTTCTCAGCGAAATCCCTGAGTTATTTCTGGAATTGGTCGAACAACAGGCAAAGGATCCCTAGCTTAGTAGTACTGGCAAACAGTTTATGGAGATGGTCGAGTTAGCAGTCTACAGCTTTTGTAAAGGATGGCTTTTCTACCACGCCAGAGGGGATGATAAACTGAAAATATGTCTGCCGGCTAATTTAGTGCCTACCGTTTGCCGCTGTTTCCATCTGTCAGTCTGCATGGACTATTTGGGCGTCTTTAAGACTATAGCTAAGATTGAGGAGCATTAACTTGGCCATTTCTCTATTCTGGCACCCGCAAGTTAAAGTTCCAGGAATGTCAATGTGTGAAACCCAATCCAAATACCAGGCAAGGCATGTTGCAGTCTTACTGTGATGAAAAGCCTATGAATAAGTTATTTACTGATTATTTGGGTCCGTTACCACGTACTAGTGATGGTAGCAAATATATGTTTGTGGTCGTCGTTGCATTTAGTAATTCTTCATGGCTGATCCCCAGTAAGGCTACGAATGTGGGCATCACAAAACACTATTTGCAAAGTATTCCTGCACATTTTGACCCATCAAGGGTTTTCATTAGTGATAATACACCTTTCTAGCTTTCCTAATGGTGTTAAGCATGTCACCACGGTTCACTATTATACACAGCCTTCTTTTTCCGCTCGCATCTCGTGGTCGTGCGGTAGCGTTCTCGTTTCCCACGCCCGGGTTCCCGGGTTCGATTCCCGGCGGGGTCATGGATTTTCTCTGCCTCGTGATGGCTGGGTGTTGTGTGATGTCCTTAGGTTAGTTAGGTTTAAGTAGTTCTAAGTTCTAGGGGACTGATGACCTAAAATGTTAAGTCCCATAGTGCTCAGAGCCATTTGAACCTTCTTTTGCCGAGCGAGTCAAAGGTAGGCCTCATAACATATCACAGTAAATATCAAAATTAATGGGATAAGAAACTTAAATGGCTAAATTTTGCTTTCGATTCGCCAGTGCACGAACCACATAATGCCCTTCCCGCAAACTTGGTTTTAGCCTATCCCGATAATTCTCCGATTTCCTCCCTGAGATGGTGGATGCTACCACCATCAGAAGTAATTGGAATAGGGCCTTCAACAACATTAAATTGGTTCACCACTGGCAAGCAGAATGGTAAAATCGTGGGAGGCGTCCTATCTCTCTTAAAATTGGCGATTAGGTCCTCGTTAAAAACTTAAAAAAGTGTAGTAGAGCTAAACGCAATATTAAAGTTAAGATGCTCCTGAAATTTATTGGGACTTTCTGAACTGTTAAGACACCCACCCCAGCCTCGTTTCTGGTTCAAAATGTGGCTATAGGGCAGCAAGCTCGGGTTCATGTAAGCCAGATCAAGCCTCCACCGTGGGGTAAAGACCCCCCTCCGACTTCCCCAAGACGTTGCCCTTGTTTAAGCGGAGGAGGAAGGGCCACTTTGCTGGTTGCTCGATTTTGAGTGCAACAGCTCGACTTGATTTTACGTGTGCTGTCGTGCTCCTAAATTAGCCATCAAATGCTCTGGTGGGGCCGCTGTGGGGTTTTGGTGCGAAGACAAATAGCGAAATTTTGGCCCATGGCTGTAACTTGCTGGCGGCACCAGTAAATGTTTAATCTGTGGAGTTGCTCGCAGAGTCAGTAAGGAGTGTAGGCGCAGCTGTGGTAACGCTGATGTCAGAGTCTGCTAAGTGCCAGGGGCAAACCTGATTCTCACTCAGCTATGGACAGCCTGTGTGTCCTCGTATCCGGCATCACTTGTGATTTACGTGACGCGATGGTGTCTGGTAGAGCTGAGTCATTTGTTCGACGTCCAATGTACTTACGATACAATATTACAGTGCCACTGTTATTCCGAATTACGATGCAAAGTTCCTTCGTAATTAGGAATAACACAGCCACGACAATATCGTATTTATCCGCTGACACTGGGCAAGCGACTTCCAAGTAAAATGTACGGGAACATACGTAATGGATGTACGAGAACACGTTGTGGACACACGGTTGACTACATATGGAAGTTTTGGTGCGCCAGTGACTTGTGCTCGGGTCGCCAAATGGTAAGGCGATCAATCAAGATAAGCGGGAAAGCCATGTTCGAGTCCCGGTTCGCCATAAATTGTCATCGTCGTCATTCCTTTATACAGGTGATGGTTTTCCGTATTCGCAACTACGAATACGTTTCATGTATATCGGACGTACCTGGTAAGAGCTGTGACCTGGTACAGTCTGCAGTATGGAGGCCGCAGGTGAGAGGGCCGTTTGCGGAAACTATCGACCCAAACTGCTCGACGTATCGTTTGGCAGGGTGCTGTTTGCAAAAGGTGAACATCGTTAGGTGCGTGAGCTGTTCACCTGAAAACGAGCTATTTTCTTAGGCCACTATTTCCGAGTGTTATTATTGTACGTATTCGCGTTAAATACCATTTGCATATTCTATTGTGATTTTAGTTATCAGTTTCCGCTTAACTTACAAGTTGTTGAACACTAATCTCAGCACGAACTGTAACTTGTGGGACTCACGGTTTTTGTTAACCTCATTGTGAAATGGTGTGCACTATCACAGTTTCATTTCATGATTGTTGGTCATGACTACATAACCTGTTTGCTATCAATAATTTGTCCGCTGTGGTGCAGGAACAGAGTTACTGAGTTTGCAGTAAAGTTTAGCTTAGTTAAATTTATGAAATTGAAGTTTTCCTTTAGATCAATATTTTTTATATGTTCTTACTGAGTACGTTATCTATAGTTGAGATCTCAAGTCCTAAATGTTACTTGTTGATTAATTTTTTAAGGTTCCTTGTTTTAAAAATTCTTATTGTCTAGAGCTAAACTTAAAAGTTTGACTGTTTCAGGTCTTGCTGCTCAGTTGTTAAAAGGAATCCCTTAGAATTTCACTAAGTTATTGTGGCCTATTCTGGCTGGCCTTAAGATTTAATATTTTTGCATGTTTTGCTATCTACTTTCTCAACATAGCACTGCGGGTAATCGCCGCTGGAGATCTAAACGCATAACACGCCGAGTGGAACTCACGAATACGTACCTCCAAGGGAGAAACTATACGAACACGCACTAGGCCGAAACTACATTATACTTGGGCCGGATGTCCCGACGTTCGTATCGACACAGACCCGACACAGGCCAGGCGTGCTAGACATAGCCCTCATCAAAGGCATCACATGTACACTCAACTTTACGGTTGGTAACGATCTGGGCTCAGACCACATGGCTGTAATACTGCACACGGAAGAAGCACTGCAGGACACAGAACCACGCAGGATACTAAACTACAAGCGCGCGAATTGAACACTGTTCAACGAAACGCTGGATAGTCGTATTCCTGACATTAACAACACGCAACAAATCGATGAGGCTGTGGAGGCTCTGCCGTCCAAGACGCAATGACCCATCCCATTCCACGCACAACAGCAAAACAACACTCGACGGCCCTGCCGCAGAATATGCTGGACCTTATCTCAAAGTGGAACCGCCTCAGGTGATACTGGAAACGTACCAGATGTCCGTTGTATGAACTGCACGTCAAAAGACTTCAGGGTATAATACAGGAAAAAATACAAAGATTTAGAAACGAACAATAGGGACAGAAACTCGCTGGTCTAGATACCACACATCCTGGCGTATGGAAGCTAGCGAGACACTTCACCAGGCAGAAACATTACATTCCCAGTTCCCACTCTACAAGGACCAGACTGCCCAGTTTACTCCGGAACGGAGAAGGCACAGCTTATGGCCTCAGTACTTCCAACGTCTTTCATGCTGAATCTGGCTCCTTCAGATCCAGTATTCACACTTGAAACGGACCAGGAGGTTTCACGACTTGTAGCACAGCCCATGCGTGACGAAATTAGACGCACTAGCACAAATGAAATTGAATGGGCCATCAAGCATACCAACGCCAGGAAAGCCCCTGGGCCTGATGGCATTCAAAACCGTGTCCTCCAGGAGTTCACGGATGGAGCTGTAGAATACCTTACACACATAACGAATGCCATCCTAGAACATCAACACTTCCCTGACTTTTGGAAGGTCTCCAGGGTCCTGATGTTCACGAAGCCAGGGAAAGACCACTCCCTCCCACAAAATTACCGACCCATCAGTCTGCTGTGTTCGTTCAGCAAGATTGTTGAGAAGGTAATATTAGGCTAAAACGCATCACTAGGCACTGCATCGCCATTCACACACTACGGCCGGAGCAATTCGGCTTCAGAAATCACCACTCAACAACACAACAACTCCTCTGTGTAGTCGAACATATAACACACGGCTACAGCATGAACAAGCCACAAGGGCCGTGTTCCTGGACATCGAAAAAGCTTTAGACCGTCTTTGCCACAACAGCCTTATACGCAAACTAAGCGAAGCTGGTTTCCCGGACGGACTCGTACGTCTCATACACTCATATCTCGCGAACAGATGTTTCAACACTGACAGGGCAAACAATCAACACAACACGGTATCCAAGCTGGAGTACCCCAGGAAAGCATCCTAGGGCCCATCTTGTTCAAGCGTACATTAACGACCTCCCAGCAACACAAAACACGGCGTTAGCCATCTACGCGGTTGACACAGCCATCCTTGCGCAAGATTGGAAACCGTCGAACATTAATTCACGAATACAGACGCCACTCATATCTGCCAAGCCTTGGTTGGAACGATGGCGTAGTACAGTAAACGTCGACAAATGCGAAGCAGTTCTGTTTACACGCAGACCGAAACTACTGCGCAAACATCAACACAGTAAACAGATAACACTACATACACGCCCAATACGTTTCCGAGAGAAAGTCAGTTATATCGGTGTCTGGCTGAACCAGAAAATTACATTGAGGGTCCACATCGAATACGTTGCCAACAGAGCGCACGCGAGGCTCGAACAACTCTACCCAATGCTCAACAGGGAAAGCACACTGAATAGAAGGGTGTCGAGGTCCATATACATGACACTGATTATACCTCTGGCGACGTACGCAGCTCCCGTCTGGGGATATGCAGCTCCTACACGACTGCGGCGCCTGCAGATCACACAGAACAAGTGTTACGAATCATTAGCAACGCTTCACGCTACGCACGCACCTTGGATCTTCACGATGAATACCGCCTTGAAACCCTCAAGGGAGTATTCAAAAAACACGCCACACGACTATATAGGAACTCGATACATTCGAACAATCCTTTCATCCTCACTCTGGGAAACAATGATCACAACCGTAGGTGGAAGCATAAGCGGACAAAGACACTACTAACTAGGATATAACCACCTACGGCAAGCTAACATACGCCGACAAGTGACTAACGTCGGTAAGCCCCTGCATATCAGCAACGTTGACTAGATAAACCAGCTGCTATTAAAGCCGACCAACAGGCTACAGGAGGGAAACCTACGAGCTCGCCCACTCACGCACAAACAAATCGGCAGTATCACCCTACACTGTGCATCTGATATATGACCATCGGGAACAAAACGATGATGAACCTAACTGTTACAGGTTCACTGACGCTGACCGAGAGCACCGGCACCCTAGCAGCAACCGCCGTGTAACAGCACAAACAACGTCAGAGGTATCGACATGCATGATACCCACTACTAACAGAGCCCACCCTTGCGTGACCTGTCACAGGCAGCAGGATATCCGCTACTGCTCTTACTACCCGACGTAACTATCGCAGAGGTTTTCTTCCTTTGGCTCTTGCCTTGGCACTTTTTTTTCCTCTGCCCTTCAAAAAGCTACCCTTTGTTCGACTTTCGACCCAATCTATCTCCAGATGAACGCGTATTAATGGTTAACCTTAACCAGACCAACGCAAACATCGCGGTACACACATCCTGCGGCACCTAACTTTAGTGAAAACTAACCCTTATGCAGAGATGGCAGTAGACCTTCTGAGTAGACCATCATGGCGGCGTGGGCGTGGAGGGGCTCCAACTCTTGTGAATCTTTTGCTATCGACTATATCTCTGTTTTAGTTGTGCCTTTAACTGTCCAAGGGGGCAATCTGAGAATTCGTTCCCTTCATGTCGGAACTGCATCATTGTAAAATTAAATTTGAAGTGTTCTTCCTATAATGAAATCCTAAATTTGGTAATGTGATGTTGCCTCCTTTGTTCATTGATTCACTTGTGCTGGGTGTTCTCAAGGGTCAATAAAGAGACTGTTTGGTTTTGTTAAACGTTTTCGTAGCCTAGGCGCTTACCGCTCAACCTAAATCCTCACTCCACGCCAATCTACATGTGGCATCATTTGTGGGTTGATAAAGATGACAGTGCGAGCGGTACGATGTTAAAAATGTCATTTATACTGAAGGGAGCGACGTTCACTGTAGCGACATATGTGGGAGACATTGGCCTAAGGCAACCAGTATATTTTGATGAAGATTATAAGTTATAAATTTCTTGATTTCACGGAAGTATTATTGGAACTTTGTAAGTAAAACTGCCTAATGTTTTATTAGCGGCTTGTAGATGATTCATGCTATTATATCAAAAAGCGACTGTTACTCTTAACATGCCACCCCTAGCCAAAGTAGGTTAAAGTTCATATGCAATCCGTCTGTTGCGCCGGCTAGACTATATAGTGATGGAAACAGTCCATATTCTTCAGCAGTAAGGCAAGAAGACAAGCAGGACGAAAGTAACATATTTTCCAACTGAAGAAGATAATAAGCAGGGGCAATACATAGATTATAGAATATCCGTTATATTAACTGAGCGTCACGTAGATGCATTTAAATATTGGTGAGGGAGATCAGTAA
Source organism: Schistocerca gregaria (assembly GCF_023897955.1). NCBI lineage: Eukaryota > Metazoa > Arthropoda > Insecta > Orthoptera > Acrididae > Schistocerca > Schistocerca gregaria. Next base: position 409,774,037 of record NC_064923.1, read on the forward strand.
CATGGAATGGTTAACAGAAGTTACTTCTAACTGAGTTCAAATTATTATTAAGGTTCTCCATTATCATTTCGGAAACTGCAAGAGGAAATATTAAAAGCATATCGTGATGAAGATTCCAACCGAGTTCCATTTATTTGGTGGTCAGTTATACTCGTGAAAATCTTACAAATCGACGCAAAGCTTTTATTTGCCATTGGTTCGTCTTCATACTCCACACAGGTTCTTCCGCGACTCGATGGAACTTACAATCTTGGGAGAAAAAGAGCGGAGATTTTGACACAAAGGCTACGACAAGGCTGTTATTGAAATGAGGAACTCGTATTTTTACTCTTCAGTAGCTACGGTGAACTGTAACCCGAAGCGGTACTCGAATTCCGATACTTGCAGACCCAGAATTCCGCTTAATCCTTCTCGTGGAGCAGTTAGTCCCGCATACCACAGGAGAGCCCCTGTGGGGTTCGGGAGATGTGAATTTGCACCGCGTTGAAGTTCTGAGGAGAGAGCGCAAAAGTCAGCGCACATATTCTCGTAACGGAGACACGGTCCTACATCTACATCTACATCAATACTCTGCAAACCGCATTTAAGTGTCTGACAGAGGGTTCATCGAACCACTTAGACAATAATTCTCTATTATTCCAATCTCGTACGGCGCGAGGAAAAAAATGGTTCAAATGGCTCTGAGCACTATGGGACTCAACTGCTGTGACCATCAGTCCCCTAGAACTTAGAACTACTTAACCCTAACTAACCTACGGACATCACACACATCCATGCCCGAGGCAGGTTTCGAACCTGCGAGCGTAGCAGTCGCACGGTTCCGTACTGCGCGCCTAGAACCGCGAGACCACCGCGGCCGGCGGCGCGAGGAAAGAAAGTGCGAGCTCTGATTTCCCTTATTTTATTATGGTGATCGTTTCTCCCTATTGAACAAAATATTTTCGCATTCAGAGGAGAAATTTGGTAATTTAAATTTCGTGAGAAGATTCCGCTGCAACTAAAAACGTCTTTGTTTTTATGATGTCCACCCCAAATCCTGTATCATTTGAGTGACACTCTCTCCCCTATATCGAGATAATACAAAACCTGCTGCCCTTCTTTGACTTTCTCAATGTACTCTGTCAATCCTGTTCTGGTAAGGATCGACACGGCGCAGCAGTATTCTTTTTAAAAGAGGACGGACAAGCGTAGTGTAGGCAGTAGATCTGTTACGTTTTGTGAGTCTCCTGACAATAAAACGCAGTCTTTGGTTAGCCTTCCCCATAACATTTTCTATGCGTTCCTTCCAATTTAAGTTGTTCTTAACTGTAATTCCTAGGTACTGATACGTAATCAGCATGGTTTCAGAAAACATCGTTCTTGTGAAACGCAGCTAGCTCTTTATTCGCACGAAGTAATGACCGCTATCGACAGGGGATCTCAAGTTGATTCCGTATTTCTAGATTTCCGGAAAGCTTCTGACACCGTTCCTCACAAGCGACTTCTAATCAAGCTGCGGACCTATGAGGTATCGTCTCAGTTGTGCGACTGGATTCGTGATTTCCTGTGAGGAAGGTCGCAGTTCGTAGTAATGGACGGCAAATCATCGAGTAAAACTGAAGTGATATCAGGTGTTCCCCAGTGAAGCGTCCTGGGACCTCTGCCGTTCCTGATCTATATAAGTGACGTGGGTGAAAATCTGAGCAGTTCTCTTAGGTTGTTCGCAGATGATGCTGTAATTTACCGTCTAGCAAGGTAATCCGGAGACCAGTATCAGTTGCAAAGCGATTTAGAAAAGATTGCTGTATGGTGTGGCAGGTGGCAGTTAACGCTAAATAACGAAAAGTGCGAGGTCATCCACATGAGTTCTAAAAGAAATCCGTTGGAATTCATTTACTCGATAAATAGTACAATTCTCAAGGCTGCCAATTCAACTAAGTACCTGGGTGTTAAAATTACGAACAACTTCAGTTGGAAAGACCACATAGATAATATTGTCGGGAAGGCGAGCCAAAGGTTACGTTTCATTGGCAGGACACTTAGAAGATGCAACAAGTCCACTAAAGAGACAGCTTACACTACACTCGTTCGTCCTCTGTTGGAATATTGCTGCGCGGTGAGGGATCCTTACCGGGTCGGATTGACGGAGGACATAGAAAGGGTGCAGAAAAGGGCAGCTAGATTTGTATTATCACGTAATAGGGGAGAGAGTGTGGCAGATATGATACGCGAGTTGGGATGGAAGTCATTAAAGCAAAGACGTTTTTCGTCGCTGCGAGATCTATTTACGAAATTTCAGTCACCAACCTTCTCTTCCGATTGCGAAAATATTTTGTTGAGCCCAACCTACATAGGTAGGAATGATCATCAAAATAAAATAATAGAAATCAGAGCTCGAACAGAAAGGTTTAGGTGTTCGTTTTTCCCGCGCGCTGTTCGGGAATGGAATGGTAGAGAGATGGTATGATTGTGGTTCGATGAACCCTCTGCCAAGCACTTAAATGTGAACTGCAGAGTAGTCATGTAGATGTAGATGTATTTAGTTAAATTTACGGCCTTTACGTTTGACTTTTTTACCGTGTAACCGAAGTTTAAAGGTGCACGGGTCTACGGGTTTGCACGTAGCCGTACAGTACGTAACACGCGCTCGCCACCCGACCTATCTTGGTATGCCTGACAATTTGGTTGGTCAATAGACGTGCGTCACGTGCGCCACAGGAGAATAAGCCCCTGGTCGCCGTCCGCAGCGCACCGTAGAACTAGCGTGGCCTGGGGCGCGGATGTGTCTCTTTTCTTAGTTCACCATGGAGCCTTTCGATACGACCGTAATTAGCCGGTGTTAGGATATCAAAGACAGTGATGATGGGTGCGCGTAGCGTGCGTGTTTCATAATCAGTCTTTTGTTAATAAACTGTTTAACTTACTTCTCGGTGTTCGCGTATTTCTGTACCTCCAGGACCCACTGCTTACAAATCCTGACGAATATTTCGTGTAATTATCATCCGGGGGCAACAACACAAACAACCTCCTTATAACGGATTGCTTTTAGCACTCATGTGGATGACCTCAAACTTTCCGTTATTTAGGGTCAATTAACAATTTTCACATCCTACATATTTCTTTTCTAAATCGTTTTACAATTTGTTTTGACCTTCTGATGACTTTACTAGTCGTTAAATGACAGTGTCATCTGCAAACAACCTAAGATGGCCCCTCAGAATGTCTCCTGAATCGTGTATACAAATGAGAGACATCAAAGGGCCTATAACAGTACCTTGTGGAACGCCAGAAATCACTTCTGTTTTACTCGACGATTTTCCGTCAGTTACTACGAACTGTGACCTCTCTAGCAGGAAGTCATGAATCCAGTCACATACTGAGACGGTATTCCATAAGCACGCAATTTCACTACAAGGTGCTTGTGTGATAGAGGGTCAAAAGTCTTCTGGAGTCAATCTTAAATCCCTTATAAATAGCACTCAGCACTTTGTTGGAGTAAAGAGCTAGTTGTATTTCATAACAAGAAAGCGTCTTGTCTCGATGGTCGACCATAGCTTAGCATTCTGGCCCTGACGAACAATTCAGTTTCGACCTGCCACCGCCTCATTCTCTGCCAATTCGGGCCAGGCACAACGCTCTCCCGGCCGTTATCACCTTGGCAGACCTTGGAGCACCCTTTTCTTACGCGGTTCAATTCACAAGGTCGACTGCACACTGTTCCAATTCTCCTACAAAAAAATTTCCCTAACCGTACCTGAAATCGATCCCGAATCCGCCGTATGGCGATTAGGCACGCTGACAGCTCAGCTACTGAGGATAACATCGTAACGAATCAGTACAACGGAAAAAAAAGCTGGTAAATTTATCGACGTGTTTCCTGACAAGGAGCTTACCGTGATCTTCAACTTAACAGGGCTGAAGAGCGTTCATTTAAGGTTTTAGCATATTCAGGACACATGCCCTGACGTGCCTAACTTCTCGTGAACAGAAGCCGAGTCATATATGTCTGTGCTTCTTTTTTCCTGAAGAGGAAAAGAATCGTCTCCGTAGAATCCCTCCAGAAAACCAGAGTCGTGTAGTACACAGGGTAGCAGTGCTTTCTTCTCCCACAGTAAAACCTCTAATGACCAGGAAGTTGCCCCCTCGAGCTGTGTCACAGAAATTCAGACTTAGCAGAGACCTCGGCGTGTGTAAATGGGCAACACCTGCTAGTCTAATTTCAGATGCTGTACGTCACCGTGTTCTGCCGACGTACACAGAAGATCTCACATAAGAAACCTTCATACCCGTTGGAAAATTGTTAATAAATTCCTTCTGACACTTGGAATAGTGAGGGAAACTTTGAAAGGCAGAACTGCCTGGTTCAGGTACCGAAACCAAGTGTCGGATTACTTTGGAATAACCGCAGAATTCTGTCTAGGAGATGGACGATTCTGTTCCACTGTGTTTTGGATGAAATCGTCAAACAATGAGCTGCATATCAAAGGAATGGCTGTCGAAGATATGCAGACTGGACATAAAATAAAACATGACGCAGCAGTAAACTGACAAGATTTTGATGACGATATTGCTCTGAAACATCAACCTGAAGAAAATGTCAAAATAGTACCGACAAGTTTTGCTGAAACTGCTGGCCTCAAGGTAACTTACTATTGACTGAAAGACTTGCTATATCGACAAATGTTTCGTCATGTATATATTCATTTACTTCCATTCTTGTTTCCTGTAATATCTTCCATTTTGTCTATGCTTTATTTTTAATACGATTTTCATAAATGAGGGCGCACTCATTCGATACGCTGATGGCGAGAGAAGTTAATGAGACAACGTCTTTGGTAATATTTCTCTCTGCAAGGCGTCTACGTTCGTCTGTCGCACGTAACCAAGAAGATAGTGTTTCAGTTGTTTGTTTATTAAGAAATCTGAAATCTTATTGTCTAGACTTAGTGATACCTAGAGAGCTTTTGTGGCCTTAAAAAAACAAAACACCAACAGGACGGTTTAGGAGGTGACATACCAATATTTCTTGTTTCTCAAGACATAGAACAAACCATTATTATAGTACAAGCGTGAAAGACTGCGTATTAGTATAGACAAAGAACAGATACACAGCGGCAGACATGTATCAAACAACTTCCCAGGGCATACTAAATGTTTCGTGGTTAAAATGGTGTAGTTTAAAACTAAATCAAAGAACTTTCTATTTGGAAACTCCTTGCACTTCATTGAAGAATATCTTCAAAGAAAATCTTAAAATGTATCAGGTTGTAACATATATAAATATTAGCATTGTATGCTATAATATTTCGTAATGTTAAGTCATTTCATGGTATTGTATTTAAATAAAGTTTAGACTTTTTTCCATATTTTAGAGATCTCTTTCAGTGGGATCCATGGGGTATGAGTAACATAAGTAACACGCTTTGGTGCGATCTCGGGCTTCTGGTAGGTTGCAAGAGCTCCAACATTTCACATAACATGAAATACACAAAGCACATTATGTTAAGTTGGGAGAAAATGGAAGCCATGACAGAAATTTCTTGTCATTGTCATCGCCTCGATCGATCCATCAGTTTCCCACGGCTGTCTTACAGAATTCAGTTCACGAACAGTAAGAGGGAAGCAGGGTGGAACGTGCTGTTGTTGGTACATGAAGTTCACGCTGTCGTAATGAGAATTTTCTGCAACATATGTCGTCTGTTGGTCAGTTTCGTTGCATGAAAAGTTCCATAACAATTAACTTTAACTTTTGCTGAGTTGCTAATGTGTGTCACGGTAGTAGAGAGATCTTTCTTACGCAGTTTCATACATTATGACTGTTAACATTTATGGCATTTTTTTTTCAATTTTAAAAACTGATCGCTCACGAAAACTACCCTGCTTCATGTGGGAACTTAACTATGCTCTCGGACCTCAGATATTTAACATAAGTAGTAATTGTATCACAAAATGTTCCTTTTGCTATAGTTTCCGTTAAGATCTTTCAAAGGAACGGTTATAAAATTATTTGTTCTCTACATACTTAGAAAATTATTAGTTGTTTAAGGCCAGCTTATCTCTCTTCAGCCTTCGAGGTTCAAAATGAGAAATAAATTTATTTTTAATATGGTAGGGTGTCTAATAGGGCATTTAACGTGGTAGGGCATCCTGGTAACTACCTAGTAGGAAATCTAGAGATGGTGGTGTATGCGAAAGGATGTGGGACATGTATGGAGGAAACAAGTGATATTTGGAATGAAGGAATTGGAAGATAGTACAATTGCCACTACATGGGAGTCTTCATTTATGTTGGGTCAGGTGGGTAGTTTACGTATAGTACGTGGGTGGATCTCAACGATTATCTCATAGGCTATAAGACACATATGGCTCTGTGAGTCATTGCTCTGAGAGGAAAGATCGAGTGTTTGGAAATCTATGGGAAGTGGAATGTGCTGATATTCACCACATAACAGGCCAGGGTTGTCAATAGTCGGAGATAAAGTGAGTTTTGAATTTATCCATGACTGAATATGAGACCGTGGCCATGCTCCTAAAGCTAAAATGCAAATTCAGCCACATATAATGTAAAGTACTAATTTAACGTGTTTGGAAGGTCATCCCTTGATCCTCAAAATACCTATACACAAGAAAATTGGCTGAATGGACTACATTTAGAAACTTTCCTCCACGCAAAATGAGGTGTTGGGACACAGGACAGGCAAAGCTGATACGGTACAAGTGTTTACGGCTACGTGAGAACTTCGTAAGCTGGTCTGGGAGAAGGTAATCGGATGTCAAAAGAAAAATGGCGTGCATATCGTCCAAGGATTTCGAGGGAGCGGCAAAACTTTGAGAAGTTAACGTCCATATAAGACATAGATCTGTGAGGATGGGACTATACAGGACTTGTATGTATGGATAATGATTGTGGGGTCTAGTCTCCATGTTCAGTCAGTGTTCGTAATTTGAATGTATTGCAAGTTTCTTTTGGATTGTAAGTGGATAGAGATTCCAAATTGGTTTACGATCGAGTACTAGTCTGGGTGTTTTAGTGTTTCGGTTAGTTGGATTCGGCGGTTGCGTATTGTAAAGTAAATGTCCCGGTGATGGAAAATATTGGTTGTTTTTCCAGTAATTAATTCCTGGTCCTTGCAGAGCTGATTGAGAAGTGCCACTTATGACGAGAGGTGAAGTCGTTGAGGTGCGGATGAAAATCTCTCTCTTCTTACTCTGTTTCTCGACTTATGCAGACTACAAAGGAAACAAAATCACTTTTCTGGTAGACCATTTATACCCCTGTACGTAAGCACCCTTATTCAAAAATTGTGTATACCGTCGCCAAATTTAGCTGTACTCGATGCACATTAGTGAAATTTCCTTCAGGAATGACATTTCACTGTTGTAACATAGAGGTGCCAATGACATTCAGGCACAACATAAGATTTCTCAGTGACTGTTGTCACCCTTGTTGATTGGACAGTACCGCGCTCCGGTGGAAGAAAGCAGAAACTACTGAAACAAAATAAAAATGTTCCTGTTTCTCGCGTTTCTACGGCATCTTCGTGAAACCTCTTCGGTCATCTGTATCACTAAACAGCTCACCTGGTTCATGATGCACAGTCCCAGTTGCAGGTTGTATATCTAAAGGCTACCAGGGACAACAAAAATTTAATTTTTGGTATTTCAATTAACAAATGACTGAATTTAAAAATTTAAAACTCTCTCATGATCTACTCATTAAGAGATAAAATCTTATGTAGAAGTTTTAACACAGTAAGACGAGTATTACAGTTAAAACTGAGACAGCATATTTTCAAACCTTTCCCAAACTTTTGCTTGCATACGCACTTAACGTCAAATATTTAACACATTAAAGCATTTATGAAGTCATCAGACGTTTCAAGCAGCTTTATACATGGGAGGTAGATTCTTTAAAGAACTTTTGGTATCGTCCAGAGCTGGTGGTCCCATACCAAAGTCGGCAACGCGAATCGATGCCAGAGACACGTTAGCGAGGTAATGCGCATCGGTGTATGGGAGGCACTCCAGAAGAGCACACCTCCCTCTCAGGAACAGCAGCCCCCTCACACTGAGGTCAATATAGTGTCGAGCATGCAAGAGCTCAGTCCTCACTCCAATTCGAGAACTCAGCTACAGCTGTCAGCATCGTTACATAGGACCAACGAGTAGTTAAAGTCTCAACTGAAATCGTGGTGTTGTTAATGCTGAACATTGTACCTCAAGTGAACAGTTTGTTAATTAGTGTATCAAGTGATGCTTTGCTAGTCCACAACAGTAGTAAATTATCCTTTTTGTATCCCGCCTGGAAGGCGGCACGTGGGTCTGCTCCTGTGATCTGCAAAATAGGTCGAATGAAGGAAGCGAGTAGAAGCAGGAGAGGTAAAGCACTTCGTTACTGCATGCAAAGGAAAAGCACATTTAATAGAGAATATTACGAGGGTCACTCTAAAAGAAATGCACACTATTTTTGTAAAAATACAGTTTTCATTCTGCATGTGTGAAAGTTTTACAGTGTGTAGATAATTCCTTCCTGCTTCTTTTCAAACTTAGTCCAACCTGTTCCCGTGAGTGGCGGCGTCACAGCATGTCTTCAAGATGGCTGCTACACTTGACGTTCGTCTGAAGCAACGTGCTGTCATAGAATTCCTGTGCTGTGGAAACGAGTTGGTGGGAAACATCGACAAGAGGTTGAAAAAGGTGTATGGAGATGCTGCTGTCAATCGCAGTACAGTTAGTCGGTGGGCAAGCAGGTTACATGATGAAAGCGGGCACGGCAATCTTGAGGATTGTCCTCGCAGCGGCAGGCCTCGTACTGCACACACTCCAGACAATGCGCAGAGAGTTAACGAATTGGTGGCTGCTAACAGACACATCACAGTGAACGAATTGTCACGCTACGTTGGGATAGGGGAAGGAAGTGCTTGCAGAATACTGAAAGGGTTGGCGTTAAAAAAGGTTTGTGCCAAGTGGGTTCCCAGGATGTTGACAGTGGCTCACAAAGAAACAAGAAAAACGGTATGCAGCGAACTTTTGGAACAGTACGAGAACGGTGGAGATGAATTTCTTGGAAGAATTGTGACAGGTGATGAAACATGGCTCCATCATTTTTTACCAGAGACGATGAGGCAATCAATGGAGTGGCATCATGCAAATTCACCCGAGGAAAAAAACTTCAAAACCACACCTTCTGCTGGAAAAGTTATGGCTACGGTGTTTTTCGATTCTGAAGGACTCTTGCTTGTGGACATCATGCCAAGTGGAACCACCATAAATTCTGATGCATATGTGACGACACTGAAGACAATTCAAGCTCGACTGAGTCGTGTTCGACCACATCGGCAAAAGCAGAATGTTTCGCTGTTGCACGACACTGCACGGCCACATGTCAGTCAAAAAACCATGGACGCGATGACAAAATTCCGATGGACAACACTGAAACACCCGCCTTACTGTCCTGACCTGGCTCCACATTACTATCATCTCTTTGGGATACTGAAAGACTCTCTTCGTGGAACAAGGTTTGAAGGTGATGACTCCCTTGTGCACGCTGCCAAACAGTGGCTCCAACAGGTTGGTCCAGAATTTTACCTTGCGGGTATACAGGTACTGGTTCCAAGATGGCGTAAGGCAGTTGAGAGGGATGGAAATTATGTGAAGAAATGAAAATATTGTTCGTAAAGGATGTATCTATTCACTGTAAAACTTTCAAACATGTAGAATAAAAGATGGATTTTTTTTAAAAAATAGCGTGCATTTCTTTTGGTGTGACCCTTGTAGTAAATGACATATACGTAACTTTTGGTAGAGATGAGAACGTAGGTGCAAGCCGTTGTCCATGTATCAAAGCTAACAGTTACTAGTAGTTGGACAAACTATCATTGAAGTAACAAAGGCAAAGTCTGTAATGGCTAGCCCCCTATGGAGTAGAAGCTGTTGCTTGGTCGTCTGCTCTTGATCAACTGGGCAGAAAGCAGAGCGGCGCCAGTTGAGCTAGAGGGCGCTGTGGTCGGCGTAGTTTGTCCGCTCTCGTAGTGACAACCTACGAGCGTGCACCGACGCTGCGGCACTGGAACTACCGACGCCACAATCCCAGTACTCCTGTGGCAAAGAAATGTGTCGAAGTTAAGTGAATATTTTATTCGTTCCTCTAATAAAGTGAGTTAATATTGCATGTGTTCTAGTTTCATGTGGCACCGCACTGAGGAACCAAAGACCCCATACTTTTAGCCAGATGAAAGTGGTGAGGCGTAGCGCAGTATAAAGATCCTGCCTTGGAGGTGGTTAAGTGGGAGGTGTGTCTCAGAGCTGGATAGTGACAGACGGTGACGCGAGACTGGACGCACACGTAGTTTATGTATCAGCCGATAGAGGACAATCGGGGATTTTGATTTTAGTTTCGATTGTGCCTACTAGAGTGCACTAAAGTAATCAAATCTTTTTCATAAACTGTTCTAGTATTCTCATAAAGTGTTATTTTATTGGGTGTGTAAAATGTTATAAATGTGTTTTAACAGTATGAATGATGCGTGAGTGTGGTTTAAGGTTAATATGAAGATAATTGTTTAACGAGTTATGTAGTAGGATTTAGTATGGGAACATTTCGATGAAGTATGGATATGAACAAAGGGAATTTTTGTAGAATAGATTTGTAAAGTAAGTTCATGGTTCAAATGGTTCAAATGGCTCTGAGCACAATGGGACTCAACTGCTGTGGTCATCAGTCCCCTAGAACTTAGAACTACTTAAACCTAACTAACCTAAGGACATCACACACATCCATGCCCGAGGCAGGATTCGAACCAGCGACCGTAGCAGTCGCACGGTTCTGGACTGCGCGCCTAGAACCGCGAGACCACCGAGGCCGGCAAGTTCATGGTAAAGGGGAAGTTAATTCAGTTATAAATAACAATAGTAAATAACTTTATGCATAAGTAAAACTTCAGCATATTAGATAATTACGTCGGTAAAAGGTGCAGTCGTTAGGTTTACTATTTTGCGATTGGTTATGGATGAAAAGCGCGGACTGACGCGGGAGAACGTTGTTTTGCTATTGGCTGTTAAGTAAACTGACCAATGGCAAAGCAATATTCTTTTCTCTGCTGGTAGAGAAGACTTAGAGTATTCTAGAGAGGAGTTGAAGGCTAGCCATGAAAGAGATAGGACGTGTGCAGTAGTAGTTCCTATGGAAATAATAAGTTGCCGGATCTGGCAGTGTTTCATACACCAAAAGTGTTGGAAAGTGACGGCATAATTATTCCGAAGTGTGCGTGTAGAAATTTCGGAATTTTTAAGTGAATTTTGTGACGAGGAAAGACATACACTCCTGGAAATTGAAATAAGAACACCGTAAATTCATTGTCCCAGGAAGTGGAAACTTTATTGACACATTCCTGGGGTCAGATACATCACATGATCACACTGACAGAACCACAGGCACATAGACACAGGCAACAGAGCATGCACAATGTCGGTACTAGTACAGTCTATACCCACCTTTCGCAGCAATGCAGGCTGCTATTCTCCCATGGAGACGATCGTAGAGATGCTGGATGTAGTCCTGTGGAACGGCTTGCCATGCCATTTCCACCTGGCGCCTCAGTTGGACCAGCGTTCGTGCTGGACGTGCAGACCGCGTGAGACGACGCTTCGTCCAGTCCCAAACATGCTCAATGGGGGACAGATCCGGAGATCTTGCTGGCCAGGGTAGTTGACTTACACCTTCTAGAGCACGTTGGGTGGCACGCGATACATGCGAAAGTGCATTTTCCTGTTGGAACAGCAAGTTCCCTTGCCGGTCTAGGAATGGTAGAACGATGGGTTCGATGACGGTTTGGATGTACCGTGCACTATTCAGTGTCCCCTCGACGATCACCAGAGGCGTACGGCCAGTGTAGGAGATCGCTCCCCACACCATGATGCCGGGTGTTGGCCCTGTGTGCCTCGGTCGTATGCAGTCCTGATTGTGGCGCTCACCTGCACGGCGCCAAACACGCATACGACCATCATTGGCACCAAGGCAGAAGCGACTCTCATCGCTGAAGACGACACGTCTCCATTCGTCCCTCCATTCACGCCTGTCGCGACACCACTGGAGGCGGGCTGCACGATGTTGGGGCGTGAGCGGAAGACGGCCTAACGGTGTGCGGGACCGTAGCCCAGCTTCATGGAGACGGTTGCGAATGGTCCTCGCCGATACCCCAGAAGCAACAGTGTCCCTAATTTGCTGAGAAGTGGCGGTGCGGTCCCCTACGGCACTGCGTAAGATCCTACGGTCTTAGCGTGCATCTGTGCGTCGCTGCGTTCCGGTCCCAGGTCGACGGGCACGTTCACCTTCCGCCGACCACTGGCGACAACATCGATTTACTGTGGAGACCTCACGCCCCACGTGTTGAGCAATTCGGCGGTACGTCCACCCGGCCTCCCGCATGCCCACTATACGCCCTCGCTCAAAGTCCGTCAACTGCACATACGGTTCACGTCCAAGCTGTCGCGGCATGGTATCAGTGTTAAAGACTGCGATGGAGCTCCGTATGCCACGGCAAACTGGCTGACACTGACGGGGGCGGTGCACAAATGCTGCGCAGCTAGCGCCATTCGACGGCCAACACCGCGGTTCCTAGTGTGTCCGCTGTGCCGTGCGTGTGATCATTGCTTGTACAGCCCTCTCGCAGTGTCCGGATCAAGTATGGTGAGTCTGACACACCGGTGTCAATATCTTCTTTTTTCCATTTCCAGGAGTGTATATTACGCGTGGCGCATTGAGCAGGTCGGTGGCTGAAAACTGTGACTGCATTTGGTACCGACAGACTTAATATTTGACGAGCATTATCTATCTAAAACAATCAGTATTTTTGCAGCTATTACGTTTTCGGTAAATGCAACACCATAAACTTGCTAACGTGAGTGAAAGGGATTGTGAGTGACTGTGTTAAGAATAGCACGGGCTTGGCAGTGATACTTGTTCACCTAAGTTTCAGAATATATTAATTGAGGATAAAATTTCCAACCTTTCATTTCGTGTTTCTCCCGAAACGTAGATTAGTGACTTTAATTGCAGCCTGGTTCACGTCGAAGTACAGTAGGTTTCACTCTGCTTTCCCGCTGATGATCTGCTGAGACAATGTTCCCAGGTAGGTGCAGGTTCGTCGTAAAGGGACGGAAAGAACCGCGCCGCCGCAGTGTTTCGCCTGGTCAGAACAGAATTGGTGGAGCGCGTTCGCTGGTTTGTAAGAATCCTTCACTGTGGAGCACAGGATCCCAGAGAGGCCGGCTCCAGCTCTCTTAGCTTGGGGAGCCTGTTGCCCCAAACGTAGCAGCGCCGGCCCGGGTGGGCTGTCTGACAGTTTTGTGGTGCCTGCTGCCAGCGTGGAGAGGCCCACGCGGCGCCGGCAGACGAGTCCTCTTGACGCGGAGAGTCCTTGGTCCTGAGCACCAGGGCTGCGCGGCCTTGGGGCTCCCATCCCACACGCACCGCTGGGAGCCGCTCCTGCCCTGCAGCAGTTTGTCATCCGGGCAATTACTGTTCTATCTGGCCGCCGAGTCCTGTTAGCTGTACGGGGAATTATTTTAATAAACCAATTACAGCCTCGTCCTTGACACCGCCTGACGCGCCGCCTAGAGTTCACAACTTATTTGTGGACGTAACTCATCGACAGGTGAGCAGGTTCCCCTGTGGGAAGATTCTGCTGTCGTGGAAGCAGCGTGAGCCAGGCAGCAGTAGCGGAGCAATAAAGCACAGCTTATTAATAGTTGCTTTCCTGGCTTTAGATGTTGCTAAACGGCGGATTACTTACGGTAAGCGTACAACCACTTGTTTCGAGGTCTGCTTTTCCTGAATACAAGTCCAATGTGACATTTTGCTGCCTTATTCGTTTGTGGACCTAAAACGTTCCAGAAAAAAAACTCGCGCAAGTAATTTTCACTTCAAAAAATTACTATGCTTGAGGCCTGCTGTTGGTAACAAGTTTTCTTCGCGTCACCTGAGGCACCCTCTGTGTCGTAAATCATGTAGACTAGTAAGGAAATTTAGGATTTCGCACTGAAAGGATTCAGAAATACCAAAAATACCGCTATTTTCGTTTCATTGGACAAATCGCATAAACATTGGGCCTATTCGTAATAGGAACTTCAAATGTTTTATGCTTGTTGCAATCAAAATTGATCGCTTTATTTCAGTAAACCACAGAATTAATCTCAGATGAAACTATGTTAACGGTTGATTTCTCTTTTTTATTTTTGTAATGAAATAGCTGTTTGAGAGTAGCTAGACATGACGGTTTCATGTTATACGAGGGTCGTTCAATAAGTAATGAAATAAATTTTTCTCTCGGACAATTGCGGTTAAAAAAAATGTGGAATTTGTTATGTGACATCGTGGACCATTCCCGCTTCAGCCCCTATAGGTCTATGAAGTACAGATAGGTCATTGAGTTGCTTTTGGCGGAAACCCAGAGCATCACAGATACTGAAAGGCGCTTGCAGAATGTATAGGGAGACCAGTCAGTGAACAAACGCACAGTGAGTCGTTGAGCGAGGTATCTGTCATCACCGCAACGAGGTCGCGGAAACCTGATCGATCCCCATGGAGTGGCGCCGCACCACTTCTCCTCCGAAGAAAACAAAGGCAAAGCCACACCTTCAGCCACTAAAGTCATGGCGACGGCCCTCCGGGATTCTGAAAGAGTTATCCTGCATGGTGCACTCCCTCATGGTGCAACGATCGATTCTGAAGTGTATTGGGCTCTCCTCAGGAAATTGGAAAAAACGACTTCAGTGTGTTCGTCGCTTCTAAAATGCAAAGGAACTTCTTCTTCTCCATAACAATTCAAGGCCTCATGTAACTCTACGGAACCGAGAGGAGCATATAAAACTTCATTGCACTGCTCTTCCTCAGGCACCGTACAGCCCGGATCTCGCACTTTCGAATTCCACCTACCTGGCCCAATCACGGGAAGCAGTACGTCGATGAGGGAGAAGATATTTATGCACCAAGGTGTTAGTTCTTACACTGAGAACTACGGTGTATTGTGGTTTCTCTTATCATTATACTTCTTGTTGAAAATCGTAGGTTTGAAGTAAGCGAATGATGCCATGTAATAAGAAGTAATACCGTAAATGTAAACATCCTTCCCTGCCTCTCCAGTTCATTTATAAGGAGCAAAAAAGATCAAACCGAGATACGGTCGGTAACGTGTTCCAAGGAAGGTTCACCAACTTGAAATTGGAGGTAAAAGATCTTTGACAATGACACCGGTATCAGCACCAGACACTGGCCCACCAGAGTGAGGTAAGACACACGACCGTGTCGCACTACTCCCACTAACCGTATCGCGACAAAAAATAAAATCACCTACAGCCGTCCTTATGATTTTATTTTATTTTGTCCCTACCAGTTTCGACGATTCATTGCGTCATCTTCAAGCTGTTCTGATGCGGTACAGGTTGATACGATCCCCATGCGTAACCCATCAGTTGCCAGCATTACTGGATTCGCAAATAATGTGTCACCGACTGCAGTCTATGGTTGGAGTGCTGACACATTATCTGCGAATCCAGTAATGCTGGCAACTGATGGGTTACGAATGGCGATCGTATCAACCTGTACCGCATCAAAACAGCTTGGAGATGACGCAATGAAGCGTCGAAACTCGTAGCGACAAAATAAAATCAAATCATAAGGACGGCTTTAGGTGATTTTATTTTTTGTCACGATAGTAAACGGCCGTCGTCCCAGAGACTACCTGCTAAAAGGATGGACATGCAAAAGACTAACCGTATCAGTTACAGCGCATGCAGACCTTACTACCTACTCATTTGGCTCCAGGGCTACGATTTTTTCGCTGGTTCGTCTCACAGGCCACCACGGTGCTGGGATTTTTATCATCCACTCTGTTCACAGCCGTGGCTACCCTTACGAGGGCAGTATCGTCAATCTTCATAACACCCATCTGTGTGCTTTGGAAATTGCCCATCATATCATGTCAGACAATGATCAGCACCTGCTCGGCATCAGAGTGTAGGCGGGGATTATTGGCGACCGCCCCGTGGGAGTAGTCATATTCCTCAGCGTCTCACATGCTCACCTCCTATGGGTGGCCCTGTCTTCCCTGCTGGAAGACGTGCTTTTTGTAGTGTGAAGGGTAATGTTGGTACAATACGGTGTTCCTCCGGCTCATTGCTCTCTTGATTGTGGAGTTAGACCACCAGAACAGGTAGAAGATTCCCACTTACTTGGTGCATTCTCGTGTGTGATTTAAACGTTTGAAACCAAGATCTTTTGTCTTTACATTCAAAAGGATGAACCTTACTTAGAACCCATTTCTAGCCATGTGACAACATGACCCTTTTGCTTCTTAGTCTCTCAGGGATAATTTCCTGAAATTTGTCCCCATTTAGCACAATTACAAAGTTTTAGAGCGTTCAGAGGAGATAAAATGAAACTTCTCCCTATGTGTTAACGGATGCTGCCAACTACACGAGGCATCTTTATTCTATCAAATGCAATATGTAGTAGTTCATTTCTACTTGGTACACCTGTTCACCGATTTCTGTTATCAAAACAGTTCATTTTTTTCATCCTCTTCTTCTTTTACCCACAATCTTCCCTTCTATTATCAATTGTAGAAGCATATATTTGGTGCTCCATAGGATGTGTCCTGGCATGCAGTTTTTCTGCTTTTGCGCTTGTTAACATTTTTCATTGTTTGTACTTTTTTCACAATGCTTCGGTGTTAGTTATTTGTGTTACCCACGGCATTTTAAGCATTCTGCGGTAATACACATTTCAAAGGCCTCGATCTTCCTTGCTATTGTCATATTTAGTGTCCATCCTTCAGCACCATGTAATAGTGCAGACACGATTTAGCATCTTACAAATCGAACTGTAAGAATTAGGTTTATGACTGTACTTGAGAGAATTCTCTTAAATTTTATGAAAGCGTTACGAGAGTTTTCTATGCGACATTGTATCTTCATCTCCTATCTCCAGTCTTCACAGAGCCACATTACAAGGTACTGAAAGGTGTCCATTCTTTTCACTGAAGACTAGTTGAATCGTAGATATGCGTTGGTAAAATAGTCGAGCTGTCGTGTGACACTCATAAAAGGCTTCTTCTTTATGTTAATATTCGGACTTAGAGCTAATCATCTACTATGTTGACGAGTTGTCAAAGATCATTAAATTCCAGCAATCAGTACTGTACCATTACTACAACGAAAGTTCTACATCTACATTTATACTCCGCAAGCCACCCAACGGTGTGTGGCGAAGGGCAGTTTACGTGCCACTGTCATTACCTCCCTTTCCTGTTCCAGTCGCGTATGGTTCGCGGGAAGAACGACTGCCGGAAAGCCTCCGTGCGCGCTCGAATCTCTCTAATTTTACATGCGTGATCTCCTCGGGAGGTATAAGTACGGGGAAGCAAACATATTCGATACCTCATCCAGAAACGCACCCTCTCGAAACCTGGAAAGCAAGCTACACCGCGATGCAGAGCGCCTCTTTTGCAGACTCTGCCGCTTGAGTTTGCTAAACATCTCCGTAACGCAATCACGGTTACCAAATAACCCTGTGACGAACGCGTCGCTCTTCTTTGGATATTCTCTATCTATTCCGTCAACGCGATCTGGTACGGATCCCACACTGATGAGCAATACTCAAGTATAGGTCGAACGAGTGTTCTGTAAGCCACCTCCTTTGTTGACGGACTACATTTTCTAAGGACTCTCCCAATGAATCTCAACCTGGTACCCGCCGTACCAACAATTAATTTTATATGATCATTCCACTTCAAATCGTTCCGCACGCATACTCCCAGATATTTCACAGAAGTAACTGCTACCAGTGTTTGTTCCGCTATCATATAATCATACAATAAAGGATCCTTCTTTCTATGTATTCGCAGTGCATTATATATGTCTATGTTAAGGGTCAGTTGCCACTCCCTGCACCAAGTACCTATCCGCTGCAGATCTTCCCGCATTTCGCTGCAATTTTCTAATGCTGAAACTTCTCTGTATACTACAGCATCATCCGCGAAAAGGCGCATGGAACATCCGACACTATCAACTAGGTCATTTATACATAATGTGAAAAGCTGTGGTCCCATAACACTCTCCTGGGGCACGCCAGAGGTTGCTTTAACGTCTGTAGACGTCTCTCCATTGAGAACAACATGCTGTGTTCTGCATGCTAAAAACTCTTCAATCCAGCCACACAGCTGGTCTGACATTCCGTAGGCTCTTACTTTGTTTATCAAGCGACAGCGCGGAACTGTATCGAACGCCTTCCGGAAGTCAAGGAAAATTACATATACCTGGGAGCCTGTATCTAATCATTTCTGGGTCTCATGAACAAATAAAGCGAGTTGGGGCTCACACGATCGCTGTTTCCAGAATCCATGTTGATTCCTACAGAGTAGATTCTGGGTTTCCAGAAATGACATGATACGAGAGCAAAAAACATGTTCTAAAACTCTACAACAGATCGATGTCAGAGTTATAGGTCTATAGTTTTGCGCATCTGCTTGACGACCCTTCTTGAAGACTGGGACTACCTGTGCTCTTTTCCAATCATTTGGAACCTTCCGTTCCTCTAGAGACTTGCCGTACACGGCTGTTAGAAGGGGGGGGGGGGCAAGTTCTTTCGCGTACTCTGTGTAGAATCGAAATGGTATCCCATCAGGTCCAGTGGACTTTCCTCTGTTGAGTGATTTTAGTTGCTTTTCTATTCGCCTCTTGCGGTCGCGTCCTTCGATGTCAGCCATTTTTTCGTTTGTGCGAGGATTTAGAGAAGGAACTTCAGTGCGGTCTTCCTCTGTGAAACAGCTTAGGAAAAAGGTTTTTAGTTTTTCAGCTTTTCGTGTGTCAATTTCACTTCTGGCTGCTTTATCCAAAATTCTTGAAAAAGTAAGACTAGCTTTACATACACTACTGGCCATTAAAATTGCTACACCACGAAGACGCGAAATTTAACCGGCAGGAAGAAGATGCTGTGATATGCAAAGGATTAGCTTTTCAGAGCATTCACACGAGGTTGGCGCCGGTGGCGACACCTACAACGTGCTGAAATGAGGAAAGTTTCCAACCGACCTCTCATACACAAACAGCAGTTGACCGACGTTGCCTGGTGAAACGTTGTTGTGATGCCTCTTTTAACGAGGAGAAATGCGTCCCATAACGTTTCCGACTTGGATAAAGGTTGGATTGTAGCCTATCGCGATTGCGGTTTATCTTATCACGACATTGCTACTCGCGTTGGTCGAGATCCAATGACTGTTAGCAGAATATGGAATCGGTGGGTTCAGGAGGGTAATACGGAACGCCGTGCTGGATCCCAATGGGCTCGTACACTAGCAGTCGAGATGACAGGCATCTTATCCGCATGGCTGTAAAGGATCGTGCAGCCACGTCTCGATCCCTGAGTCAACAGATGGGGACGTCTGCAAGACAACAACCATCTGCACGAACAGTTCGACGACGTTTGCAGCAGCATGGACTATCTGCTCGGAGACCATGGCTGCGGTTACCCTTGACGCTGCCTCACAGACAGGAGCGCCTGCGATGGTGTACTCAACGACAAACCTGGGTGCACGAATGGCAAAACGTAATTCTTTCGGATGAATCCAGGTTCTGTTTACAGCATCATGATGGTCGCATCCGTGTTTGGTGACATCGCGGTGAATGCACATTGGAAGCGTGTATTCGTCATCGTCATACTGGCGTATAACCCGGCGTGATGGTATGGGATGCCATTGGTTACACGTCTCGGTCACCTCTTGTTCGCATTGACGGCTCTTTAAACAGTGGACGTTACATTTCAGATGTGTTACGACCCGTGGCTCTACCCTTCATTCGATCCCTGAGAAGCCCTACATTTCAGCAGAATAATGCACTACCGCATGTTGCAGGTCGTATACGGGCCTTTCTGGATACAGAAAATGTTCGACTGCTACCCTGGTCAGCACATTCTACAGATCTCTCACGTGTGGTCAGTGGTGGCTGAGCAACTGGCTCGTCACAATACGCCAGTCACTACTCTTGATGAACTGTGGTATCGTGTTGAAGCTGCATGGGCAGCTGTACCTGTACACGCCATCCAAGCTCTGTTTGACTCAATGCCCAGGCGTATCAAGGCCGTTATTACGGCGAGAGGTGGTTATTCTGGGTACCGATTTCTCAGGATCTATGCACCCAAATTGCGAGAAAATGTAATCACATGTTAGTTGTATTATAATATATATTTGTCCTATGAATACCCGTTTATCAATTGCATTTCTTCTTGGTGTGGCAATTTTAATGGCCAGTAGTGTATCTGTAAAAATGAGGTACTAACAGAATGTAAATTTCGTTTTCGGAAAGGATTTTCAACAGAAAATGAAATGTATGCTTTCACGGATCATATATTAAATTCTCCGAAAAACCGAATCTCACTCACTGGGATTTTTTGTGATCTTCAATGGCTTTTTACTGTGGGAATCATGAGATTGTTCTAGATAAGCATCAGTACATTAGCCAACTAAAACTGTTTTCATTCACCCGTTTCGTATGGCATGATATTTTGGGGTAATTCATCATTAAGATAAAAGGTATTCATTGCACAAAAGCGTGTAATCAGAAAAATAGCTGAAGCCCGCCGAAGACCACCTTGCAGACCTTTTTTTAAGGAACTCGGGATATTCACAATACCTTTACAATATATATATTCACTTATGAATTTTTTTTTATTAATAATCCATCCCAGTTAAAAAATAATAGCAAAGTGCATAGCTATAACACTGAAAGGAAGGATGATCTTCGCTATTCTGGGTTAAACCTTTATCTGGCACAGACAGGGGTGAAATATGTTGCCACAAAAGTCTTTGGTCATTTACCAAATAGCTTTAAAATCTGACATATAGGCAACCAGAATTTAAAAAAAAATTAAAAGAATTTCTGAGTGACAACTTCGTCTACTGAATAGATTAATTTTTATTTATGGAGTAGTAGTTCAAAAAGTGAACTCAGTTATATAGCTTAAGAAACCTTATGTTAAACTGACATGTTCCACATCACTACGAATTGTCGTATTCATGAGCTACGAAACAAGAATGTACTGTAAAATGTAGATGACATGTGTCAATTCATAAGAGAAACATGCCAAGACATTCCTAATACCATAAAGAACTCTGTGCTAATGTGTGCGTGAGTGTGCAGACAAGACTATAGGAACCTGTAAATACTGAATCCCAGCAGTTTGACCACTTAAGACATTGAGCACCTACGACATTGTACTTACTAAAACTTCATAAATCCGTTTTCTGTAATTTTCGAGAATAAAGTTTACATTATCTTTTCATTATGAAGCTATTTTCTACAAGAAATAACAATAGTATTACTGTATGCCTGATTGTGCAACCCCCCCCCCCCCCCGTTATAAGTATAAAACAGAGAAATAATTCGATTCTCGTTTAAAATAAATTTTATCATGCATATTCTAATAATTTTATCTCTAAGATTGATTTGCAAATATCAGATGCTCTCATGGAAAACTGACCATTTGTTGAACACTGAAATTAGAAGAAACAAAAGTTATTTGTCTGATCTTAATGCCAGGTGAATCGCTTTCCAGTTATGTAACAGTTTCTTTAGTAGGAAACATGTTAACACCTGATATCGGTTGACTCACATCTGGGAGAAGCAGGACTCAAATCTCTGCTTCATCTTAATGTATATTTTCTGCGGTTTGCTCAAATTGATGAAAGCAAATGCAGAAATGTTTACTTTCAGGAGGACACAGACGACCTACTTCCCCACTCTTGCCGTAGCGACCTTGTGATGCGTCTCTATTGATTTCGCCGTGTCTGGAGCGGTAAATCCTTAACTTCCTTCCATTTTTTAGAATGGACTGTGATTAGCACTTCTTCCGTTGAAAAGTGAATATTACGAAACGTCATTGAATATTGGTCATCTGATCAATAGTACTCAGAGGATGGTGTTATCTGCTACATCTGCAGAAGAACGCAAGGCAAGGCAGACCTGCGGACAGTCTGCGAAGAGCACTACAAGTAAGAGCCATGATGTGACAATCTGGTGCAGCCCTCTCAGGCGGCGTATAAGCTGCCTCCGAAGAAGTGATTCTGTATCAGTAGCAATCTATCAGACCGCTCCACTGCTACGTGCTCTGAAGTTAACTGTTTCTCGAGGTGAGGAAAGACTACGTTTCACATTATTACCTTCTGTTATTATGGCAATTCCCGACGGCCTTGCCGCTGTGGTAGCTCCAGTTCTCACCAGATCTCTGAAGTTAAGCGCTGTTGGGCTTCGCTGGTACTTCAATGGGTAACTGTCCGGGTCTGCCAACCACTGTTGGAAAGCGGAGTCTGCTTGACTGGGAAGCAGCGGCTCTGCTCACGAAAACTAATAATGGCTGGGAGAGTGGTGTGCTGACAACATCCAGATCCGCATCAAGTGATACCTATTAGCTGAGGAGGAGACGACGGTCTGTCGGCACCGTTGGGCCTTCTGTGGCTTGTTTGGACGAAGTTTAGTTTTTTTTATGGCAGTAGACAGTTAACTGCCAATGTTTCAACCATTGTCAGAATCATAACAGCTTGTTTCACAAAATTTCAGGACGAGTTGTTGCACCACTTAAATTGTCAATAAAAGATATGCTCTTAATTCTTCTTGTAAAGAACTGAGCACGAATAAGAAATAAAAGTGAGACAAGAGTAAGTTAGCAGATGGAGAGTCAAATAAAGTAAAGCAGAAAGAACATCCCTGAGAATCGTTACACCACGTCTTCCATAAGACTACTCCTACCACACAAATCTAATACATTACTGTACTTAATACAAGATAAATAATCGATAAATGTCCTGTACTGCTTGTTCTTCCTTGGAGTTGTTTAGCTTTTTCCATGTTTCGTATAGCATATTCCGATAAATATTATGATGGTAAACATATCAGCCGACTAAAATATTTTCAGCTGCCCCAGCCTGTGGGATTTATTCAACTTGTAACGCCTTAAAAAACCACGCACGAGATTTTCATATACTCTTGCTCATTAATATGAAACTGTTATTCCAACAGAAAATACGAATGGGAGCCTTTTTCGGAAATTTAATGTAGTTAAATTTTGTACTGGAAAACTTTTTCGTTGGAGACGACGGATTCCGAGTTATTCAAGAAAAAAGCGTTTGATAGTCACTATTGTACGGCTTTCTTGAGTACATTACATTTCCTAAAAAAATGTCTTGCCCATTTCTTCTGTAGGGCTAATAGTTCATAGTAAATGAGAGAACATGAAAATCTTGTGTGTGGTATTTTAAGGCGCTACGCATTGCATAAATGCCATCGGTAGGGGCAGCAGCACGTATTATACGTCTGTATTTAGGGTGTTTCTAAAATACTTTTACAGCCTTTTACTAATACGCCATCGCTAGTCAACAACTATAACTGATGACCTCACGGGAAAAAAAATGGAAATGAACGTACGGCATTGTGGGCCGTGAGTCCCCCATTCGGGGAAGTTCGACCGCTGAGGGCAAGTACTTATTGCATTCGACGCCATATTAGGCGACTTGCGCGTCGGACACGAGGATGAAATGATGATGAGGACAACACAACACCCAGTCCCCGAGAAGAGAAAATCTCCTGCCCCAGCCGAGACTCGAACCCGGGCCCCTTGTCGTGGCATTCCGCCGCGCTGACCACTATTTTTCGCACTCAAGTGCTCTACCACATTTCCTAATATATATGACCAAGGATAATTGTTTTACAAGGTCAGGCTTACAACCTTTGATGACATACGTTTTGTACACTATCGCAT
This sequence comes from Schistocerca gregaria, assembly GCF_023897955.1. Taxonomy (NCBI): domain Eukaryota; kingdom Metazoa; phylum Arthropoda; class Insecta; order Orthoptera; family Acrididae; genus Schistocerca; species Schistocerca gregaria. Next base: position 409,797,822 of record NC_064923.1, read on the forward strand.
AAATAGTTTCTACAATTTTCAAATGTTGACAAATAGTGGTTAATTAGAAAATTAATTAAGGAAATGAATAAAACTGAAAATGTCCAAATGAAAAAGACATGAAGATATCACTGATAGTACAGATACAAAAGAAACATTCTCCTCTAGCAATGAAATGAAATTAATGTCGGGGGCGACGCCTGATCACCACCCGACGTTCGATAGAGCAATAGAGCCATCTATCGACCCGTTCTCCAGGCGTTGACGTAACCCTGGGTCGTCTTCTCGAAAATAACTAAGGTTCCGTTAAGTGTGATCGATGTCTGTCTCGGCTTACTGCGTGTATCTCATCTGCCACCGGTCACACCCCATCTGGCCGGCGGGTCGGTAAATGTCCGTCGCAGGTAATTAGCGAAGTCTTGCCTATATTTCTTATGCTGTTGCAGCTTCGCGTGTCCATCCAGGAGAAAATGTCAAAAATGCATTTTGTCCTTTTCCGATTCTTTGCAGACGTAGCCTACAACCATTTCCCGTACCCATGTCACTGCATTGGTTTTTTGGACCGGAAAATAAGATTCTTGAGGGAAAAAGTGTGCCCAATGAAACTGTGTGAGGGGCGGAGTGTAAGACGAATGCCAATATCTGTCGTGTGAAGTGCCACAGCGGAGCCGCCCCACTACATGCTAAACGATGTTCATCAGTGTCCACTGTTGCGCAGTTTAAACATAGTGGAGTGTCTGCCAAATGAAGCGCATGCCGCCGTTGATTCGCTGCGAACTTTCTATTTACCACCGCATACCATGTTGAGCGTACCGACGTTGGGAGGTAAACGGTCTGTATAACGAGCCATATCTGTCGCCAGTTCTTGTCTGGGTACTTCTTTTCCAGAATATTCTTTGGGCACCGGCGCTGTAAGATTTGGTATACATCTTTCGTCGTTGGTAGTCGTGTTGTTGGGAAAGCTTCTCTGACATAGCTAAGCTCCAAAAAGAAAGACATGAAATGTGACATCTTCGGTGAAATACGGCCCACATTGGCAGGGGACAGCATTGAAGTGGGCGCCAGTGCATCGGCCAACGCACCCGAGATATTGCGAAGTTGACCGGGTTACTGTCGAAAAACCGTACTGACGAATAACGCCCGTGCCTTTTCATGTACGTTCACCAGACCAAATACACCCTCTCCAGGTGGTAGCGTAAGCGTTGTGTATTGGATCTTACACAGGTGTCCCACACTCATGTAAGTTCCGAAAGTTGCTTGTATCCGTGTTGCCATTGTGCGCATTAAAAGCAGGACATGCGCTACGTCAGGGCCGGCCAGAAATTCTGCACGCGTGCGGTGCTCTTTCACATGTGTAACTTCCGGGTCACAGCGTGCTCGCCGCAGTCGTCAGCGTTCATGTAGTGCATGTTTCTACGCACAGATGTCGCTCTTCTGTTACATAAAGTGCGTTATCGACACCTCATATGTATATCACAATCTGGGCTTTAACTGTAAGATCTGTTGCTTCATCGAGCGCAACAGAGAAAGCAACAAAGTATTTAGCCTTATTTATTAGCTACCTGTGCAGATCTCCGGCCATAGCACTGATACGTCTTGTCACTGTATAGTTTGGATAGACTGATTTCTTGAAACCTGCTAACGTTCGTGGGACACACAAGTTCTGCAACATCAATCAGACACCCTTCCACAAACTCCCCTTCGGAAAAAGGTTTCCCAGATTGTGCAATTCTTAATGCGATTTTAAAACTTGCTCGCAGTGAAGATTTAGTGTGGTTGTCATTCGGGAAAATTGAAAACAGTACATTGTACAGCGTACAGTAAAACAGACATAAATGTAACACAAGAAACGAAGAGTTCAAGAAGTATCAGTTACTTTGACGTACAGTGAAATCGAGTTGATGTGTCTCATCCACTTTCTTAAGGACATTTAATTTTGCTTGCCGTTCTTCACTGTTGAGCACACTACATTCGTCTTTGTGATATGTATTGTAATGTCTTTCAATTGAAAACTTACGCTGGACGCCTATTATTCGGCAGCACAGCAAAGACTGTGAGTTTCCACCAACGGCTACAAAAAAGAATTGCAGTTCCCAGTCTTTTTTAAACGACTGAGAACATAGATCTTCCGTCCTTTGCTTTTTCACAGTACCTGCCATTTCTCAGTATTTCTTTGTTAAGGTGACGGTCACCAGGGGTAAACGAGACTGGATATGTTGCGCTCTTGCTTGTATCACAGGGAAGTGGAGCCGCCGCCTTTCATTTAGGACACATGTCTAATAACAGATGTCGTTGTCTCTCGCTGTCGCACAAGTGCAGCACTTCCGCACGTCTGCACACACTGCACCGTTTGGCCGGCCCTGCGCTACGTGATTGAGTCTTGGTGATAGGTACAAGTTAACATAGGTCACCCTCTGAATCATATCCAACGCTCTTCACTTCTGTAACAGCACCATTGTCCGCATCAGCTTCAGTATGCGCCGGTAGTTAACCGGTGCTGTCCGCTGCACATCCGTGTGGAACGTAACACCTAAACCTTTTATGGTGTTAAGTAACATGAGCGGACCTTCCTTCCTGGCTGTCATCCTCGACCGACATTCATGCAGCGTGACTTGTGTGGATGAAGCACGCTTCCCACCGCCATCCCGTATCGCCGTATCCATGCCAACGCCGTACGTACTTCGTCGCCTATCCGTGCCATCAGCATCACATCGTCAGCATAAGCGTGGCAATGATAGGTCAGCTGTGGCAACGGCACTCCCTCCAGCCGTCTTCGGACACTAAATAGGGTAGGGTTCCAACGCTATCGCATCCAAAAATATCGGAAGGGCTCAACCTTGACGAGCTGACCATGAAATGACAATGTACTCCATGCCCCACCCATTCACTGAGACCTTTGATTGGACGTCGTGTAACAGTCACTAGAATGAAGGCCTGTGGGATTCCCAATCTGCCTATCACTGCGTCCAAAAAGATATAATCCACGCTGTCGAACGCATGATCGAAGTCAAATAGACTGTGCGCGGCACAGTCGGCATGGCGCTGCTAATGCGACGACATCTCGGTAATTACCAAGCGCCGTATGTACATTAATCTTACCACCGAGGCATGCTTGATCTATGAGGAGTCCATCAGAAATTTAAGACTTCAGGCGAGCCCCAAGGATTCACGCGAAAATCTTATAGTTTCAGTTCAGGGGAGTTAGTGGTCTATAATCTCGTGGCCTTCTGCCACCACATGGTTTGGGTATTGGGATGATGATACTCTTCCGTGAATTCGACAGGTATCTCAGCCTGTGGCAACAGGAGTTCGTTATACATCTGAATCCACATCTGTCCCATGAGGTGTGCAAAGGTGCGGTAAAATTCAATTGGGAAGCCGTCCAGTCCTGGGGACTTGTTCGGAGCTCCCCTGGAAATTGCGTCTGTCAGCTCGTCCTCCGTTATTGCTGTGATGAAAGTCTCTGCATCCAGCGTTGTTCCTCTACCTGGAATTTCGGAGATGACATCATGTATTGTCTCGTGGTTCACCTGTACAGTTCCATATAACTGGCGCAAGTAGCCGATAAACACCTGCGCAATATCACGTTGGGTCACAACGTGCTAGCCAGTTTCAGAGATTAGTTCCCTGATCAGTGTCCTTCGTTGCCGTTGGTGCTCACGTACTACGTGGTGCATTGAGAGGACTTCGGCAGCAACTGTGTCCGCCAATCTCGGCCGGACAAATATATCTTCCATTCTTAGTCTCGTCAGCTGTAATAACTTGGCTTTTATCCTACGCATGGCCGTGTGCCTTTCCGGCGATGGTTGTTGGGTCATCAGTTACCGCAGAGCTGTAAAATAAAAATCCGTCGTCCATTGCGATTTGTCCTGACCGTATCGTATCGTTTTGCGCTTTTGATCCACCACTGGAAAACCGAGGTGTATGCTCGTTGGAGGCGAAAGCAGGCCTCCCAGACCTCCTCTATCGACCGGCGACATGCAGCGTCACGTAAAAGTGCACTATTCACTTTCTAGTGACCCTTACTCCGCCATATCTTCTGCCGCGTTAGTGAAATCGTACAGACGTACGCCATATGATCCGTAAGAGCCTCTGGCCAGATTTCGGCATTCAGTATCGCCGTCCGTAGAGCGCGCGTCACATACACTGTGTTAAGTCTACTCGCCGAGTGTTCCGTTACATACGTGTAACCCGTTCTATTGCCATGCTGCAGTTCCCAGGTTTTCAGAAGCGCCATTTCGGTAAGAAAAAAGCGCGCAGTTCCATGCATGGCACATAATGAGGCACTTGGTTCTTTTGGTCGACGACACAATTAAAGTCGCCGCCCACTACATAATTGTCATAGCGTCCGGCGAACAACGGTGCTGTCTCTTCGGTGTAAAAGGTCGCCCTTTCTCTTCTTTTTGTGGAGCCAGACAGCGTGTATACATTGATGAAACGAACGCCGTCGACAGTGATCCCTATTCCACGTGATGAAGGAAGAGAAATGACTTCCTTCACTCCTATTCCTTCCCTGGTGAGGATCGCCACACCGCATCCACGCTCATCGTGCACTGAATAATGTCCTTCGTAGGCATAGAACTCTGGCGGCGATGTGGAACGCACTTCTTGTAGGAGTACAATATCCACACCGGAGCGTGTAACATATGTTTCAGCATTTGAATTTTATGTGGTGTCCGAATGCCGTTAATGTTTATCGTTGCAATGCGGTACTCCTGGCGTGTGTTCATCAGTTGTAGGGGGGGGGGGGGGTGTAATCAAGCGAAGGTATTGAAAACCGAACTGCTGTCGGCTATCGGCACCTCCTGGCGCTCCTCACCACGTGAAATTGTTCAACATTCCCCGGCCCTTCCCGGCGCTTGGCCTCGAATATCCTCAATCGCCACTTCCGTATCTTTATCCTGCTCCTGTTGGTCCATTTCTTGCGCCCAGTCCCCCATCATATTTCCGGAAGTGGCCGAACGATGGTAGGCAGCAGTGTCACTGCTCTAATCTTGGACAATTGTCGTCTCCACTTCTGCCTTCCGGACACCAGAAGGAGAAGTCAAGTTATCGTCGCTGTGCAATTCCTGCACCGTCCTCTCTGTATCTGTTGAATCCACTGGTCTCAGGTCGATACTGTCGTTGTCGCCCACTGTCCCCTAGGGGCTATGGCTATCGTCAGCAGAAGTCAGTCGACGCTTCTTTCTTCTCTTCGGCGAACGCTGTTTCCGTTGCCTTGCTTCCGCACCGGCTGTTTGGATTGCGTATCCTCCGTCTTGGTCCTGGCCTCTCACACTCTCGGGGGAAGCACTTGCAGCCACCACGGATGAGCCTGGAGCGGCCGTCAGCTGCGTCTCTTGTGTGGTGTCCTGTGTCTGCTGTGGTGGAACCGGTGGTCGGGATTCCGATCCGTTGGTGTCCATGTTCTCTATAGGTCGCAGCTGCTGGCGCCCATCAGAAATCTCCCGCACGTCTCCTCTCAGAGCTTCCACAAAGGTCAACGGTAATAAAGTCATCTGTTGTGGCATTCCGAGCGGACGTGACCTACTTTTCAGCACGCAGAGCAAGTGCGAGGTTGTCCATCATGGATTATAATCGCTCGATAACCCCCTATGTACAAATAAGAGGGGACGTGCTTTTGCAGTTCTATCCGTATTTGTCTCACCCCATTTAGGACGGGGTATGTAGTATAACTCGTTCATTTTTCAGCCACATGAGATATAACTGTACCGTATGGTCGAAAGGCATCGATCACAAGTTCAGACGGGAGCTCAAACGGAAGTTCGAAGACCCGTATGGTGTGTATCCCCATTCCCGCGTGGTCGACTGTAACTGCACCAACATTACCGTCGGCACGACAGTCACGATATCCGTTCGGTGATCGTTGTACAAGTCTTTCACAAGCCGCCTCGTCAATAAGCTTGACATAGATGGCGACTGAAACGATCGATAAATGGATTCCCTCCATTTCCCGTGGATCGATTTTAACCTCTTCTCTTAAAAAACGTTCAGTCTCGTGTGCCTTTAGTCGCGTATAGTTGTTCGCAAAACTGAACTTCAAAGTCGTTTTCTGTACGAGTGTGCCATCTCGTTCTAGACACAAACCACCGCAAGGTGCTCCGGTGTAACAGACAGGCGCGCGCAATGCAGTGCGGCTGGCGGGCTACACAGCCCGCACTGTGTCACTGCCGAAGGCAGACTTGACATCCGTAATCGAAGCTCAGTCCGACAGAGTTTCCGTCTGGGCTACAGCCATTGTTGCTGCCAGAAGTGGAAGCTCTGTATATTAAATTTCTTTATCTGTAATACTAATAATACCACCGCAGTTAATAACGTGATTTTGCAATTGTACTGTATACGCACAATATGTGAAAGATTCTTCCTGGTGACGCAATTTTAATGGCTTGCACAAATAATTTTTTCGCTGCTCGCTATACACAGATCGACTTAGTGCCAGCACGGCAGAATGCCGCCAGACGAGAACTGATAGCTGAGGGTAGGCACGGAAAAGGGCCGGGTCGGGATGGCAGGTGGCGTGCAGCGAGTCAAATGTAAACATGGCGCCGGCGTCCCGCATTCCAGAGGCAAGGTCGCCGGTCCAGAGGCCTGGCAACACGCGCGCGTACCTTACCAGCCGCCACGGCTCTCCGCGCCTCATCTGCATGAGGAACGAGAGTCGCACGTAGCGTGTGACGTCATCCGAGAGTCCGCGCGCACTCCGTTGCTACAACGACCGCCGTGCCGCGTGCCGTTCGCAATCGCTCCCCAGGCCGCCGCTGTTGCGCGAGGATGGCACAGCTTTCACAGGAAGAGGGCACAAAGCCCCTCACGCCATTCAGCCTGTGACAAAGGACGGCAATACCTGGCCAGCGACGCACTGTTGGAGTCCCAGAATAAAGCTATAGTTCGCGTCTGACAGCTTTATGGTGTCTTATTTTCTACGTATATCTCTCACACATCATCGTTCTCTTTCATAATGATGTGCGTGATGAAAGCAAGAGATAAAAGCTAAGAGAAAGAACTCCACAAAAAATAAGAGTGCTATCTACAAGCAGACAGATTTCGAAGTGTTCAGCTGCGTTACTAGAAAGAGATATTTCGCGAAATGTGAATGTGGCATATTAAGAATATAGTTCGCAGGTACATCTATTGGGTGTACAACATTCCTTCCGACATTTTTTCTCGAAGTTAGAAAGCTTATGTGAAAAACCTACAAAAAAATTTACGATACAAAGTATTGGCCGTCACTGGCCACTACTGTCTCCCATCTTTCCGACAGCCTACGAATCCCACGGCAGAAGAACTGGACGTCTTTTGAGGATATCCATGAATCGATAGAATTTTGCACTTGTTGCTATGTCCGGAAGTGCTTGTCAGCTAGGCCGTGTGTCAGTGATAGAAGGGAGCAATACCTCCACAATACACAGGTGAGGTGGGACTTCCAAATTCAAGTGGTTCAAATGGCTCTGAGCACTATGGGACTTAACTTCTGAGGTCATCAGTCCCCTAGAACTTAGAACTACTTAAACCTAACTGACCTAAGGACATCTCACACACATCCATGCCCAAGGCAGGATTCGAACCTGCAACCGTAGCGGCAGCGTGGTTCCAGACTGTAGCGCCTAGAACCGCTCGGCCAGTGGGACTTCCCATTTCCCCGTTTCCAAGTGCGTTTTGGCTAGTTTTATGCGATCGAGCATTCTCATGCTGCAAAAACAATTTTTCATGTTTATCGCTGTAATGTGGTCGCTTCTCTCTCAGTGTTCGGCTCAGACGCGTCAATTGATTTCGATAACGATTTGCTGTGGTTGTTTCCGTCGGTTTCAGTAGCTTTGAACACCTCTCTTCCATCGCCATGCCAATCTTCGATGTCAAAATCACTCTTCCTCGAAGTGGTGAAAACATTCTGCACGTTCTTTCACTAATAGGTTCATCAACATAGGTCTTACCAGCATTTTATGAGTCTCAGCTATAGATTTCTTCGTGAAAAAGCAGAAAAGTAAAACTTCCCGCCAGTGTCAAGGATTGTGATCGTAAGATGACATATTCAATCGAGAATAAATTTATGACGCAATCACAAATAGACTAATATTTTATGGCGTTATGTTTACAAATGCCTAAGCTTATTGTACAATACTTACGACCTACAATCTGCACTGTGCGGCTGTTCCCGGCGGAGGTTCGAGTTCTCCCTCGGGCATGGGTGTGCGTGTTTGCCCATAGGATAATTTAGGTTAAGTAGTATGTAAGCTTAGGGACTGATGACCTTAACAGTTAAGTCCCGTAAGATTTCACACATATTTGAACATTTTTTTTTAGAATCTGCACCACCACTTGCCGCTACTGCTATCTGCTGCAAAAAGCGAAAGCGAAGTTGTAGATCTAATACATCAATACTCAGCAAGTGTAGTGGGGGTTACTGTGTGTACCAGTCGCGAATATTTCGTGGCAACAACGATTGTTGCTAAGCCTCCGTAAGAGCTCGAAACTTTTTAATTTTACGTTCATGGTCTTTTCGCGAGATATATGTAGGTGGAATCAATTTTTATTGATTCACTCTTCGAAGAACGTACGGTCTCGTAATTTTAAAAGTAACCCACACTGTAATGCACAACGCCTATCTTGCAGCTTCTGCCAGTGGAGTTCGTTGATCATCTCCGTGACGCTTTCGTGCATACTACATGAACCTTAACAAAACGCACCGCTCTTTTTGGGATGTTTTATGGATGTGATTGCTTTCAGTGATTGTTACGCAATCACGTAATCATCTGTGCGCCCTGGCTGACTGACTGACTCACTCATCATCGCCTAGCTCAAACCACAAGGATAGAAACGTATAATTTGGCGAGGGTGTTGACCTTATAGCTTAGGCGTCGTTTAAGAAGGGATTATTCGAAATTCAGGGGTCAAATACGGGATGAAATTTTTGTTTGAAAAATAGTTTTATTACGGCAATTTGGTATATGGTATTTGGTTTCCCCGTTAGAAATAAAAAAACATGTGTTTCAGCATTTTTGAAAATTTAATCCTTGTGGTGGTGAAATAGTAGGTCAAAAATTCTACTTGAAACTAAATCATTATTAAAGAACTAGTAAAACAGTTTTGAAACTACATTTGTGAAAATTGGTATTTGACTTCTCTGTTACAAATAAGAAATATGTATTTGAGTGTTTTTGAAAAGTCAACCTCTAAGCGGGTGAAGTAGGCGATGGAATGTTTTATGAAAATATTACAATACGAAAACATTTTAAAAGACAAATCTATGAAAAACGGAATATGGATTCTTGGTTAGAAATGGAAAACTATGTGTTTCACTCCTTTTGGAAATGCAGTCCCTATGGGGGTGAAATGTGGAAAAAATTTTTTATTGAAATATTTCGATATGAAAGCAGTTTTGAATCTAAATCTACGAAAATTTGTTTCTGGCTTCTCTGTTAGAAATAAAAAAGCAGGCATTTCACTGTTTTTGGAAATTTAGCCCCTAAAGGGGTGAAATAGTGCCAGGGTGATTCACTGACTTATTATCGCCTAGACTTTTTTTTAGTGAAATAGGATTCTAAATTTACTTTGCATGTACTTAAGTAAAAACAACACAATTTAAATTGACACTTACAAATAAAGTTCGAATTAAGCGAATCCAACACGACGTCCGATGTTTGTCGTCAAGTGAACGAAACATCAGCGGACACTGTCAACAACTTTGAAAATTCACTATTTCCCTGTTAGACTGATTCACTACCAACACAGACAAACAAATCTTTGAATGGTATTTCCATTTGTCTTTCGACATGGTAGTACAGAACTTTTAGCGAGATTCGTTTCTACTCATATCATTGTTTCTATTATTGTGTTTCCCCAACGAAGGGAGAGGCTGACACTCTACACAGACATTTACCTTACTTTCCCTCGATGACACAAAACGGAACCGTAGAGACTGACATCCCGATCAGAATGTCGGAACACAAAAAATGGTTCAAATGGCTCTGAGCATTATGCGACTCAACTTCTGAGGTCATCAGTCGCCTAGAGCTTAGAACTAATTAAACATAACTAACCTAAGGACATCACACACATTCATGCCCGAGGCAGGATTCGAACCTGCGACCGTAGCGGTCACGCGGTTCCAGACTGAAGCGCCTAGAACCGCACGGCCACACCGACCGGCGTCGGAGCACAATTAACACTGTTACATCAAACTAATTTCTTATCTACTACTCAAGGCGCCAACTTCACCTGTCTTGTGACGCACGTGACATAATAGTGCTATCAATACATCTAATATCGTGGATGTGCTGTAAGTTCTTGCATCTGAGCAAGTACGTGCGACATCGATAATTTCGTGGAACCTGCTATGCAACATGATGTTTCAGTGAGTCCGAAATCCACTGCGTCAGAATATATGAACATGGAGAACACAGCTGTTAATGTGGAATAAATGTGGTGAATAAAGGGATGTCAATAATATTAGCGCTGAACAGCTGCAAACCGTCACTGAAGTCTCATGTAAGAGTGTGTTTCTGGCTGCTGTTAACGACAAGGGAACAATTAATGATTTCCGTTAACCAACTCTGTTGTCTGTTTACAATCCACAGGGGTACCAGTGACCTAGCTGAAATAAAAACAGCTCCTCGTAGCGTTATTTACTTCTTTGTAGTTCGACCAACACTGTTAACTAAATTTCTGTTGACTAGCTCAATTCCCACACATAATATTATTGTAAACTCTCGTCGCCAGTTTTGTAATGGCCTCGTCGCTACTGCTGTGGAGTTGCCACTGTTGTTACGATAGGCCGAGTTCGTGAGTTCGTGAAACGGCTTCTGGTGCAATACACCGCTAAGACAATCTTTCCCTGCCACTATTACACAGCTATGCCCTAGAGTCAGGTAACAGTGTAGGAGAATGAAGGTTCTACAACACTCCCACAAATTCGTAGCAAAATCACACAAATGGGTTAAAAGGTTTAGTTATCTTTATGGCTTATTGAAGTATTAAGTCTGCAACACTGCTTGTGATATAACAAAAAAAGGCTCTCAATGGCTAAGTGCAAATAATCGTAGATAAACCTCACAGTACATAGCAAATGCGCTTTATAACTGTCTGCTCACTTCTAAGAGCTTACTAAACGACGTTCCCTGTCTAGGTCAGCCCTGGAAGATGATCTGTAACCAAGCGAGCGAGAGCTGCCCTTCTATCTTCCTAGTGGGCTTCTGTCCGTTGTACTCGGTCGGCGGCTGGCAGAGGCGAGGTCGATATTTTCATCGTCAGCGCCGCCCGAGGCGCTGGCGGAACACCACAAGTAGCGAGTCTGTATGTCAGTGGTACCAACTCGCAGCTTTGCTCCTATGGTGCTTTTGTTCTGGCTGTGTCTTGTTCGGACTATACAGCAAATATAGTACATGACACGACATATAGTAAACTCTGTTCGATGCTCTCCTGATAAATTGTTATTTCTAGTATAATTTTTATTACTTCTGTATGAATTTCAGTACCTGCCGAGGAGCAACTCAGTATTACGGATACTCTGATACATTAGACCTATTTGAATGTTACTTGGCGTCCACTTTTTCCGTGTAATAGCGAAGGTTGAATTTCACTCCGATCTCTAAACACAGTATGTTTGGTGACTCACTAAGCCTATGTCCAAATATTTCTACAACACTTTCTGGAGGTGTGAATGGTTTTCTGTTTGAAAAAAGTAAGCAAAAAAGGATAGAATACTACATATCGTTGATATCTACGTCATTAGAGACGGAACACAAGTTCAGTGGGATAATGAACGAGCCAATCCTGGTTTTGATCTAGGTTGTTTGCTTAAATTCCTTGAGTGTGCCGACGTTTCTTGTTAACAAGGCCTTGGCGGATGTCATTCCTCGTCCCTGTTCAATATGAATATGCTCCAAAGACCTGTACGTAGAGTCAATGTTAGACTCTAGGCTCCATTTCTACTTGTTTCTCTAACGAACGCGGGTCCACTGTCTTAAATATTGCACGACCTCATCCACATTTGTAATCAGAAGTATAAAAGGGTGAACTAGACATCATTTTCACAAGAAGTAAAATTTTAAAGAAGGTCCTAATGATTCATAAACGACATATTGCACGAGGTCACATCGAATATTTCTCCGTGTGGCGCAGAGTCTGATGTCAACGGACGTGGACGAATTTTGTATTTGAGTTTGATAAACCACGCATAAGTCAAGTATTACACTTTGTTCATACTGAGCCTTTGAGAGGGTTCATCGCATTTTCGTTCTAGTGGTTAAATTACTGTAGCGTGTCGTCATTCAAATGCTTCGTTAAAATCGATTCATCGCGAGTGCAAATTCATCCGAAGTTTGTGAAGGGTTATAAAGGACCTTCTTCTTCATTTCCAACAATCAGAAATGCACGCTGAACTATATCATTGCTGTATTTCTATGGAAGACGATGTATGTGTATGACAGCCGCAGACTGCAACCACCGAAAGAAACACCGAGAAACTGCCTGATGTGCTACTGGACGACCCCCGAACCACGGATATTACGAGGCCTATACGGAAAGTAAGGTGCAATCGGTCGCAAAATTGAAACCCCTGTGTAAGTTAAACATATTTTATTTGAAACAGTTGAAAGCTAGCTTTCATTTGTGAGTTTCATTTCTCAGATTATTCTGCACGTTTGAAGTAAATAAACCCATATAATTGTTAATTAGTCTTATTTGGTAGATTAGAAAGAGAGATAAGTGATGAATAAACACATGTCTGAAATAATACGGGCTTTGGTAATGATAATATTTAGTTGCATGCTGTAGGTGTAAGCAAAGTGGATTTGCCAGTGGAGGCAGGGAGGCGAAGGCCGGCGAGCACCTGAAGAGCATTGTGCAGTGCCACAGAGTAACATATCTTTGTCTGTGGCAGTGGCCAGGTGTCCCAGGGAATGGGGCCACTGACCGGCAAGCATCAAAAGGAACGCCGCTGGGTGCCAGGTGAGAGAGAGAAGGGAAATATCGAGCAGACAGAGAGCGTCCAACGTACGCGCTGGCGCCGCCCGGTCGCGAGCTCTTTTAGCGGCAAATGGGATGAGCTCTGATTGGGCAGTTCATAAGAAAGTGCGGGAAACGCTGAGGGTCAGCACCCGCTGTTTGAACAGAGACATTTTTGGATAGATGGAGAAATTGTATCACTCTGAGAGGAAGATGTGGGAGGCCTTTGCAGGGTCGGGATTGACTGATTAGAGTTTGGCGGCAAGATTGTTGCAAGAGCATCGTGCAGAGCGAAGCAGGGGGAGAGCGTCTTGTGCCGTGAAAGCGGAGAGTCGCAAAGTTCGGTAGCTCTGAGATAGGGACTTAGATTCTGAATACTGCGCTGTGCATGATCTATAGTCAGCAGCTACAGTAGGACATCAGTGTCCACGATAGGCATTGCATTGACTACTAGTATAATTGCAGGTGATTCCACCTTATAGGCTGGCAGTCACCATTGAAAATAGTCAACCAGTGCACAGAGCTATCATACTGGTATTGCACGTTAGTACAGGACACACTGGGTTGCACCTTAATGGTTGTTGAGCCAGTCTTGAAAGCGTTGTATACCATTTAGAGGAGATATAGGGCTTGTGGTATTAGTAGTTTCTGAGCAGTTTATTCTGCTCAAGATATCTGAGAGACTTATCTTAATTCAGCGACTTCGCAGCTGCAGTCGTCGCCCCAGCAGTATCGACGGAGCCAGCACACTGGTAGACGGTATAGTAAAACTTGCAGCAGCGGCAGTGAAGTCCAGAAATAGTTATTGGATCGTGTTCTTGCCATCCACTGAGCATCCGTGCAGTTTTGGTTACGATTCGTTATTCGTTATTTGTCTTTTTGCATGTTTTTTGGTTTGTTTCTTAGTGGTGGTGTCCGAAGTACGTATCATTTCAGACATAAAAGAGATTATAGGATCGCAGTCAGATCGCATTTACCATTTGCTTATCCAGGGGCATAATTAAATCGAACTTCGCATCAATTAACATTAAGAGCTGAGAGCCAATCTTACTAGTGTAGTATATCTAAGAACAGTGTACAATTTGTTTAATTTGTTTTCATTCATGGTTTGTTCAATATGATCTAATTTCTATCGTGAGATAATTTACAATAAATACACGTTATTTACAATATCGCTTTTGATTCAGCAGTAGTGGTAGTTAGCCGTGACTGTCACATTAATATATTTTATTCATGTTTAATATCGGCCACTACCCCAATAGGAAGTCCTCCACAGTTAGCTACACCTTCCAGTTACTTCTGTAGATAGTCGCCGCTACAATGTAGACATATGTCGTAGCTTTGCACCAACTTGCCAATCCCCTCTCATAGAAGCAAACTGCCTGAGCTTCCTGCCAGTTCTCGACGTTGGTCTACAGCTGGTTGTCTATGCCAGGGCGTTGTCTTCATGGCTAGCGTTTCATGTCAGCAGAGATGAAATTCAGGGAGAGTCAATTACGGGCTCTGTTGTGGGTGGTCGAACACATGACATAGAGAACGGTACAGGAGCACCTTCATTGCCCCTTCATAGTGCGGCCGCATTTGTCATGCAGAAGGAAACGTATGGCAGTTACGTTATGGGGGCTGCATGACATCAGGCGAAATCTGGCACCAGGCCCTCGTACTTGGGAGGAGACACTATTGTTATAATCATCTTTACGTGCTTACTGTGCGCTCAGAACTAAAAAGAGCAACGTGACGCGATCGACGCACATACTGGAGACAATGTCCAACACATGTGTGCAAAGCTTCGTCGGATTTTCACTGTGGTTTCCATTTCGCACTCTAGCGGACCTTACTTTCTGAATAGCCCTCGTATCAAAGTGCGAACCTCGCTTCCCGTGATAATAAACTCGTAGGGTTAATTCTGATATCCCCGCTGTGAAAACTGGAGTGCAGGGTTTCAGTCACATGTAAGTTCTGCAGACGGTTCATCTGTGGGAAGGCTACAAGATGTCTTACTGAGAATAAAACAGTTAAATAGCGAAGGACGCAGAAGAACTACACAAATAAATTACCGGAAAGCAAACAGATAACTCTTGCTGTTTGTTCTCAGCAAACCGGTACTTCTCCGGTGAGACAGCGCTATCAGTAATTACCGGCTAACGGCTAACGCCGGGGGCGTCACGCGCTGCAACTGCCGCTGGTCACCTCTGCGAGCCAGCGGGCGTGCACCAGGCGGGGTTTCCCGCCGTGAAGCAACGCTCCACCTTCACCTACATCCCGGCCCTTGTCCGCTATTGACTATGCTGCACGCGAAGCCGCGTCCACTCGTTAGTGGGAAAAGAACACACACACACACACACACACACACACACACACACACACACACACACACACACACAGAGAACAAACGCCGCTCCAGGCTAACATGCATCTGACAACAGATTAGCAATCGTTGAACGTCCGCTAGTTGCATTCACAGACTCCGACCTATGTACTCGGACTTACAAAACATACCGTCAACAGAAGGTTCTTGCACCCACGTGACAGCGCATCTGTTGCTTGAAAGACCTGTTAGGATTTCAGACTGAAAAGGCAAACTGTGCTAGCGCTTTAAAGAGCAACAGTTGTCTTGTTACATAACTTTTTCTTCTTCTTTAATTTCTAACAGGCCACTGCAGGACGATGACGTTTAACTTTTTTACTTAGATGTCTCCTGATATTTGACGACTAGCCGCGGTTTCTCTGACGAAGCAGTTTCTTTCTGTCCTGCGTCCAGTGGATTATGGTATTTTTATGGACAATTTGTCCTCAACCTTATTCCAGCTTAGTATGCCTCCGGCAGATGTTTCGCCATTTATATCATATTCTGCTAGTGTCATTATCTGGTCCATCAGTCACTTTGTGAAAAGGAAACATCGACGTTCTTGAAATATTGTAAAGGTTCTGACACATGAACAGAACTTTTGACAAGTGATAGTACGGGAAGGAATGAGTACTTTTCTCCATGATCAATAATTGTACCTTTTTTCATTTCGAGATGTATTATCAACGATGTTCGGTGTTATCAACGATGTTCTTGATTGAAGCTTTTTTGGTACACTGTAGAGTATACAGGCTATGAGAAACCTTTAGGGTCAAAACTATACAGATAGTAGAAGATCCTACACTCATTGATTTGAGGCTGGGGACGAACATCGAAAAATTTATTGCGCGCGCTACAGTTTCTCGAGTGAGCAATTCTGATGATACAGAAGTTCAGCTTCCACACAGAGAATCCCAACGCTACAGCTGTGAAGAGACATCAATACAGATTAATCGTAGACGCGTGGACGATACAGTCAATGATTACGTACTAGGCCCGTTCCTTCTTCTTGGCCTCTTAAATACATCATTGACATAGTATTTATGAGACACTTAATACCCAGATTCCTGGATGATATCCGACTTGTTATGCGTCTACGGAAGTGGTTCCATCGTGATGGAGCCCGTCATTTTGAACTGAGGATTCGTGAACAGCTAGATCGGACATTCCCTGAAAAGTAAATAGGTGGAGGATGTCCTGTTCCGTGGCCAGCAAGTTTACCTCGTCTCACCCCACGTGATTTCTTCTTGTGCAGTCATGTGAGAGATGTTGTATAGGCGACGCGTGTCTAGACTAAGGAGGGCCTCCTGAAAGAATTCTCGCTGCATGGGATACGTTTTCTAAATGACGTCCTCCCCTAATACTACCAACCAGTTATAAATCCGATAATGAGTGACTAAGCTCGTGGCAGTTATCATTGTTACATAACAGATGCCCTGGGAAACACTTAAAATTATGGTTCTCGCGTCCTGTGTCGCTGTGTCGTCAGAGGTTTAGAGAAAGTCGCCCTGCCTCGGATATTCAATTTGTGCTGCGGAAGAGGACATTTCAGATGTGCTTATGTTCTCGTCTCCTTTCCACAGCATTAGATTTATCATTATGCACAATATTAATCATCATTTCCCTGCAATCTCAGTCTTTGATGTTGCTATTTACTGATGATGACAGGCACGGAGGGCCAGCGTCCGATACGAGGATACTGGACATTAACTCTCTGCAAAACTTACCAGTGGAAAGTCTTCTGTACCAGTGTTACAGCTCGACGTGCTCCAGAGCTGTGCCTTTGCAGCAACACGATAATTCGTTTTGCCTGACCTACTTTAAACAAGTTAATAGATCGAATCAAACGGGTACAGTGTTGCAGTATGATTTCCTTCGCTCGAGTAACAGACACATCTTTATGATGAGTGTGCTGTGGAGCCTCCAATCTTCCAAGGTGACAACAGCCGTGTTCACCAGGCTCCTCGCATACGTTTCTGGTTTGGGGAACACACAGGCACTCTGTTGCATCTTGACTGGGCTCCTAAATCACCAGATCTCAGTCTTAAACAAAAGTCTGGAGCTGTTTGTAACAGCGCGTGAAACGTAGCAGTCGACATCCTGGAAATTTGCCACCTGTAAACGTAAAAGCCACTCAGGGAGTAGGTCTTAGGCCTGTTAGGTCTGTTGCGTACAAGGCAGTGCGAGGAGCTGTCTGTGACAGTGGGACATGTGATCGTCATGTCGCGATGTCCTCCAGTCGTTGTATGCCAAGGCTGAGTGGACTCACTACGAGATCTCCATACCCCAGAACAAATCTGAAGAGGTGACGAGAATTATTTACTTAAAGCCCAAGAATTTGCAGCAACAATTTGGAATATACTCAATGTTGTGGACTGGGGCGTCCACTTCGATGAAAATTTCGCTGCCGCTGAAAAAGAGTAAGACAAATTTTCAGATAGGACGGATGTGTGGATTGTAGGACAACACAAACACGCAATGAAAGTAACACAAAACATTGATAAGTAAAATATATTATTCTACTTTTGTTGCTCTGGTTAGAGCAATGCAAGTCTAACCTATCTGTCCTGTGTTGACTACAGTTCCATGAACGTTTGCCATAGGAATCAGGGGAGAGGATGTTGTTTGGTGGACAGTATCCTCTTTCTACAACACAGCTGCACACATGTATTAACACAGTTCTTTATTTACATCAACCGGAAGCTACTTACCTTTAAGAGAGTCCCCAAGTTGTGGTACAAGCTCTTCTCTAATGGTCCCCATTAACCTCACTGCTGGTGAAGTACAAGTCCCGATATACGATGAATGACAGATGCCAAACTGGAGTGCGACTTTGTGCATCAATGACTGAGCTAGTGACTGAGAGACTGAGACTGCGACAGAGGCCTCCGGTCGGCGGCGGCGATGTAAATACTAGCAGTTGAGAGGGTTGGTTGGTTGTTTTGGGGAAGGAGACCAGACAGCGAGGTCATCGGTCTCATCGGATTAGGGAAGGACGGGGAAGGAAGTCGGCCGTGCCCTTTGAAAAGAACCATCCCAGCATTTGCCTGGAGCGATTTAGGGAAATCACGGAAAATGTAAATCAGGATGGCTGGACGCGGGATTGAACCGTCGTCCTCCCGAATGCGAGTCCAGTGTCTAACCACTGCGCCACCTCGCTCGGTCTAGTTGAGAGGGCGTTGGCGGATTGCTGCTTGCGAGTCTGTCTTTGGCCTCTCTCTCAATAGGTGCTCTTGATCCAGCGCCTACTATTGATCTTGCTACATCTTTGCCGACCGGTGTGCTGGCGACAGCGTACGCCAGCACAAACACAAACTAAATAATGTTCTGTGAACTAAAATCGAAAGAAAACTATCCTTCTGTCTTGATGTAGTATTGGAAGAACAGTTCCAAACTAACTGTACTCAGTTAAATCTCTAGCCAGGCTGTCTCTGTCTGTACACATTAATTCTATCCACTGTTCTGTTTCTACTGAAGACTAACCACTGCCTACCTATGGGCCACTTTCTCTATCTCACTTGACGAACTGAAGACTTGAAGACACGGTGAACGTCCAGCAGGAACAACTTGCAGCTGCCCACTTCAGCTCGTGCGCAGTCACTTAAGCTCGCGTTTCTCTTCCTAGTGGCTCTACCGCTCCAGGGGGCGTGATTGCTTTGCGCGCAGCTGCGGACGGTGGGCTGGTACCAACTGTCGCAAACTGTTCTTGTGTGGCGTCTCAGTACACCACACTTAAAACAGTCGACACGTAAACACGTGAGTTAAATCATACTGCACTAGACAGTCGCTTCATACCTGACTAGTATACAAATATCTGGACACACAAGGTGTGGTGGGAAACGGAAACTACCAACCACTATTGGATGATACTAGTGCGAAAATCACACAAACACTCATGCAGTTAATAAATAGTGGATGGAATGGGACGTGGACTCCGACCCTGTGCGAATTTAGAATTCAGTGGCAGATTGTTTGCAACATAACGCCGACTGTTTCTTAGGACTACACGCCTTACCAAACAGCAAGGGCAATACAAATCAATACAAACGCTATCGTTGAAACTACGACCAAGATATGATGGATATCTGTTACAAAACAGTGTAGCCATGGAAAACGCCTCAACACAGTCAACACATACAAACATTCTAAACACAAAAATTGGAAATTTGTGGTATGGTCTTATGGGAACAAACTACGGAGGTCATCAGTCGCTAAGCTTACGCACTACTTGATCTAACTTAAGCTAAGGACAACACACACACACACCCATGCCCGAGGGAGGACTCGAACCTCCGACGGGGGGAGCCACGCGGACCATGACAAGACGCCTCAAACCACACGGCTACCCCACGCGGCACATTCAAAACACAAAGAGAAATACCCCACACGCACGCACGACTGCCCAAATCACTATCTACATATATCTCAACACCTTTACTACTGACACAACATGAAATCCCTTCACTAAAGCTACATATCAGACAGTACAAGCATCGAACCATACAACAGCATTCATAACAATCACGCGACAGTCACAGAGTAGTTTAGAGAAAGGAAACCAATGTGAGGTTATGAGAGTAAACTCACCTAGGACACAGGACAACACACCACACCAACGCACGGTACTGTTTCCATCTACGAGAAGACGTCAGTTCAATACACACACACACACACACACACACACACACACACACACACACACACAAGTAAGGTTCAAATGGCTCTAAGCACTATGGCACTTAACATCTGAGGTCATCAGTCCCCTAGACTTAGAACTACTTAAACGTAACTAACCTAAGGACATCACACACATCCATGCCCGAGGCAGGATTCGAACCTGCGACCGCAGCAGCAGCGCGGTTCCGGACTGAAGCACCTAGAACCGCTCGGCCACAGCGGCCGGCCACAAGCAAGGATGCACGCGTTTTCTTTCTCAGTTACTTTATTTTTAATTTAAATCGTTTAATTGTTTTTAGTTGTTTTCTTCTACCATCACTCGACTACAAACGTCCATCGTACCCATTTCCTTCCGCAGTCTTCGTTCGGAAACACGTTGAGATAGACTTACATTCATTGACAACAGCGATTTCCGTAGGCTTCGACACCGATTGTCATTGTCAAGGCGTGATAACCGTCTCCGGTCACTGTCGGTAGGATCTTTTTACGACCACCGTTCTTACACTGTCTTACGTGGCTGCGAGTGGTAGAGCTTTCCTGGCAGACACGTGGACAGTCCACATTGCCATACCAGCAGTTCACCAATTCAGACAATTCCAGTCATGATGCAGTCATCCGAACACGACAGGTCATTTCTGCGATTTTATTACGTCACAACAGTGACCGATACTACTGCACTAATTCCATGTAACCGACTGGCACCTGTACATAAAACTCCACTGCCATGATTTAGACGAGCGGTAGTGGCTCACATTACCATTTGGCGCCAAACCGCACCATCTACACTTCGTGAACCGACCATAGTTCTCTTTGAAGACAGTGGCCAACACTTTCTCTAGCGAACGTACATATTGTGCTTAGCCAATCCTTATCCGCTGCACTATTTACCATTTTAATAGAAGAATTTTGATGATTAATGTTGTGTCAAACGGCAAAGTGTGCTACAAACGTACGTAACGGGCCGCTGGGTGCCACACGGAACTCAGATCGGGAAGCTGGGCTTTCGTAGACGTCTTTGAATTATTCCACTCGAGGCCTCCCAAATGGTCCACTCGTAGATCACAGTGGACTTTCCAGTCGGCAGGTCCAACTCGTAGTTACACAACGAGTCACTCATTTCTGCTAAGCCATTAAACGCTGTTGTCGTTCAGAAAAGATTAAGTTGTGACTCTTTAAATCTTACTTTTAATGTCAGTCCATGGAAATCGAGGAAGTTATGATACTTTACCTTTTTCGACATTTATTTAAAAACAGTTGCTGAAAAATGTTGTTAAAATACGCTCGTTTATTTTTAAGGTGTTCTGAGACTGAACGTTATCAATCTGTAGCTATTATTTTATCAGTACTTGGCGATTTCGTTGGGGTTCTTTCACTCACGTTCTTAGGGCGAGTCGCCGAATGCAATCATTTCTCCTCAGTCTTCACTGTAATCTCGCAGAAGATGTGTAACTTCGTAAGAATTACCTTTTCCGATAGGTAGGAGATTAGATGTTAATGTACCGTCGACGTCAAGGTCATTGAGTACAGTAATTACCTTCTGTCACGCAGATGCAATTACAGCTGATTCTCCATCGAATTCACGCAAAAGGCACCGCAAAAATCGTAAGATGTGTCTAGAGCGATGTACGAAGTCAAGGTTTACAAGAGGCCACCAGTGTCAAGGCAACTGGCCATTGTTCTCGCTTCTCTGCGTGAGGGGAAAAAAAAGACGGAGAGAAGAAAATAAAAGAAGCAGAGTGAATAACAAAGGGCAAGATGGGATAATAACGTCACCGGTTATACACGGACATAGTTATCCTCCAATGGTTTAGAAATCACTCAGAGTTTCATCTTCCTCGCGCACGATGTATTAGAGCGATTTTCGGCAGTTTATTAGTAGGTAATACAACAAAGGTACTTTGTTTACGCGTATTTGCGAGTATGAACACAACTGCAATAGCAAACTTCTGCAAGCTGTCGATTACTCGGCTGGCCTAGTTCATAATTACGGAAAAATAAAAAACCGAGAGAGAAGTATTCTGTTATAGTGTTAAGAGCCTTACGTATTAGTTGCCGAAAACGTGTGATATATTCTGGGACTACATTACTACACTATCAAATGCTATAATGAGGGGAAACACAAATTATTGTATTACATTACTCATACCGAGAAACATGTTAATCTGTCTATATTGTTCTGTAGTATTATACTCCTTATAGTTACTATGCCATTAGGCGTCGCGAAAAGTAAAAACCCAGCAGGAAAAATGCATTGTCAAACGCATAAAACTCTCCCTTGAACATCTCACATTGGTACGTAACTCCCTCACAAAGCTCAGTTACAAACTAAAGGCAGCTGCCCTCACCTATCCTAGCGTACAAATATCTATGGGGTGAGCATTCTGATGTGCAGAACGAGAATTCTGTTTGCAACTCCTCCTGCAACTCAAGTCATGCGATTTTCGGGCCGCGCGTTTTAGCCCGTATAGCGGTTAGCATATTTTGAGTGTTATTACCTCGCTTCTATAGACAGATTGCCTTCATAAGCACCGTGAAACTTTACATACGCGTTTCACAAACATCTTAACTATCTAATACCAGGAACTGAATTTGGCTTAAAGCTGTGGAGAACAATGGTATTGTGCTTTTTGGCCATAGCACCATAGCTCAGATTCCAGATACCGTATTTCGGTAATAGGATAAAAAGTGACAGCCAACAATATCTTTTTGCGTTTTCTACTGAACTTATTCATATTTTTGAATCTCTGTTCAAATTAATTACGTTATAGCGACACTATAGACCGCTCCGAAATGTCACGAAAAAACGAAGCATTTGGAATTATGAAATTGTTACAATAAATACGGTAAGCGATTTGTACCACCTGCTTGTCCATTATTAGTTTCAATTTTTCTTTACTTCTGCTTTTCATAGACAAATAAAATGACTGTTACATATTTCACCAACTAATTAGCAAAATGAAACCATAAACTACGCACAAAAAAGTAAAAAAAATATATATATAAGCTCAGTGTGCGTTGCATTGCGTTGAGTTGGAAGAAGAGACCAATCAGCGAGGTCATCGGTCTCATCGGATTAGGAAGGAAGTCGGCCGTGCCCTGTCAAAGGAACCATCCTGGCATTTGCCTCAAGCGATTTAGGGAAATCACGGAAAACCTGAATCAGGATGGCCGGACGCAGGATTAAACCGTCGTCCTCCCGAATGCAAATCCAGTGGGCCAACCACTGCAGTCAGCGTGCGAATTTTGCAGTAATAAGAGACGTAACAGCCACAATGTTTTATCAGGTCATTTTTTGCACTGATTCATATTGTCCAATCTGCTCTAATTAATTACTTTACAATGATACTGAATGGGAAACTGTCTCATGAAGAAATACAAGGGTTCGAAACCCACATAAATTGGATGAAATTAATGAGATTGTCATGTTCGAATTTGATCTGCATATGAACATAGCACCACTATGTATACACTGACAGACAGTTTACTCAAACACAGTTCCGAATTTATCTAGCACTGTCTCGTAAACAGATGGCCATAAAACCGTAGAAATTATATCTATAATACCGATATTTTTAAACATATAAAGTGCCTCATATCTATGTGTTACATATTTGATGTACATATCTATGAAAAGTAACTGGTCCTCCTTTACATACGTCTCTTTACATCAGTAGCAGCGACAATACTGGAACATAGCTGTTGCTAGAACTGAAACCTGCAGAAACGTATATAAAACAATTCGAATACGTGTAATGGTCAAGTTTCGCTTCTACGGCAAATTGTAGACAAGCAGTTTCGTTCCAGAATCAAGTGACTAGTCCGGTTTGATGTTGAGAACAAGCGCAGTAGACTATGCTCACTCCATAGATATGCGTACCTACCAAAGACTGTACGTACTGTAATGTATACTTCCCAGTAACCAACGATACTACTGCCCACAGTGAAATCTTTGAACGTTTATATGTGAAGTCCTAGAAAACCCTAAAAACTAGTTTTGCACCTATGTTGCAGCGCCAAAAACCAAAAGAAAACATTAAGACTTAACGACCATTGAGTATTCAGGATGGTAGTTGCTTTTCAACGAGGACGTCTTGGCGGCCGGAGTGGCCGTGCGGTTCTAGGTGATACAGTCTGGAGCCAAGCGACCGCTACGGTCGGAGGTTCGAATCCTGCCTCGGGCATGGATGTCCAAAGTTCTAGCCGACTGATGACCTCAGAAGTTAAGTCGCATAGTGCTCAGAGCCATTTGAGGACGTCATTAAAGTGGGTGCAGAAATGTCCCTTGGGCACTTCCGCCTTTTCGTATAACACGTTGACGAATCTCTCCCTTAAATCGCAAAAAAACTCTATTTCCTACAACTTTGACAGCAACTATCCTTTGTCTTCAAAGGCAATACATTCATGCTGTCTGTAATGCTCCCCAATGAATGCTGCTCATTCTTGAGGTGCTTTTCCAACAGCGATGAACCATAATCTTTCTTATTATGCTCTTTAAACCTTATTTTAAAGTTTCTTCCCGTTTGCCTCACATACTTCATCTCTTAAGCTATGTATTACTAAAGGGGAATGTAGATAAAAGTGGTTGTCAGTATGTGCAGTATTGCGGTCTAATGATTTGTTATATGAATGCGTCGTGCCTGTTCTTTGGACACCACGCATTCATATAATTGATTCGCCTCAATGGGCAATGAATCCACCACTGTCATTGCGGATGCACAACTACGTTCGATCTCCTATGGAAATCTAAAAGTTTTCAAGCGTGGAGGACATAGATGGGCACTGACGGATAGATGGCGCCAGATGGGAATATGGATCGGCCAAGAGTCTTTCCCGCGCCCGGGTTCGATTCCCTGCGGGGTCAGGGATTTTCTCTGCCTCGTGATGACTGGGTTTTGTTTGATGTCCTTAGATTCGTTATGTTTAAGTAGTTCTAAGTTCTAGGGAACTGATGACCATAGATGATAAGTCCCATAGTTCTCAGAGCCATTTGAACCATTGAACCAAGAGTCTTTCAGAGATAATTTGCGCAGTGATGATAAACAATGTCTCTGGATGTCGCCTTCGCTCGTTGCCGCTGATTCCGCACAAAGTCCCGACGCAGTTGACGTCAATGGTTCCTTCCTTTCTTTCCTCCCCCTTCACCTTCACTTTACTAATGATTTGTGTTTCCCTCTTTTGTAGCACTTGATAATGGGATAACTCTGTGCTGAAAAATTTAGTGGTAAGTACAGGATGTTTCTTTTAAAACTTTCACTACTCTAGAGGGAGTCCATGAAAAACAAGTGATCTTAGGACAATGAAACTTCACAGAAACATTTTTAAAGACATCGAGAAGAGACATAAGTAATATAACCATTGAAAGAAACAAATTTTAATCCCCACATGAGAGGTTTCAAAACTGGTGATCTTGGTGCCCTCGCAGTTTGTAACGATTGGCTAGTGACTCAGTTTTCTCGAAATGCGTTACGGAGTAACCGAGTGACTTCACGCGCAATTTGAGGTGGAGCTCCTTGGTGCATTAAAACAGTTAGTCCTGACCAACTCTCTCCCGCAGAACAGAGATCACATGTTGGCGAAGGAGACCACAGTAATGTGTGCCGTTGAAATTGCATGTCCTTGGTTCTTGCGGTCCGAATTCCTCAAAGAAAAATGGACCAATCATGAACTATGACGTGAATCCACACCTTACTGTGAATCGTTCACTTTGCAGACGAACTTTATGTACGTTCATGGGCGGTGGCGATTCCCAAATGCGACAGTTGTAAGTGTTCACTGTCCCAGGGAGCGTAAAGCGTGCTTCATCACTCCAAAAAATTTTGTGAGACCACATGTCGTCAACTTCAATTCTTGCAAGAAACGTGAGAGCGAAGTCTACTCGGAATGTCTATGTCACGTGGCAAAAGTTGGTGTGTAACGTGAAGTTTGTACAGATACAATTTCACAGCTGTTCGCAGCAGTTTTCGAACGGCGGATCATGGAATGCTCAGATGGCGTGACACAGTTAGCGCATTGCTTGAAAATCGCATAGCACATTGCGTCCAGCATTCTCTGTCATGACAAGACTAACTTTAATGATCTGTGGCCCATTTGGCCTCGGCCTCTCCCAGGAGTAATTCCCAGACTGCCTGTTATGAAACGTCCCCTTAAAACAATTTATACACTACTGTGCTTAAACTGACACACAATATTTTTGGCGCAACGCAATCTGACTTCCAAAAATCCCTACGAAAGAATGGCCCTGACTAACATTAACCTATACGTTTCACAAATCACTTACCTCACAAAAATCTTCGTTACTCGAACTACTGCAATACAGCGAGCGCCACTACTGCCAGCTAACTAAAAGTTTCAAACTACGGAAGTCACTAACTAATGATAGGCACAGTTAGTAAATGAAAGATTTTAATAGAGAACAAACAATGTATTTACCTCACTAGTCAAAATATATATAGCAGTTCATGACACCAATTCTTACAAATTTCAAAACTCCGTCATCTCTCTCCCCACGTCCACCACTGCTGACGGCTCACCTCCAACTGCGCAACGCTACGCGCTGTTAGCATCCAGCTGCCGCTGCCCGACACTACAATGGCAGACAACAATGCAAACTAGCCACAGACTGCGCACAGCACAGCCAGTGATTTTTCATACAGAGCGCTACGTGGCGTTACCAATAAGAAAATGTAAACAGCCTACTTACACTGTTAACTCGAACTTCCGAATCGCGTTCATCAACCCCGGTGCGGAAAGAAGTTCTCTCGTATTCCCTTTATTGTGTCGATACTATTGCTGTTGTTTTGATAAAACAGCTTTGCGAGTAAAACCCTCTTCACCTCGTATAGATCTATGTCGACCATCTGCATCTATAATGGACACTGATGCTCGTGTTTCAACACTACGTCGCCGTACCAGTACCGGCAGCTAACGGCAAATCCTGACACGAACATTACTAACAATCCAAATCATTCAGCGCACAGTCTGGACGTCATTCCTACAAAGATGGGTACCAATATAATACGTAGTTTTCCGTCTACATTGGCTCAACTACCATGTACATCACACATTTTAGACAAGTAGTACATAACCTTATCAGTGCTGGTGCGTGATACAATTGCACGATGGCTTCACAACAGATATTCTGTTGTAGTTACAACGAGGATTTTAGTTTAGAATACAAATTTCTTGCTGTGGATGTGTAAATAGCAAAAATACACTCGACTGGTTAACAGCTGTGCCTATGAACCGGGATTTGACTAGAAAAATGACGCGAATATTGTGAACAAACTGTGTTGGACAGGGGAAAGAGAGAGCAGACGAGGCGATCTACAAACCGGTATTCACGCAACCGAGGCACGGAAATGCATTGATTTGTTATAAGAGTAAGCAGGACAAAATTAATTTGACTACACCGACGTAATGACTCTCTGGATAGTGAGAATCGTCGTCTCGAAAAAGTAAGTGAAAAAAAAATAGAAACAGAAAAATGGCAGATTCTGTGCCACAAACCGGCCATAGACCGCCGTCTATCCTTCGTTAGAGAGCGGGTGAGTCTCTGACCTCCACGTTCTGTGACGAAGGCCGAACGTTGAACACTTTGTCGCCTACGCATGGTTTCACCGTTCTTCAATAATTTTCCATAGTCGCTCACAAGAGTAGCACGTGACCAACTGAACAACCTAGACATTTCTGGTAAGTTCGTCGACAAGCACCGGATCATAGCAATCTGTCCTTAGACGAAGTTGCTTATGCCAGTGAATTCCCCCACTTGCTGTCCGTTCGATATCACAGTCTTTTTTTCTTTATTGATATTTCACAGATAAAACCACTCTTCAGCCAAGTCTGACACATATTGAAAAGATGTTTTAAAATACCTAAAAACTGATGGCAACAAATGATTGCTTAAAAAAACATTGGAGGACATCTTTTATTATTCTTAACGCTTTTTAGATTATTTCGTATGACAATTAAAATACAATCACTGATGATAGTGTTCGTTATGTTATGGTGTACTCGTGATTCCAGTGGACATGAAAATGATCATGGTCGTGGTTAAATGATGTGTATGAGTATGAGGCCCTGTGGAACGGCACTTAGCGACTAAAAGTCACGCAGGCTTTTCATCACTATGGAGTACGATTTGTTGAAATTCTTGTGGAAGAGATTGGATATGGCATGAAGCTGCATGGAAGGTGGAATATGGGATAGAGGCATCTGTGTGTCGTAGCAAGCCCAGATTTACTTCAGGAGGATGTCGAGCGGTTACAGTAGCACACTTAAGATATTATTTCTGAAACGTCCCCTTAGAAAAATTAGTGAATTACTGTGCTGATAAATCTCTTACATTATTTGATGTTCAAACAGCTGAGCGAAACTGAACGTACTCAGACATTTCGCTCTTTACCAATTCTGATCAACACTAAATTGACACACAATATTTTTAGCGCAACGCAAACTGACTTTCAATAATCCCTACAAAAGAATGGCCCTGACTAACATTAACCTATGCCTTTCACAGATCACTTACCTCACAAAAATCTTCGTTACTCGAACTACTGCAATACAGCGAGCGCCACTACTGCCAGCTAAATAAAAGATTCAAACTATTGAAGGCACTAACTACTGATAGGCATCGTTAGCAAATGAAAGATTTTGATAGAGAACAAACAATGTATTTACCTTAATAATGTTCCAAAGTCATCATATATCAGTTCATGATATTCAATATTACAAATTTACTCTTTCTCATGGACACACCTCCAGATCGTCCGCTCTCAAAATTCTGCCATTTCTCTCCCCACATCCACCACTGCTGGCGGCTCACCTCCAACTACGCAACGCTAAGCGCTGTTAACAGCCAACAGCCCAACATTACAATAGCAAACAACAATGCAAAACAAACCACAGACAGCACACAGCACAGCCAGTGATTTTCATACAGAGCGCTACGTGGCGTTACCAACATAAAAACCTAAACAGCCTGCTTACATTTCATCTAAGCGTATAATAGAACAATAAATAGAGTAATACAGAATATATAATAATATGGAGCATAGAATAATGCATTCCATGTCCACTTGAATGGAAATCTCACACTTAAATGGCACTAAAGAACAGTCACATTTAACATTAAACATTGGTACACAGCTCGATAAGGCGTCATTAAATTCTTCATTTGTGTGGCCATAGTGTCCTTAGCTGCTTTATGATGCTTGAGGGTATTTTTGTTATGTCGTTGCAACTACAAAAATGCGTGATTTTTTTTCACCAGGGCCGTTTCTCTTTATTGAGTTAAAGCATCGTAAAGTCTCCAGCAGGCCTGCAGGGTGATGGTGGCCTTTGCGCTCTATGGGTGTTGCCTCGGAAGTCGGAAGTGAAACTGGCGGCAGGAGGTACCATACACGATCGAAGACAGCTAGGCAGTCCGAGGCTCGTCCTCCATAGCCTCCCCTCACACTAGATAGCTGCAACTGACACAAGGGCTGAGATTACACACTAGGCAGTCGGCAGTCAGCACTCAGGTAGGTAGACTTTTGTTAAGAAGGGTGGCGTATATATGTTGACGCTTCCCTTGCTCTCTGCGGTGACGGGAGTGGTTCAAAATGCCTCTGAGCACTATGGGACTTAACATCTGAGGTCATCAGTCCCCTAGAACTTAGAACTACTTAAACCTAACTAACCTATAGACATCACACACATCCGTGCCCGAGGCAGGATTCAAACCTGCGACCGTAGCGGTCGCGCGGTTCAGGACGGTAGCGCCTAGAACCGCTCAGCCACAACGGCTGGCGACGGGAGTGGGAAAGCTATCATATGTCCTGGTTTTCCCTCGCAGTCAGCTCTCTTAGTGACTTCAGACTTTCGCAACTTCACCTATTAGAGGCTCGTTTCTGCTGGCATGGCATCTGCATGCTTATTTTTCGGTTGTACCTAGCTTTTCTTATGACACTGCTTTGTCAGTAGTATGACGGTAACACTCGGCTTTTATGATGTCGTTACACTTCACTTGCAGACTGTGCTGCTCTGTTGTTCTCCTGTGCTGCGATAGCTTCTGCGTTTGCCCCAACTCGCTCAGCATTTCCACTTAACTGGCAGTCTACTGGTCAGTGGCATAGGCGGTCTGGCCTCCAGGAGCTACTAAGGCAGAACTTGGACCGTACTGGTGCGTAACAACGTGCAAATTAGCGACACGCCACTGGGTAGGGAATTTCTTTCAAAGTACGTGGCCACCCATGGTGCATGTACTGCAAAACTTAGCAAGTAGTTGGGCTGGAACCAGTTACACCAACAATAAGCCGAAAGTTGAGAGGAAATTTTTGAAGAAGCTCAAAAACTTGCATACCAGTTTTATAACATGATTCCTCAGATGAATCAATAGCGTCTCAGCACCAGCTGGCAACTAGGGCAACAAATCAGTATTTGGATGTTGTGCATCGGGCCTTTTCAACATCTCATATTGATAATTAGACTACAGCAGAGTGCAACGCTGTAATTTTTGAGGTGCGCATGGTGGGAACGGCTTCGGCGGATTTAAAAAAGCCATTAAAGGCTGGTGATCTATGAAACAAAATTTGCGATCATACTTGGCTACACCATAGATAATTGCAATCACCTCTTTTTTAAGTTGTCTGTAATTGCACTGAGATTTGTTGAGTGTTTTCCAGGCGAAAGTAATGAGCCTATTACATAAACGAGATCCAAGGGAAAATACAGCTCCAATCCCGTAAGAAGATGCATCCACATCTAAGACAACAGGCTTACGTGGATCAAAATGAATCAGTCAACGGCGACTTAACAATGCTTCCTTTAACTGCTGAAATTCAGCCTGGCATTCTACGGACCACACAATTGGAACACTTTTCTGTCACAGCCAGATTAAATAACTATTTGAATTTCCTTTCAACGGAATAGTTATGTTACAACCTCCTGTAAATCAATATTATTATGCTTTGCTGCCTTCCGAGACTAAAAACAGCTTAATCGCTCAATCATAAAAAAATCACAGTGTAATTAGAGGTGAAATAAATTACTAGGTTGAGGGAAAATATCCATCAAAGAGGCGTTTAATCATGTGCAAGCAGGAGGAGGAATTTCCGCATACGATGCATTATCTGTTGCTTTGATTGCTCTTATCACACAGAAATTGCTTAATTTTCGTAGGTCTGTTGCTTCTACAACGTTCACTGACAGTGTCTTAGTTAAACAACATAATTTGCATAATTACCGTCTAGTACGGTCATCCGAGGACCAGTATCAATTGTATAGCGATTTAGAAAAGATTGCTGTATGGTGTGGCAGGTGGCAGTTGACGCTAAATAACGAAAAGTGTGAGGTGATCCACATGGGTTCCAAAAGAAATCCGTTGGAATTCGATTACTCGATAAATAGTACAATTCTCAAGGCTGTTAATTCAACTAAGTACCTGGGTGTTAAAATTACGAACAACTACAGCTGGAAAGACCACATAGATAATATTGTGGGGAAGGCGAGCCAAAGGTTGCGTTTCATCGGCAGGACACTTAGAAGATGCAACAAGTCCACTAAAGAGACAGCTTACACTACACTACACTCGTTCGTCCTCTGTTGGAATATTGCTGCGCGGTGTGGAATCGTTAGCAGATGGGATTGACGGAGGACATCGAAAGGGTGCAAAAAAGGGCAGCTCGTTTTGTATTATCGCGTAGTAGGGGAGAGAGTGTGGCAGATATGATACACGAGTTGGGATGGAAGTAATTAAAGCAAAGACGTTTTTCGTCGCGGCGAGATATATTTACGAAATTTCAGTCACCAACTTTCTCTTCCGAATGTGAAAATATTGTGTTGAGCCCAACCTACATAGGTAGGAATTATCATCAAAATAAAATAAGAGTGATCAGAGCTCGAACAGAAAGGTTTAGGTGTTCGTTTTTCCCGCGCGCCATTCGGGAGTGGGATGGTAGAGAGATAGTATGATTGTGGTTCGATGCGCCCTCTGCCAAGCACTTAAATGTGAATTGGAGAGTAGTCATGTAGATGTAGATGTAGAATTAAAAGTTGTAAGTTTCAGTTTTAGCTTGACAAAATTATTGAAATGTTGGGTTCAGCTGGTACGCTCTTCGCAGAAAGTGTAAATCCTCAGTAGAGATGGAGCTAAGGAGGAGGTCGGTCTTAAATCACCGTCACCACATAAAAGGGCAGTAGTTTTTGCCGGCGCGGTCAGATCAGTTCCGCGAACAGGTGTCTGTTTGCTATGGTAATCCAGGGTGGCGAATCTGGTTCAAGGTGGGCGCGTTGACTCCGTGGGAAAGAGGCCGCCCGGCAGTATCCTCAGTCACGACGTGGTGCCGTTGCTTCAGCTCCACGGGGCCCGCGCCCCCTTCTGGTCGGAACAGAAGGGCGCGAGTAGGTTAGAAGCACTCGCGAATTCCCTCCGCTTGCGACACTACTTGCTCTTTCTTGAAGCTGTTTTATAGCGTGGGCAATTTTTAAGAAACCCAGTAGAAACATTCTTCATTTTCCTTACAAGTATGAGAACTACTTTTCTATGATGACGTCTGTATTACAGTACTGCTGAATTTTTTAAAAAGATCATAGATATTAAATGTGAAGAAAATTATGGCTGTTAGGTGAATAACTGACTTACGGCGTGCGGCGCTTAAATTCGGACAAATTTCAGTTTGAATTTTCCTCCACATCGTAGTTCCGCCAGAGGTCGCGATTGGTGTTCTTGAAAGCCACAAGTATTCAAAATGGCCGACACATTACGGACAAGTGCGGAGTGCAAACGAAGGGCCGCGATTATAGAAAGTCTTCGCTCTGGGCGTTCGCCCATTGAAATATTTCGATTCTTTGGGTACCCGAGATCAACTTTTTACGATATAGTGACCAAGTATAATGCCTCAGAGAAGCCCATGGAATGTTCCGCTAACCCAACGAGGAAACATCACTCGCGGAAAACGCGCGTCACGATTTACGGCAATCATCTAAAAGGCTCAGGCGCTGATTCCGGAAGACCCGGGGCAGTTGCTGAGGGAATTGGCGTCAGTATTGAATGCCAGCGAGGGAAAAATGTATCAGATGGCAGAAGAAGACCTTCTACGAGTCATTTAGTCCAAAACTGGCTCTCAGATAACGTTGACATATTCTGGCCAAAGGAATTGGATCCTTTTACCGACCTCCCAATTCAGATGATACAATTGGTGAAAGGTTCAAAGAAAATCTGAGTTTGATTTCAAACACATACCCAACTCATACGATAATAGTTGATGGTGACTTTAATTTGCCCTCGATATGTTGGCGAAAATACATGTTTAATTCCGGAGGTACGCATAAAATATCATCCAAAATTGTGCTAAACGAATTCTCTGAAAATTATTTCGAGCAGTTAGTTCATGAGCCCACGCGAATGGTAAACGGTTGTGAAAACACACTTCACCTCTTAGCAACAAAAAATGAGTTAATAACGAGCATCAAACCGATTCAGAGATTAGTGAACACAGGGTTGTCGTAGCGAGATTGAATATTTTTATCCCTAAATCCTCGAAAAATAAGCGAAAAGTATATCTATTTAAAAAAGCAGAAAAAATTCACTTGACGCCTTCCTGAGAGACAATCTCCACTCATTCCAAATTAATAATATAACGAGAGACCAGATGTGGCTTAAATTTAAAGAAATAGTGTCGGCAGTAATTGAGAGATTTATACCAAATAACAAACGACGGAGCTGATCCTCCTTGGTACACGAAACGGGTTAGATCACTGTTGCACAAACAACGAAATAAACATACCAAATTTAAAAAGATTCAAAATGCCCAAAATTGGCGATCTTTTACTGAAGCTCGAAATTTAGCGTGGACTTCAATGAGAAACGCCTATATCAGCTTGCACAACGAAACTTTGTATCGAAATCTGGCAGAATATCCATAGAGATTCTGGTCACATGTGAAGTATGTTAGCGGCAAGAAACAATCAATGCCTTCCGTGTTCGATAACAATGGAGATACTATCGAAGACAGTTTTGCCAAAGCAGAGTTACTAAACACAGCCGTCCAAAATGACTTCACAAAAGAAGACGAAGTAAATATTCCAGAATTCGAATCGAGTGCAGATGCCAACATCTGTAACGTTGAAGTAAATATCCTCGGAGTAGTGAAGCAACTCAAATCACTTAATATAAGTAAGTCTTCTGGTCCATACCGTATACCAATTAGGTTCCTTTCGCAGTATGCTGACGCATTAGCTCCATAATTAACAATCATATACAACCGTTCACTCGTTGGAAGACTCGTACCCAAAGACTGGAAAGTTGCGCAAGTCACAGCAATATTCAAGAAAGGTAGTAGGAGTAATCCACTAAATTACAGGCCCACATCGTTAACGGCGATATGCAACAGGATTTTAGAACATATATTGTGTTCGAACATTATTAATTACCTCGAAGAAAACGGTCTATTGACACACAGTCAACATGGGTTTAGAAAACATCGTTACTGTGAAACACAACTACCTCTTTATTCACACGAAGTGCTGAGTGCTATTGACAAGGGATTTCAGATCGATTCCGTATTCTTGGATTTCCGGAAGGTTTTTGACACTGTACCACACGAGCGGTTCTTAATGAAATTGCGTGCTTATGAAATATCGTCTCACTTATGTGACTGGGTTTACGAATACCCATCACAGAGGCCACAGTTCGTAGTAATTGACAGAAAGTCATCGAGTAAAACAGAAGTGACTTCTGGCGTTCCCCAAGGTAGTGTTATAGGCCCTTTGCTGTTCCTTATCTATATAAACGATACGGAAGACAATCTGAGCAGCAGCCGTCTTAGGTTGTTTGCAGATAACGCTGTCGTTTATTGGCTAATAAAATCATCAGAAGATCAGAACAAACTGCAGAACGATTTAGAAAATACATCTGAATGCTGCGAAAATTGAAAGTTGACCCCAAATAACGAAAAGTGTGAGGTCATCCACATGAGTGCTAAAAGGAACTCGTTAAACTTCGGTTACACGATAAATCAGTCTAATCTAAAAGCCCTAAATTCAACTAAATACCTAGGTATTACCATTACGAATAACTTAAATTGGAAAGAACACATATAAAATGTTGTGGAGAAGGCTAACGCTATACGAGATTGGAATAATAGAGAATTTTGAAGGTGGTTCGATGAACCCTCTGCCAGGCACTTAAATGTGATTTGCAGAGTATCCATTTAGGTGTAGATGTAGATGAATTCTGGGCCCCGAATAGCCTGGATATGAACCCCCTAGACTACTATGTTTGGAGCGTAGCCGAAAGAGTCAGCAGCAAGATGAGGCACCCTAATGTCGCATCTTTACGCACAGCTATCGAAGCCACATTCGCGATTTTGGATAATGCTGTTTTAAAGAGTGCGTGTGATCGATTCAGGACAAGATTGGAGGCGGTCATTGCGGCTGAACGGGGTTACATCGAGTTATTTTACTCTTGAAAGAGTTTTCTTTCAAAATTTTGTACAAGGATTATCTTTTTCATTTGTATTTTTCAAAAAAAAATTATTAAAAAAAACTTTTATTCGTCTGGAATTAACCGCTGCACCCTGTATAAGCAGTCGAACTTGGGAAACACACAATATAAAAGTGAAAGAATCTTGCTATTAAGGATGTAATATTTCACAGAAGCAGCTTCGATAAATGAATAAAAGGACTTTCCTCGACAGAAGAGCTTTACTGCAATCAATAATTTCCATAGAATTTCGATAGAAGTCTCTAGGACAGTTTTTACGAGTCATGGCACTGAAAGGAAGGCAAAAGTGTCATGCGAGGATCTCAGAAACAAAAAAACTGAAATCATTTTGCATATACTAGTAGAGAAATGTATCAAAATTGTGTTCGAAATGGAGAAGTAACACAAAGAATAAGCAAAGAAACGTATATACGAGAAGCATATCCCAATGGAGGACAAGATGAATGACTTATCTGCTGCGGCATTCGCGAATAATTTGCTGAGGACCAGAAGAGGGGAAAACAAGTTTTGGCTGACAAATTTTAAAACTTGTAAGAAACATTATCGAGACTGTTGTGTGTAGTAAAATTTCAGCAGTAGAAAAACAACATTTTATAGGAAATGCAAGACAGCATCTAGTGGAAAAATTCCAGTTAAAATTTCTTAAAATAGAAATTGTTTTTCTAAAACATTCCAATGTACATATTTCAGACGTCATGTGGTTCTCTGTTGACTCTTTGCAGACAGTGTTAAACTGGTTGCTGGTAGAATTTGTTATTATCGGCATCAGTTTGATCACGTACGAATCCATCGTTTTCTGCTCCCAGGAGCCGTTCTGACAATTTGAAATAATCTCTTCCATTTGATGTGGGACATATAACTTCAACTATATTTCGTAAACGATAATATTTCCAAACTTCTCAAGCAGATTACGTAAATAGGAAGCCGCAGGGGGCAGGTTGCAACAGTTCTGTTCCTGATGTTCATGACATGACGAAATTCAACTCGTTCTAAGAGTCCGACGGGAGACTTGTATGTCCTACAACCCACATACAAATTCTTGGTGTTTCGACTGTAACCTGAATACTTTTCATACACAGCATTTGTAGCTACATCGATCGCTAACTTATATACAGAATTTATGAATAACGCAGTGAAGAACATGTCGTTGAAGAATCGCAGCTATCTGAACCTTAGACATGAAACAATTCCAATTTTAACAATTCACGTTATGTAGCAGAGGTTTCTAAATTTTTAACAATTTTATCTGTGACACCCAGTTGGTAAAGATATTTACTTTAAAAGAAATGTTACTTATCTTTAGCGATGAATGTACAGGCAGCCGTCGAGTCTTATAATAGCACTAGAAAGAAAAGTTCATCTGGGCTGATAGTAATATGTATGCATAACAGTCTGGAACTCACTTAAGTAGTTTAAAGATCGATATTCGCATATGTTCAGGTAAGAAAAGGTATAATATTCTACGGTATAGGGTTTTAGTTGTGACTGCCCTTTCTTTTTCCCCTGAAAGTTTTGGAATTTCTTTGAAGGTGTACATGTTGACCTAAATATACTAACGTTTCAGAATGTTACAGTGCTAAGAAAAATACATGTGATTAATGTTATGACGCACATTAAATGCATGGCAAAACACAAATGATTAGGATTTCAGAACCGTACCCTATGAACCACTAAGATTTAAGAATGATGTGACATCTAGCATCCTACAACTGTAATTTATAAACGTCGTCGTTTGGGAACGTAGAGGGTCTGGATGTGTTCCTCAAATATCCCTCCCCAAGGAACTTGTATGTGAGTCCACAAAATATTCACAGTTTCTGAAGAGCCATCACGAACAGACTGTCGACCAACCACGTCTCGGATATACCCAATGGTCGACATGAAGGCTAGGAAAACACTGATACCCAGCAGTCTTCGAGGAAGAGTTGTGCATCACTCGACGAACGAGAACGAGCATTGTCTTGCTGAAATATTGAATGTGGTGTAGCCTGTAGGAGGGGCAGGACATTGCTTTACTTTCAACTAGCTACAGATGCAAGATTTCGGCACGCCGTTATGGTGCCGGGGCGCAAAGGTCAAAGACGATATCCGCTTTTTATTGCAAATCTGTGTTCAGAATAGGTCACCATTCCCATAATTTGGTTACCGGCCCCATGGAAGTACGCTAGGTTCAATGAAGACTGCCATAAAGGAAAAGGATGGATAAATCTCAGAATGAGCCTAAAGAACAGATTCTAATTCACTTTCAAGTGGGTATTTGCTAACGTTGGGTTACGTAATGGACGGTTATTGTTTGACATTGTGAATGGCATTCGTCACAGAAATAAATTAAATACAATATGAAAAGTGGACTCATCTCCATTACAGAAGTAATGTCAGGAAAGTTGAAAGAAGAAGAGTATAAACTGACGTAATTTATGGAAACGACGGAACTACAGTATGAACTTCCTTAAACATTTGATTCCGTTAAGCACGAACACGATCGTAAGTCTGACAATAAATAGACAAGGAAACGTAACTATAACATACTATGTGCAAAGCTGATATAATACAATTGGGACTGTTTGGTTTTGAGGCACACACTTTGTAAGAGGTCCAGGACTAAGGAATTTATTGCTAGTGCAATCGAGCAGATATAACTTCGATGGATTGCTCACGCGCTACCTGCGATATGTAAGCTACAATAGAATCGCAGACCAAAGAGCAGTGACGGCAGCAGAAGTAGTAGTAGCTCGCAGTCGGGTGGTTGGGTTATTAGGTCGCTCTTAGGGAGCTGTTGTCGAGTTGTATAGCTCACAGAGAGCACTTGTGTCCTGTATGGAGTTACCAAGGCCGGTCGTGGAGAACAATGGCGGTACCCGAGCGATGAAGTATTAGGTAAAAGCAAAAATTATTATTTATTGCCGCGCTCATATGTAATTTGCAACAACTCATTTTGTACTATTGTTATATGAAAGTCACTTGTAAATAAATTCAATAATTTTCCAATAATAATCTTTCTTATAAAGATCTAATTTCTCCTATCCATAGCCATGCCAAGAAAAATCTGTTTTTTTTTTTTTTTTTAATACATATCAAAATCTAGTGGCCAGCATTGCACTGGGCTGTGTCAGAAAAATTTCTTATAGGAGAAGATATATGCGAATTATCCGGCGACATAATTGAGGTAAGTCCGCAGCTCGTGGTCGTGCGGTAGCGTTCTCGCTTCCCGCGCCCGGGTTCCCGGGTTCGATTCCTGGCGGGGTCAGAGATTTTCTCTGCCTCGTGATGACTGGGTGTTGTGTGATGTCCTAGGGTTAGTTAGGTTTAAGTAGTTCTAAGTTCTAGGGAACTGATGACCATAGATGTTAAGTCCCATAGTGCTCAGAGCCAGCCATAATTGAGGTAAGAATCTTCTGTTTATTCAGAATGACTCTTCAGGGTCATGACGCAGCGTTTCTGACGTCTTGATTTGCCGGTTTAGATTCACAGTCAGTTAATTATTGAAAGGTTATATATAAGTCACTTTTTCATTGGGAGGTTAGTCACATTTTTATTGGGAGGATAAGGAATTAAACTGTTGGGAGGTTACAACTTTCGTCGCAGTAAATATATTAAAGCAAATGTATTATTATTTACAGTTTATAGACGTACTGTAAAGGAAATCACTTTTTACCCTCATTGTCATAAATAGGGCTGCATCCAGAAGGAACCAACCGATCTACTGCAAGCGGTTGTAACGTTCCCTGGCAGCACACACAATATTAATAAAATGAAATGCCATTCAATTGTACTATGCACGCCGCTATGAAGCAATTCGTATGTACTGTAATTGTTTACCAAAAATGTTATTTAATTTTGTGTAAAGGACGTTGGTTATTATTGTATTATTTTCTGTAATAATATTCTCGACGTATTTACGATTGTAATATTTCTATACTCTTAATGTAATTACGAAATACGCTAATGTCTGTAATGAAAAAATGTAAAATATAGCCACAGAGGAAAATAATGTAAGATTACAAAGAGACATTCACAATCAGCAATAATATAAAAAGTACTACATAATGTGCATTCCTTGTCGCCTTCCTCTAGAGCTGAGAGAGAGAGGAACCTGTGACGTAGCATTATATGAATGAGTAGACTTCGTTTGTTTGTATCTATCTTTAGCCGCCATTAGAGGAGAAATTGTACAGGTGTGTAATTTAAATTATTGTTATGGTCTATATACAATATAATTTATCAAAATTGTGTATTACTAATGTAAATTAGCTTGCCCATGTCATCTATAATATTTCTTTAAAGAATTTTCAGCACTTTTAGCGATTATCGTTGGTGTTGCTGCGCTGTGCCGCGACCGAACGATTTGCAGCGGCGGCACACTTAAAAAAATTTTCCGCTATAAAATTAACCAAACCCGTAAATCGGGAGCAGATAAAATTAGCAGTGAATTACGAAATATTTTTCTTTTTCAGCGATCCTGAGGCTGACTGAATTTATTACTGGTTTTACATTTGTGCATTCATAGGCGGATAATTAACGTTGAAGTTGTTAATCTGTTGGTTCTTTCCATTTCTAAAGCAAATAACTTAAACGTATAGTGAAGTGTGTTTTGTCAATGATAATCAAACTTTCAGGTCGACTTGGCAATATTTAACCATTTTATGCTAACAGAGACAGTCTTGTGTTCCATAGCTAACGCCGGGAAAGAATTCAGTAAATATTTAAAAACCCACTGCATCTAGAAAATGTGTGCCAAGGCTGAAATAAAGAAAAAATTAATTTAAATAAGTTTCAAATAAATGTTATTAATCAGTTAGTTTGAATTTATCAGCATGAGAGGGTAACTAAGGTTCACGTAATTTTAAATGTGCTTAATTCTGTGTAAATGAATTTTTATTATCACACGCAAATAAGGGGTTCTACAATAAAGTTCGTACTGAAAGAGTAAATAACATAAATATTTAAAGCCATTTCTTCCCCATTTTTTCATCCATTCACATTTTTACATAATAAAAAATATTTCATATCTACCTTTTTTTATCAAACGGTGTGGGTATGTTGCACACAAGCAGCTATGTCAACGATTACTTCCGCAAGGTTAGTCGAGCACTCGGGGAAGTCGGGCGGGGCCACGACAACGTTGTCCACATCGGTTGACGTAACAGCGCCCCAGGCGGCCGTGCCAGCCAGTACTACAGAGGATAGTGTCACTAAAGTATTGTCTGAACATGCAGTAAGCCCAGGCGACACGCTGGGCGGTGGGTTACCCAGCCGGACGAGTTCGCAAAGTGAGGTTGCGGGAGGCTGGGTAGTCCTATGGCTGTATCGCCCTCCACGGACGCCAGTATTGCCCGTTGTTGATGGCACGCATGCATTACGTGTAGCAACAGCGTCTCGATGTCGGACACGCACCACAAGGAGGGAACACCGAAATACTGTCCGCCGCGCGAGAGCAGGCGTGGCGGCAACGATAGGGGCAACGATGGGGCCCGCGTGCCGTCCTGCCTTCCATGCAACATTCCATAGGTGTTATAAGCCTGGTCAGAATTACTTTGCGATTGATTGTTCGGCAGGAGCACATGCATGGGCGAAGCAGAGCTACGATGTCCCGCATGGCACACACACACACACATAATCTTATTTTCCTTTCATCTGGCTCAAATTAACAAACTCTTAGCTTGATAAATATGGAACTTGCATCAATGTGTTCTAAGAGAGCTGCACCATGTTTTAACGTTAGTTTTATTTGTGGTAACAAATTATTAAGATGACGTACGGACAGTTTACGAAAACGGAATTTCTAACCACGTTACCGAATTTTCGAGACACGGGGAACTTATTTCTTACTCAAGTTAGATCAACATATTAAGCGAATTAAAAGAATGACTCCATTTATCATCTGCTCCAAACCGGAACACTGTCAGTTTTCTAACACGAGATCATTTCAGTTAGGTATATGATGCACTACGGTCCGCTCGCGCCTCCAGTTCTAAGCGTCAATCGTATGGTTTTCTTACGAGAAATCGATCGCTATGTTTATAATTAACCTGTTAATAATTTTTCTGATCCACCTACTTATATCCAACATAATATAATATAAAATTTGTGCCTGCTAATCGTGGTGAGAAAACGAGTCTTAAATACACCAACCAGTGTTGGGAGAAGGAACAAAAGCGACACAAAAAACATTACTTTCAGCCATAATTTTGTGTGCTATGGACTGAATTTGGTGATGGCTGCAGACAAGGCCTCTTTATTAAAATGTCACAAATTGATTTCGTCATGTAACCTTTCCAGTATGCTACTCCAGGCGGGTGTAAAATGAATGTGCGCAACGGAAAATAATAAACGCTAAAATGATGACTTGGCCCTGCCCGACTACCCCCTGAAGCAGATCTTAGGATTTCGTAATTCTCTTTAAGATATAAATTACAATCTACACATAAATGAATAATGAAGACAACTAATACTACTAAATGATAAACGTTTTTGCTCAGTATTTTTTCATTATAGATTAAAATCAAACATTTAAGTACAATTGTCTATATTGCCTAACTAAAATTGCGGATCAATTGCCCACTCTGCGACTTCTTATGGCTAACCGATCTAACATAACTCGCAACGACTGACATCATCTACATACCAAACACTAAAAGACACTATTTTCAATATGACCTACAGTGGTGTGGAACCTCAGTGGAAATAAACTAACCTGATCACAGCTGTTTACCCTTTATAGCCCCTAATAAGCGGAAGCATTTAGCGATATCACCGTATGTACTGCGTCTTGTGCGTCGGCGTGCTGGTTCTCGTACACATGGGTGATGATGGAAGAACTCCAGCCACAAAATAAAATTCTTTCCACCACTAGTACGGCAGAAGTCGGTCCTCTGACTAATATACTCTAATAGTGTCTTCTCCTGTCTGTATACTGCAGACGAGAAATGCGAACTCCCAGCCGCAAGGACGGAGTTCAGAAAATGTCTAAACGTAACTACAGGCAGAAGAGCTCTTAATTACTGAACGCTGCATACTCAACGACGACTTCCAACCCGGAGGTGAAATCCAAAATCGTATAGGTTCGCAACAGTACTGTGCATAACTGTTCTAACTATAAGCTCTCCTGAGAGCAAAGACAGTAGGTCCGTCTGTACCAACAAAAGCTGATACCGAGCAACCGTCACACATGGTCGGTAAAAAACCGAAGACCTTGTCTCTCCAACGTTGGCTTCCCAGCAAAACTCGGTTCCCCACCCTCGTAACTCCGAAAACGAATCAGATTCCCGAAACCACGGAATATTCTCCCTCTTTACAGATTCTTCTGAACCCCGACTAACCATATTTTAGTCTTTTATCGTCCAGCGCAGAGAGTTTGCGAGGAAAAACGTATACTCGTACAATGGTACGCTTCTGAGTAAAAATCCTTGGAAATACCCCAGCCAGGGTGGTTTCCAAGGTGCCGCTTCTTCGTTCCTCTCACCCGCGTCCAAGATTTGCAGAGTTCCTGGTTGTCCTACTTTAAGTGTCTCATTTCCTAATCCGAAACCCTCAACATCACCCGACTTAATTCGACTACATTCCATTATCCTCGTTTTGCTTTTGTTGATGTTCATCTTATATCCTCCCTTCAAGACACCATCCATTCCGTTCAACTGCTCTTCCAAATCCTTTGCTGTCTCTAGCAGAATCAGAATGTCACCGGCGAACCTCAAAGTTTTTATTTCTTCTCCATTGTGGTGATGGGCTGATTTTTGGCAACTTTGGGTGGTTGCTGCGCCTGCACGTATCGT
Source organism: Schistocerca gregaria (assembly GCF_023897955.1). NCBI lineage: Eukaryota > Metazoa > Arthropoda > Insecta > Orthoptera > Acrididae > Schistocerca > Schistocerca gregaria. The sequence goes on from NC_064923.1 coordinate 409,841,020, forward strand.
GGGATTGGTGGAATGCGGTCCGTGACTCCCGAGTGGGGTCCTCCACTACTACTTTCGTCGTAGTAGTCAGTCCTTAAGTAATTCTGAACAGAATATAATATCACGGGCTGGTGGCTGCGTGACACAGGGCTCGCCACACGCCAACCGCTAAGACGCCTACCACTCACACCCGCACAACGTCGCATCCGACTGTCCTGGCGTCGGAAAAGATGGAAATTGGATCCCACAGACTGGCAGCGGGTCAACTTCAGTGTCGAGTCTCGCTGCTGTCTTGCAGGCGATAACCACTTGGTCTGTGTCTGGTGGCACAGTGGAGAGCCCAACGGAGAGAAGTTTGTGGTCTCCCTCACACATCCGATCCTACGCCGTCGACTCACCGATAATGTTCCTTACGAGTTCCGTGACAGGGTCACGATACATGTATGAGGTCCTGCGAGCGGCAACTCTGATGTTCGTGAGCACCCACGTCCATTTCGTACTTAAACATTGCAGCTCTCGCCTCTCACCATTGCCACCTTCCGAACGTGCTAGCAGCAGTGGAACTCAACCATAGCCAGCCACATCATCCAATCACTGCCTGATCGAAAATCTATTGGATGACATGCAGCGTGTCATCAGGACTCTATCTCCATCCACCAAACTGTAGGATCTGCTCACTCAGGTCAACCGGCATAGGATGGAGTGGGAGGTGGCTATAATTTCGCACCTTACAAGCACCCATCCACATACTATGCCGTGATCTGCAAACACAATAAGGTATCATCTGATAGATTGTACATCGTATATAGGAATATACACTCCTGGAAATTGAAATAAGAACACCGTGAATTCATTGTCCCAGGAAGGGGAACCTTTATTGACACATTCCTGGGGTCAGATACATCACATGATCACACTGACAGAACCACAGGCACATAGACACAAGCAACAGAGCATGCACAATGTCGGCACTAGTACAGTGTATATCCACCTTTCGCAGCAATGCAGGCTGCTGTTCTCCCATGGAGACGATCGTAGAGATGCTGGATGTAGTCCTGTGGAACGGCTTGCCATGCCATTTCCACCTGACGCCTCAGTTGGACCAGCGTTCGTGCTGGACGTGTAGACCGCGTGAGACGACGCTTCATCCAGTCCCAAACATGCTCAATGGGGGACAGATCCGGAGATCTTGCTGGCCAGGGTAGTTGACTTACACCTTCTAGAGCACGTTGGGTGGCACGGGATACATGCGGACGTGCATTGTCCTGTTGGAACAGCAACTTCCCTTGCCGGTCTAGAAATGGTAGAATGATGGGTTCGATGACGGTTTGGATGTACCGTGCACTATTCAGTGTCCCCTCGACGATCACCAGAGGTGTACGGCCAGTGTAGGAGATCGCTCCCCACACCATGATGCGGGTGTTGGCCCTGTGTGCCTCGGTCGTATGCAGTCCTGATTGTGGCGCTCACCTGCACGGCGCCAAACACGCATACGACCATCATTGGCACCAAGGCAGAAGCGACTCTCATCGCTGAAGACGACACGTCTCCATTCGTCCCTCCATTCACGCCTGTCGCGACACCACTGGAGGCGGGCTGCACGATGTAGGGGCGTGAGCGGAAGACGGCCTAACGGTGTGCGGGACCGTAGCCCAGCTTCATGGAGACGGTTGCGAATGGTCCTCGGCGATACCCCATGAGCAACAGTGTCCCTAATTTGCTGGGAAGTGGCGGTGCGTTCCCTTACGGCACTGCGTAGGATCCTACGGTCTTGGCATGCATCCGTGCGTCGCTGCGGTCCGGTCCCAGGTCGACGGGCACGTGCACCTTCCGCCGACCACTGGCGACAACATCGATGTACTGTGGAGACCTCACGCCCCACGTGTTGAGCAATTCGGCGGCACGTCCACCCGGCCTCCCGCATGCCCACTATACGCCCTCACTCAAAGTCCGTCAACTGCACATACGGTTCACGTCCACGCTGTCGCGGCATGCTACCAGTGTTAAAGACTGCGATGGAGCTCCGTATGCCACGGCAAACTGGCTGACACTGACGGCGGCGGTGCACAAATGCTGCGCAGCTAGCGCCATTCGACGGCCAACGCCGCGCTTCCCGATGTGTCCGCTGTTCCGTGCGTGTGATCATTGCTTGTACAGCCCTCTCGTAGTGTCCGGAGCAAGTATAGTGGGTCTGACACACCGGTGTCAATGTGTTCTTTTTTCCATTTCCAGGAGTGTATAAAGAAGACTGGCAAATTCACATTCACCTTGTAAGTAAATGTTAGCGCTTATTGCGTGGACGGTGACGGAATGTCTTTACTATCAGAACGGCGTAATGAATGATTGCCTATACTAGTAGAGGTTGGGACGCCAGTGGAGATGAAACGGCAGGCAGAACTCAAGCTCTGGGTGAAGCCCCGCACAGGTGTTGGTTCTGCTTAAAAACAGGACGTAGCTGGACGAACGTCGTGGCACCTGAGCTCTGGAGCACAATAGGGTGACAGCCGACTGCTATTGTAGCAGGGACGGAAGCATAACCGGATAATACTTCCGAACTTTGCAAATCTTGGACGCAGGTGCGAGGAACGAAGAAGCGGCACCTCGGAAACTGCGGAGGCTGGGTTATTTCCGAGGATTTAAGCGTCCTATTTTACGAGTATAGGTTTTTCATCGCAAAATTTTCGCGCTGGACGACAAGAGACTAAAATACGGGTGGTTGGCGTTCGGAAGAATCTGTAGAGGGAGAATATTCCATGGTTTCGGGAATATGATTCGTTTTCGGAAATACGAGGGTGGGGAGCTTAGCATTGCTGGGCGGCCAGCGGTGGAGGAACGAGGTCTTCCGTTGTGAGCGCCCACGTCTGACGGTCGCTCGATATCAGCTTTGTTGGTAGTGACGGTCTTGCTGTCTTTGCTCTCTGGAGAGTTTATAGTTGAACAGTTAGGCACTGTACTATTGCGAACCTATTCGATTCTAAACTTCAGCTCTGGGTTGAGAGTCGTGGTTGAGTACGCAGCGTTCAGTAATTGAGAGCACTTCCTCTGCCTATACTTACGTTGAGACGTCATCTGAACTCCATCCTTGTGGCGGCGATTTCGCGTTTATCGTCTGTAGAACACAGAGAAGAGAATACAGTATTAGAGTATATTAGTCAGAGGACCGCCTTCTGCCGTCATAGTGTTTGAAAGAGTTTATTTGTGGCTGGAGTTCTTCCATCGTCGCAGACGATTCCGAGAACCATCACTTCGACGCACCGGACGCGTTACATACGGTGATATTGCAAATTGCTTCGGCTTATTAGGACTATAAGAGCTAAACAGCTGTGATCACGTTAGTTTATTTCCACTGAGGTTCCACATCACCGTATATCAGCTTAGAAAGTGGTGTCTTCTAGTGTTTGGTACTTAGATGATGTCAGTCACTTTGCGTTATTGATAGTAGACCGCACTCTCATGATAAGGGGCACAGTTGGGCAGTTGATTAGTAATTTTACTTCGGAAATGTAAGCTTTGTAATATAAAGGTCTTTTTTTAATCTACACTAAATATATAAGTAGGAACAACGTTTATCATTTAGTAGGATTAGTTGCCTTTATCATTCATTTATGCTTAGATTATAATTTATAGAATTAAGAGGTCCTAAGATCTGCTTCAGGGGGTAGTCATACAGGGCCAAATTATCATTTTAGCGTTTATTATTTTCCGTTGCGCACATTCATTTTACACCCACCTGGAGTAGCATCTTGGAGGAGTATCACAGGACTACTTCTGAGATCTCTACAATTCATGCCGCAACTCAGGGCGTTTCTGCTCACAACTATGGGGGCCCGACGCCATAGTATCATTTACGTTTTGTTGGCCTGTTGCGTAATACACGTTGGTATTTCCGAGTTGAATGAGTGATCATTTCTTACAGGGTGACAATTAGTGAACTGTATGAAAAAAAACGTAAACTAGTTACAGGTGTACACACTTTATTCAATATGTATACGTTACTGCAGGTATTCAGGTTTAGGTTATAATGTGTTCGATATACCTGCCGTAATTGGCGATGATATGGTGCACACGAATAGCGAAGTTTTGCATGACCCTTTGAAGTGTCGGAACATCGATGCCGTCGATGACCTCCTGAATGGCTGTTTTCAGCTCAGTAGTGGTTTTGTGGCTGTTGCTGCACACCTTGTCTTTAATACAGCCGCACTAAAGAGTCGCATGTGTCCAGATCCGGAGAATATGGCGGCTAATCGAGGTCCACGCCAGAATCCTCTGGATACCCCAGTGCCACAATGCAGCCCCAAAGTGCTCCTCCAGTACATCACCCGTCTGCTTCTATGGGGTCGAGCTCCGTCTTGTATGAACCACATCTCGTCGAAACCGGGGTCGCTTTGGGTAATGGGAATGAAATCTCCTTCCAAAACCTTCACGTGTCATTCTGTAGTCACCGCGCCACAAAGGAATATTGCACCTACTATTCCGTGACTAAGTATTGTACACCACACAGTCACACGTTGAGGGTGAAGAGATTTCTCGCTCGCGAAATGCAGATTCTCAGACCCTCAAATGCAACAATTTTGCTTATTGACGAAAGAAAGTGGGTTTCGTCGCTAAACCAAAAAATTTATGCGCATACCAATTCCCATCATGCCCCGCGGCCAACTGTAAGGGTTTGAACGTCCTAACGCAAACCGCTCAGTTCAATAATTGTGACCATGTACGTGTTAACTACGTGCCTGTCGACTTTGATCTCAATCCAACTTGTCCTTCTGTGTTCCAGCTCTTTCTATAACGATGAGAGTTACACAAACATTAAAGCGTTTAGTTACAGTAGACGTTTCGTGAAATTTATACGGAAATTAATTACCATAATCGAATCTACTTGCCTTTGACACAAAATAAAACTGTAGTTTCACAAAGTTCCATTTTATGAGAAATTTGTGGAAAATTGCGAAATTCATGCAGAACTGACATATATTTGTAACCCAGCGCTTTAGAACTAGCAACTCAGAAAGTATAAAAGTATATTTAACATAATTCTCATTTATTATTCAGTCTCAGAAGCACATTTTTACTTACGTGACATGTTCCTATCATTCTAGATCTTCTTCAGATCTAAGTAGTTGCGCCTATCTGTTCAGAACCTTATATCTGAGTACGTCATATAGTTAATAAGGTTACTAAAAAGTTGTAACTGTCTACATGAGAGATATTACGCAGTGCTAGAGTGTCTCCTCAAGCTGTACTGCGGTCAAGGGATGACCTTGTAAATGAGATGTTATTCGTCTTGGGAAAAAGTACTGGCGAATTTCCAAAAGCCATTCTGGCACGGAGGCCGTAACAGTGGGCCGCTATTATGCGGCTATTATAATGACAATGAAAGAGGATGCAGACTATTCATGAAGCATGTAAGTTGTCTCACTTCCTTTGTTTGAAATGTGAATGAAATAGAAAGTGAAGCCAAGGTCGTATGCTAGACAGTGCGTCCAAAACAAACACCTATTGGCAATAAGTATAGAAAGTGTACGTTCCACACAAATAAACGCCACAGTGTTCACGTGTCGCACTTAACGCGATACCCCGTGCGGAACCTTCGACAAAGTCAACTGTGTATATCGCACTCACTTCAACAATGAACTAGGCTGCAACTCACGATGTTCCCTCCAGCAACCGTCCGACTGTGACGTTAAGTGCAAAAAATGGTTCAAATGGTTCTGAGCACTATGGGATTTAACATCTGAGCTCACCAGTCCCCTAGAACTTAGAATTAGTTAAACCTAACTAGCCTAAGGACATCACACACATCCATGCCCGAGGCAGGATTCGAACCTGCGACCATAGCAGTAGCGCGGTTCCGGACTGAAGCGCCTAGAACCTTTCGGCCACAGCGGCTGGCCACAGTGGCTGCAAGTTATATTAGGTTCGTGAAGGGTGTTTTTGTTTTGCATGCTGGGATTCTTGTTGCTATGGATTTATTTATCGTCATTTTTTCCTAGTATTTCACTGTTTCTATTTGAGTTTACATATTGTCATTTCGAGATTTGGACATTGTGGGTGGAACTGCCGACGCTAGAAAATGGAGTGCCAACTGGAGAAATCTGAACATTTCCGACGCAGTCTTCTTTTTGAGCTCAATGGAAGGGTGACAGCAGCGGAGGTAGCCAGAAACATTTGCACAGAAGACGGCAAGAAAATAGCTTTATCGTTTCAAGAAGGATCGTTTCGACATAAGTGACCCTCCACGTTCAGGAAGACTTCTGTGTTTAATGAGGTTCGTTTAAACACTGATCCATGTTAGTGAACTCGAAAACTGGCAGATGCGATGAACTGCGAGCATTCCACCATCGTGCGACATTTACATGCAATGGGGAAGGTTCAAAAATCAGATATATGGGTACCGTATACGCCAAGCCAAAATCACAAAAATCAGCCTGCGGCCATATGAATATCTCTGCTTGCTCGTCACCAATTGCCTTGTGAAAAACACTGATCATTCCTACGCTGCATCTTTACTGGTGACGGTAAATGGGGCCCTTATGCTAAAGTAAGAAAAAGAAAGAAATAGCTGAGCCCAAATAAAGCGACAACTCACTGAACTAAGACCTGCGCGTATCCACAGAAGATAATATCATGCTTCTGGTGGTACCAGCGACAACGTGGTGTACGTCCTCAAGTTGTAACTATCACTGCTGACATTTACTGTCAACAACTGAGATAAAAAAAAATGTAGAGGAGCTGGACTGGGAAGTCATCTCGCTCCTACCTTATTCACCTGGTATTGTGCCCTCATATTTTCACCTTTTCTTCTCTCTGTTGTTCAACCTTCAGGGAATTCCTTTACAGGTAAAATACGCCTTGATCATGGCTCTACAACATCTTCGCCTGAAAACAATGTAATTTCTGCAGTCGCGGAATCTAAAATCTGCCCTAGCGTTTGCAGACTGATGTAAATAGTGAAGGAGAATACATTACTGACGACTAAAGTCTCTATTATATATATCTGTCCGGTTTATTAAACTCGTGGGGAAACGCTACGAACTTGTATACCAGCTCAGTACGCAATACACAGGTGTCCTAGTTTTGTGGTAGTTTTTGAATTATGAACGTTTGTGTGGGGTTTTCTGAATTAGACTGAAGCGTCAAAGAAACTGGTATAGACGTGTGTATTCAAATACAGAGATATGTAGACTGGCACAATACGTCGCTGGGGTCGGCAACGTCTATATAATAAAAGTGTCTGGCGCACTTGTTAGATCACTTAGTGCTGCTGCAACGGCAGGTTATCAAAATTTAAGTGAGTTTGAAAGTGGTGTAATAGTCAGCGCACGAGCGATCGGCCACAGCACCTCCGAGGTAGCGATGGTGTGGGGAACTTCCCGTACGACCATTTGACGAGTGTACCGCGAATATCAGGAATCTGGTGAAACGTCAAATCTCCGACATCGCTGCAGCCGGGAAATGATCCTGCAAGAGTAGGACCAACGATAACGGAAGAGAATCGTTCAACATGACAGAAGTGGAGCCTTTCCGCAAATTGCTACAGATTTCAGTGCTGGGCCATCAACAAGTGTCAGCGTACGAACCATTCAACGAAACATAATCGAAATGGCCTTTCGGAGCCGAAGGCTCAGTCGTGTATCCTTGACGACTGCACGACACAAAGCTTCACGCCTCCCCTGGGCCCGTCAGCATCGACACTGGATTGTTGATGAGTTGATGACTGGAAACATGTTGGCTGGTCGGACGAGCCTCGTTTCAAATTTTTAGCTAACAGAAGGACATTTACGGGTATGGAGACAACCTCATGAATCCATGGTCCCTGCATAGCCTCAGGGGACTGTTCAAGCTGGCGTAGGCTGTGTTATGATGTGGGGCGTGTGCAGTTGGAGTGATATGGGACCCCTGATACTTCTAGAAACGACTCTGACGCGTGACACATACGTAGCATGCGAAGTTCAGAAGAACGCGAAATCCTGAAGATGGGCTAAAATTTACAGACGCGCGAAATTTGGCACGTACTTCGATGCGAGATGCCTTTAATAGGTTCCACAACGAAACATTGTCTCGAAATTTGGTAGAAAATCCGAAGAAATTCTGGTCGTATGTAAAGTACACAAGCGGCAAGACGCAGTCAATACCTTCGCTGCGCAGTGCCGATGGTACTGTTACCGACGACTGTGCCGCTAAAGCGGAGTTATTGAACGCAGTTTTCCGAAATTCCTTCACCAGGGAAGACGAATGGAATATTCCAGAATTTGAAACACGAACATCTGCTAGCATGAGTTTCTTAGAAGTAGATACCTTAGGGGTTGCGAAGCAACTCAAATCGCTTGATACGGGCAAGTCTTCAGGTCCAGATTGTATACCGATTAGGTTCCTTTCAGATTACGCTGATACTATAGCTCCCTACTTAGCACTCATATACAACCGCTCGCTCACCGATAGATCTGTACCTACAGATTGGAAAATTGCGCAGGTCGCACCAGTGTTCAAGAAGGGTAGTAGGAGTAATCCATTTAACTACAGACCTATATCATTGACGTCGGTTTGCAGTAGGGTTTTGGAGCATATACTGTATTCAAACATTATGAATCACCTCGAAGGGAACGATCTATTGACACGTAATCAGCATGGCTTCAGAAAACATCGCTCTTGTGCAACGCAGCTAGCTCTTTATTCGCACGAAGTAATGGCCGCTATCGACAGGGGATCTCAAGTTGATTCCGTATTTCTAGATTTCCGGAAAGCTTTTGACACCGTTCCTCACAAGCGACTTCTAATCAAGCTGCGGAGCTATGGGGTATCGTCTCAGTTGTGCGACTGGATTCGTGATTTCCTGTCAGGAAGGTCGCAGTTCGTAGTAATAGACGGCAAATCATCGAGTAAAACTGAAGTGATATCAGGTGTTCCCCAGGGAAGCGTCCTGGGACCTCTACTGTTCCTGATCTATATAAATGACCTGGGTGACAATCTGAGCAGTTCTCTTAGACTGTTCGCAGATGATGCTGTAATTTACCGTCTAGTAAGGTCATCCGAAGACCAGTATCAGCTGCAAAGCGATTTAGAAAAGATTGCTGTATGGTGTGTCAGGTGGCAGTTGACGCTAAATAACGAAAAGTGTGAGATGATCCACATGAGTTCCAAAAGAAATCCGTTGGAATTCGATTACTCGATAAATAGTACAATTCTCAAGGCTGTCAATTCAACTAAGTACCTGGGTGTTAAAATTACGAACAACTTCAGTTGGAAGGACCACATAGATAATATTGTTGGGAAGGCGAGCCAAAGGTTGCGTTTCATTGGCAGGACACTTAGAAGATGCAACAAGTCCACTAAAGAGACAGCTTACACTACACTCGTTCGTCCTCTGTTAGAATATTGCTGCGCGGTGTGGGATCCTTACCAGGTGGGATTGACGGAGGACATCGAGAGGGTGCAAAGAAGGGCAGCTCGTTTTGTATTATCGCGTTACAGGGGAGAGAGTGTGGCAGATATGATACACGAGTTGGGATGGAAGGATGGAAGTCATTACAGCATAGACGTTTTTCGTCGCGGCGAGAGCTTTTTACGAAATTTCAGTCACCAACTTTCTCTTCCGAATGTGAAAATATTTTGTTGAGCCCAACCTACATAGGTAGGAATGATCATCAAAATAAAATAAGAGAAATCAGAGCTCGAACAGAAAGGTTTAGGTGTTCGTTTTTCCCGCTCGCTGTTCGGGAGTGGAATAGTAGAGAGATAGTATGATTGTGGTTCGATGAACCCTCTGCCAAGCACTTAAATGTGAATTGCAGAGTATAGTCATGTAGATGTAGATGCATGTAGATGTAAGCATCCTGTCTGATCGCCTGCATCCATTCATGTCCATTGTGCATTCTGATGGACTTGGGCAATTCCAGCAGGACACTGCGACACCCCATACGTCGAGAAATGCTATAGAGTGGCTCCAGGAACACTCTTCTGTGGTTAAAGACTTCCGCTGGCCACCAAACTCCACAGACATGAGCATTATTGAGCATATCTGGGATGCCTTGCAACGTGCTATTTAGAAGAGGTCTCCAACCCCTCGTACCATTTTTTTTTTTTTGGCTCTGTGTAGATGGGAGAGTGCATTGATCTTAGTTTCTTGTTTCAACAACGAACCAGCGTACATGGAATGTTGTGCAGTATTACGCTTGAGAGGGACTCACTGCGTGGACGTGTGCATAGCAGGCTGCACTGACCTTATTCAATAATACGATTTTTATTACATGTGGTGCTGTTTGATGGTAGTAGCAAATGGTCATTAAAGAAATTAATAACTATCACGATGGATGTTTTGTTGAACTGATGAAACAAATGCTGTCTTTCTACCGTATTTGTAGAATTACGAGTTAACCACCGACCGTCACAGACATTGCGAAAAGCCTGGCAGCAAAGGATCCTACCAACAACGTTTGTTCGCTCATTCCCTGTCAGCCTGAACGTCAGGACGAGCACCAAAATAATATCCAGCTAGTGATAATAGAGGGGGGGGGGGGGCTTCCACACGATAATTCGTCTTGCTTCAAAGGATTCGCCTTGCTTCAAAGGTAACTTTGGTGATCAGTATGGATGAGAACCATATAATGTTCAGAGAAGTTTTTGGTGTCCACGGGAGAACTTAAGGGGAGTATGGTTCATTTTACACTCCCGGTCAGCCGTGTGGTCTAACGCACGGCTTTCCGGATTGGGAAGGAGCGCTTGGTTCCCAGCACAAACCCGCCCGGCGGACTTACGTCGAGATCAGGTGATCCGGCCAGTCTGTGGATGGTTTTTAGGCGGGTTTCCATCTGCCTCGGCGAATGTAGGCTGGTTCCCCTTATTCCGTCTCAACTACACTATGTCGGCGATTGGTGCACAAACCAGTTCTCCACGTACGCATACATTATCATTATTCTACCACGCAAACATAGGGGCTACACTCGTCTGATGTGAGACATTCCTTTGGGGGGTGGGGGCGGGTGGGGTCCACCGGAGGTCGAACCGCACAATAACCCTGAAAGAGTTGTTCAGTGTGGGGTGGCGGAGGGTTGAAGTGGACTGCGGTAGTCGTCGTGGGGTTGCGGACCACTGCGGATTCGGCGGAGCCTCTGTCGTTTCTAGGCTCCCGGTTGACACACAATACAATTCTAACATTCTGCGTGGTGTCTGTATGTTCTATATCGTGTCTCCCTACCACTTTCGCGCAACGACACTCTGAGTGTTTTTTAGGGGACTGACTAGTTTGAACCTGGGACCTGTTGCTGGTAAGGAGACGCCAGACCACACATGACATGTAGAATTCAGAAAAGTTCAGTGAGACTAGCGATGATATAACCAAATACTTAATGATTTCAGCGTCAGCTCCACTGCACTCCCTGTAAAAGAATCTTAGTACAAACTAAATTTAGTGGAAGGGGTTCAAGGCTTTCCTATTTTTAGTTAGCTGGTAAAATAAAATCGAAAAAGCAGTTAAGGTTACCATTGGAAATTTTATTCTACTCACAAAACATTGTTTATAAATTGCACTATTAATAAAAGGAAATGTTTTAATACAGGATGGTAAAAACCAACTGCGTTCAACAAAAATGTGAACGAATATTCCCTGAATGGGTTTCCAAGTTCTACAATGGATCGAAGGATGACCTATGCCATATCACATCTATAATCTAGGTTAAATTTAAGTTTCACAAAAGAGAAAACTATCAAAATGGTCTACAGTGACCCTCAATTATCTTTAATTACTTATCTAACTTTTCGTAAATTACAGTGGCTGATGTGGCTTCACAATAACTATATAACAGAAAAATCATCGCGTTTCAGATTTTTACTTCAAGTGGCAAATGTGAACACCATGAGCTTTAATTGACGATCGACACTAGTATTACCCAAAAAGGGGGTGTAACAGATGAGACTTCTGCAGTTCTGAGTGAAGCTTTATGCGCTGCTATGCGGCATCGCGTGCGTTTATTAACTTGTCGGTGTTCGTCAAGGGGTGGCGGGCAGCACAGCTCCGCTCACCTCGCTGTCTCGGAAGCAACTGCCCTCCTCATTTCTGCTTACTATAATTTACTGAAGTTGGTTTAAAAAAAACTATCTGGGTGTGTTTTCATCTGACCAATCAGGGTCTCAATGTTAACCTTAAGCTCCCCCTACAAAAATTCTGTCTAACCAATGAGAAACGTCATACTTTTCGTGGTAGGGCAATGTTTTTAAAGTTTGCAACGTAACAGAGACGCGAAAAAGTCTCACGCTGAAACTTGCAGCTGGTGTGGTCCTTTTCGCGTTATCGTAAGATCTATACTGTTCTTCTGGAGGGCTCTAGCTTTTAACATGGGCTTGGGGGTGGACCTAGCGGTTAGCAGGCGACGTGGGTGTCCGTCCCTTATCGCGGGGCCTTCTAGCTTAACACGGTTCTGCTTTCGGCTTCTGTTCTCGTTTCTCCCCTCGGAACTGCGTCTGTCTCACGGTGGGAAGGTATGACATGCATTTAGGCATTCTTGTGTTAGTCTGTGGTATTCCATTTGCTCACTCGTTACTCGTATTACTTTGGTTAATTTAATGTCACGATTTATTCAGAGCTATGTGACATACTATTGGATTTGCTTATCATGTCAGGGTTTTCATGGAAGGTGTTGGACTTGCCTGACACCGTACACAATACAAGGTTAATTTTAATATTTTTTGTATGTGAAAAATGTATGCTTAAAAATTAAACAACCCTAATTTTATCATACAACTTCCTTTTCAACTGTACATGTTATACACAGTCCAATCAGATTAATATGTCCATCATCTATGTTCGACGTTAAAGTGCAGTAAGCACTCACAGACGGTAGGTGGCAGCACTAGCAGTGGAGGTTGCATGAAGTGTGTGGGGGAGGCGAAAAACAGTGCAGAAAAAGAGCAATTTAACTGAAGTCCTAAAGGGCACGATCAATGGCTTTTTTGTCAACGGTGGAAGCATTTCCCAAAAGGCTAGGTCTGTAAACTGTTCGCATGCACCGTGCATGGCAAAATGGCGCTATCCAAAACTGGTGCCGAGGCAACTGTGGTGCATCACGGGTCATAGATGGCAGATGCGAACGATAGTTGCAGATATGTGTACGTGTGAACAGACGTGAAACTGTTGAGGAGCTGATTGCTCAGATGAATCAAGGGGCTTCCAAAAGTGTATCCTCAACGACCGTTCAGTCAACGTTGCTGCACACAGTCCTCCACAACGGGCGCCTGGTTCACTCATCCAAGCTGACTGCTGTTCATCTGCGACGAAGCCTGGAATTTGCACACCAGTACCGCAGGTGGACGTCCACTGGGTCGCGATAGGTGGCCTTTCCATACGAATCGTGTTTTATGCTCCATCGCGTGAAACGTCTGAAAGCAAACACCTTGCAACAATCGTCAGAAACGTCCAGGGTGGAAGAGGAGCGTTATGGTCCAGGGGATGTTTTTGTGGCATACCCTGGGCGATCTCGTCATTCTACAGGGCGCAATGAATCAACAAAAGTTTGAATCTTTGGTTGGGGACCATGGTAACCCCTCCATGCAGTCTGTTTCTCCTCGGCATGATGGAATCTACCAACATGACAATGCAACATGTCACATAGCTCGCAGTGTGCGTGCGTGATTCTAAGAGCACCAAACTTGAGTGTATGATACTCCCCTGGCCACCAACCTTCCAGGATTTAAACTCAGTTGAGGATCTCCGGGACCACCTCAACAGGGCTGTTCACACCATGGATCGCCGAGAAACCTAGCGCAGCCGACCACAGCACTGGAGTTGGCATGGTATCACATCCCTGTCGATACTTTCCAGAACCTCCTTGATTCTCTTCCTGCATGGCTTTCAACTGCTGCAAAATGGTTTCGATTTTTGTGGGAAGTTCTTATGGGACCAAACTGCTGATGTCACCGGTCCCTAGGCTTACACACTACATAATCTAACTCAAACTAACTTTCGCTAAGAACAACGCACACACCCACGACCAAGGGAGGGCTCGAACCTCGGACGGAGGGAGCCGCACCAACCGTGACCAGGCGCCACAGCCCGTGCGGCTACCCTCCGTGGCAGTGCTTTCGACAGGTGGCAACATCAGTGGGACTGGTCAGTGTACTTTTGTTACTTGCATTTCAAGTCCGACTTTATTAATATCTGCTGCAACTTAGTGTTATTACTTTTTTTTACTTTTTATGTTGATTCTCTCGATGTGACAAGTGTTACACCAAAGTGGGTGTGTAATCTTCCAATTCGTAGTACCAAGAGTTCTGCGCCTTTCTGCTGCGCGGTCATTTTTACCACCCACATGTGATTGATTTACTTGTTTTCAAGCTAGTGAAAAACGCATACCACATGCTACAGACAACCTCACTTCATGAACAATGTTGCTGTAATAAAGCTGTACAGGACGAATCATACTTCAAGCACACCACTGCCCGACTTATTCCATCCCGAACTCACCATGTTATCTGCTCCCCACATAATAACTGCTTTAATCTTTCTTTGTTGTGAAAGAATGGCAATGTGTCAAGTCATTTGACAGAACGGAATGGTGTTGTCATTTGACAGAATGCACGACGTTTCAAAAGAATTCATTCCATTTTGCAAGACTGTACACTTCTATGACCACTTGCATAGTAGCATGTTGGACCACCTTGGGAACGTCATACAACAGCGATTCTACGTGGCATAGATTAGAGCAGTCCTTGAACTAGTGATCTAAGTTAAATCGTAATTATGAATAGTTTTCAGATTCACAGACTGCACCCAATACACCACGTAAATCCATAAAGCAAGTTAGGTGGAATTATTTGGGTGACCCAATTCTTCAGTAGCTGCTTCTTTTTTCCTTTTTTTTCTTTTGTCTTATGTGTACTGCAAACTGAAAAGCTGACTTGCTGGACATAATTCAACATCAGATGTTTGCGCACCATTATAACTCATACTTAATCTTTGACAGCGTACAAGCTGCTAGTCTATATGCAAATTGCATCGACACCCCAATATCCCACACACTACACAGGCAACAAATAAATATTTACACTATTATTTTTACGTTATTTGTAAATTATTTGCATTGTTAATTGCTGTTTTATCTGAATGTAAATTCCTGTTCGAGCTAAATACCTTTGGTTAAGAATTACTGTTGCAAGGCTTAATACTGACAGTAGCTTTAGTGATAGATAAACAAAGTCACATTGATATTCTGAAGGCAGCAGGGACAAAAATACAGGGATACTAAAGTTATTTACAACTTGTACATGAACTAGACTGTGGTTACAGGACGTTAAGGGTAGCAGATTTTGAGAAGGCAGTCAGAGAATATTGCAGTCTAGTCCCGATTGTACTGTATCTGTGCACTGAGCAGCTAGTCAAGGATACCAAGCGAAAGTTTGTAAAGGAAATTAAAGTTCAGAGAGAAAAAAAAGAAGGAACTTTGAGTTTTGCAGATGATACTGTAATTCTGTCGCTAACAGAAAAAGACTTACAGGAACAGTTGAGTAGTAGGATAATGTTGTGAGAAGTTGTGATACGATAAATATCAACAGAAGTAGAACAATGATACTGAAATGTAGTAGAATTGGTGGTGCTGAGGGAATTAGATTAGGAAATAGGGCACTGAAAGTAGAAGATGAGTTTTGTTATTAGGGCAGCAAAATAAGTGAAGGTGCTGAAATAGAAAGGACAGAAAACGCAGGGTGCAATAACAAGAAAAACATTTCTGAAAATAAGTAACTAGTTTACATTCAATATAAATTTAAGTGTTGCAGAATGTTTTCCGAAGATATTTTTCTGGAGTGTTATCTTGAGCGGAACTGAATCGTGTCTCAGGCAAGAAGAAACAGAAGCTTTTGAAATGTTGTGCTCTAGAAGACTGCTGAAGATTAGAAGAGTAGATCAGACAATGAGGAGGTACTGAATCGATCTGCGAAGGAAAGATATTTATTTCAGAAATTGACTAAAAGTAGGCTTTGCTAATGCATGGTGGTGTGTCGAGGGAAGGGGGGAGGGGGGGAGGGAGGGGGGAGGGGAACAATAATTGAGAAAGATCACAGTTTGACTATGGTAAGAAGGTGCAAGTGACAGCAGGTTGGAGAAGTTATGTAGAGATAATGGACCTGTTGGGTTAGCTTAGAAAACTGCACTAAACCAATCTTCGGACTGAAGACCACAACTGCAACAGCAGCAACAACATACACATACCTGTAATTCACTAAAAAAGTGTGGTTTTTTTCCCTCCAGTGTTCTGAATGATTTGATGCAGCTCGTCAAAACTTCCTCTCCTGTGCCAACCTCTTCATTTGCATTAAACGTTTCCAGTTATATGGTGCATGTATTTCTATACACGTCTTCCCGTGCAGCTTTTTACCTCTAAGGGTCTCTCTAGTACCGTAGATGTTTTCTCCTACTCTCTTGACACTTATTCTGTCGCAGTGTTTTAGTTAATACTTTTCACGTATTAATTTCGTTGCCGTTTCTCCGGCTAAGTTCCTCATTTCTTATCATCATTCTTGTGTAAAACTACACCTCAGCCGCGCGGAGTGGCAACGCGGTTTGAGGCGTCAAGTCACGGCCCCTCCCGCCGGCGGTTCGAGTCCTTCCTCGGGCTTGGGTGTGTGTGTTGTTCCTAGTGTAAGTAAGTTTAAGTAGAGTGTAAGTCTAGGGACTGATGTCATGAGCAGTTTGGACCCTTAATAATTCACACATATTTTTTTAACTACACCTCAAACGAATCCAATCTCTTCCTTTCCGATTTTCAAATACAATTATAATTCTGTAACGAAAATTGTACAAGATGAAAACTTCTGGGTAAACATTTTAAAATGAGCTATTGCAGTATTTAGAATGCATTGTATAGTATTATAAAATATCGAGAAGCAGCCGGTATCTCGGCTTTCGGCAGCTTTTCTAAAGAAGCGCCAACTAGTGCAGTCGAGGTAGTGCATTGAAGGTGAGGTGTAGACGTATCTACAAAAACTTTCAGTAAAATTCTGGACTTTGAAAGATAGGTGACACTGAACTGATTAGCTATCAAACTGTAGCACACAGAATATGTGCAATGACCATCGTTTCGCTTGTGTGCCAGACGATAAGATTTGTTATGCGAATTATCTACGAAATTTCAGCCCTAAGTGACACACAGCCGCCACCTGCGGTGCCAAGCTAGAGGGGTGCCAGAGGCGCCACAACAGTGAGATTTGTATACACGACTGTCACAGTCAGTAGCGGCCACTTGCGACGCCCCTGGCTCGCAAACGCAGGATTTCCGTACTGTGCATACCGCAACTGGTAGCCGATCCTTGGAAGACTTCTGAGCACCACTGTTCTGATGACTGTGATTTTCATTTGTCGCAAGTACTGTGCCAGGCCTTCGGCCATGTTTTAATTTTGTCTGTTCTGCTTTCAGTATATGGCCTTCAGCTGAACTTTATGTGAAGTATTTTAAGATTAGGCCTTCAGCTGTGTTTTACTGTTTTCTCTGTATTTAGGCCTTCAATCGCATTTGTTTTAGAATCTGTGGCTTTCAGCCGTATTGTGTAAATTCCTGTATGTAAAGTTTGTCTTTAATTATCTTGAATTCTTAAAATGGCCTTCAGCCGTATTGTGTAAATGCTTATCTTAAGGTTTGTCTTTAATTATTTTGAATGACTGTTTGGGTCTTTAGCCGAGAAGATATTTTAATTTTACTTAAGTAATGCCTTCAGCCGTTTGTCTAAATTCTTGTGCCTTAGAAGGAATTATTTAAGGATATTTTAATTTTACTTAAGTAAGGCCTTCAGCATTTCTTTAAATCCTTGTGTTCTAAAAGGAGTCATTTAAACTTTATTATTGAGAAGTTACTTGGGCCCCCGGCCTTGAATTGGTCCTTGTTGTTTTAAAGAGAAAACTGTGCATTGATTTTCGAGCAATAAAGTTGTGTGTTCTTGTGTAACTAACAGTACCTGATCTTGGCAGCTTTCCGCAACCTGATCCGCTCTGTCTTTCGAAACCGAAGTTCATAAGGATAAAAAGAAGAGGAAGGGATGTCTCGTCTTAAAACTTACAGGATAACTGCGGGTAATTCTGCAAAATAAAAAGAAAGAAATCGTATCTGGCGAATGAGTTTCTCAGTCCGTTGCAAAATAATAATAATAATAATAATAACAGTTACTGAAGAGAAGGGCCGTCTAAATAATTCCCCCAGTTCTTTATTTGTGGTGTTTGAGTCTGGATATTATTCGTAACTATACTATAGACCAACATCGTTCGGCTATGCTTCAAAATGTCGGCTGCCAGTAAACGCAGTAGCAGGTGGCATTGTCGCGTCTTCGGAAGGCGAGCTTCCTAGCTGCTATCCAGCTTAGCAGTAGGCTGAGCGAACGTATTCCTCCTGACGCTAGTCTAATGGACAACTGGCAACATTGTAGAATACGTTTGGCAACTACGTGAGTATCGATTTACTTCCTGGAGTGGTTCACAATTCTCCTGCTAAATTGACTTGATATTTAGTTGTCATTTCCGATAAATAATCTGAAAGATTCTGGCTGTGATGTAATTTATTATTTGGTTA
Organism: Schistocerca gregaria; assembly: GCF_023897955.1. Taxonomy (NCBI): domain Eukaryota; kingdom Metazoa; phylum Arthropoda; class Insecta; order Orthoptera; family Acrididae; genus Schistocerca; species Schistocerca gregaria. Next base: position 409,859,541 of record NC_064923.1, read on the forward strand.
GAGGCGGGCCATTCGACACAGAATCAGTAACTAATCACACATCCAACATAAGTAATCGTATCTGTTACTCAACAATACCGGAGGGAGATAAACTCTAACAGTGTTTCCTCGCTAGCGCATCAGTCGGCTCTCAGCCGTGTTGCGAAGTGGAGGTGCGCGGGCCTCTGTGCAGACCTCCATGAGCGGGCTGGTGGTACAGTAGTGTAAACAGATCACCTCGAACAACGATGGTGCTTTCGTAGAGAAAGGCAACGAAAAAATTAACTTTCCACGCCCAGTACGCACGACCTAAGGCATACGAAGTACAGCGTTTCGTGCGTCAAGTAATGCACGTCGATCCACAGGAACTCCTCAGTATACAGCTTTCGATCGTCTCCAGCGCAGTTTACCTGAAATTTGCCGATGAAGCACAGTGCGAATGGCTTATTCGCCGTTCCACCGGTAGATATCGTTCCCAGCGCTCGAACAGCAATGTGGGAGTAGTGACTGACGACCATGCAGGACTTGGAGTTCGGAACATAGGTATCTGCGGACTGCCGTTTGAAATTAGGCGATGCTTATCGTGGACACGCTGCTGCCTTATGGGGAAGTACTGAGTCACATGGAAGAAAATTTGCACTCGTTCGCGACGTATCCTGTTCTGAAGAGAGTGCGTCAGGAGCCAATCTAACTGAGAAAACACGTCCAGTCGTACGTGACCGCTGGTAGCTGTCGAGCGATCGTTACTCATGACGGTCAACTGCAGACTTATTTGGGGTGTCGGCAGGAAGGTGTACATTCGCTCTGAATGCCTGCACAGACGCCTCGTCCAGGTACCTCGTGCAGACACCACACCTACATCGCAACTGAAAAACACTGCCTATTACTCACGTTGAGGCAGCGAGAAACATCACCCAGTTGGACGTTGTTCCGTTACAGTTACCAAACCCGGTGGGCCCGGTTTTCGTACACACGACGTCACGGCCTGCATCGCACCCATCGACGTGCTCGACAGCAACTACCCCGTTTGCACTTCATTCGTGTGATGAACGACAGCACCTAAAAGTCAATTGAAGCTCGTACACGGAGATGTGCGAGGTGCCTTCTGTTCATTATGATCCGCAGACACACGTTCCTGCAAACAGAAGTCGCCCAAATGACGAAACAAGCGGAGGCTATCCGGAGGAAACGCTTCACACGACAGTAAAATGTTGCAGGAAGATGAGGACAATCCCTCTGTGGCCCAGGCTGTGGACCCCTCTCTGAAGGTTCCTGGTTCACTGCTGACAACGTCAGCTGAAGAAGTTTCACAGTGGCCAACCCTCTGGAGATTTTGCAGATGAACGTCATCCATCCCCCAACGTACTGCACCTCCAGCTTGGTGATTGGATGCTTGAGGCAAGGTGAAAAGAATGATGGCAGACTCGAGCGACCACCTGATGCCTGCGGCCAGCAGACTGTCGGACGGACATCTTCTTTCAGCCAATAGCTAAAATATATATTGCAGGTGACAGGGCAGTCAAACGAGCGATATGGCACGTATTGCCTTAAACTACTGCAGGACACGTCATCGTACTATCCAGTGGCCCAGGTGTATCTGGTAGGTACAGTCAATGTCAATGGCATTATTTCCACGACTAAAACTGAGTCGTTAAAGAACATGATTCGGGTTGTGGACATTGATATAGTCCTTACTCAAGAGGTAAGGCCTGATCTGCGCCTGGATGTTTATGGGTACACGACTTACATCGACCTAACTAATGACAGTGGTGGTGGAATGGCCATACTACATGACGGGATAGAAGCAATGGATATTCAGTATTTACCATCAGCGCGAGGCTTTGTGCTCATCATCGGTTCGGTGCACCTTGTGAATCTGTATGCATGATCTGGCACTGCAAAGCATCGAGGGCCAACAGTCTGTTACTCTACTGAGGTAGCTCCATTGTTTCAAGGCGCTACAGGGCACTTATGGTGGGCGGGGACTTTCACAGCATCTTGCATCCTGAGGATCGGATCCCTCACCATGTCTCATGTCTGGCCCTTCAGTGAAGGTCAGAGACCTTGGTTTGCACGATACATGGTGAACAATGCGGATATACACATTTCACCAAACAATATGTCAGCAGATTGCACAGGATTTACGTTTCCTGGGGTTTTTGGGCAGCGACAGTGCCGAGCTGTGATCAACTGCGTTCACTAACCATCAGGCCTTCATCTGCGTTGTGACCCTCACATGACAACAGACTAGCCACAGTAGAGGACCATAGACTCATAATGCCAACATTCTCTGGGAAGAGGTTTGCCATTTAGCGATACAATGGTGGACACACTGTGCCAAACCATCTATTCGCTGCACGCTCGTGGCATCTGTACGAGACAGGGAGCTTTGGCAACTGTCAACCTCTGAGTTTTACTACACGGTGCTGAGGAAACTAGCGTCACAATATCGTTCGCCAGAGCTCCAAACGGCCGTCCACTGGATCCAGGCACGTGGTTCTCTTTATGACATTGTCAGAAAACGGAGACATCGGAAGAGATGACTTATCACGGCAGTTACTGCGGCAGAGGGGGTACTTGAAGACACACATCACTATCTCCTGTGTCATCACAGATTATTACCGCACTCTCTATCTGGCAGGTCAACAGCCTGGCAAAGACGTTGAGGGCGTCCTGCACGAGCTACCGCCTTTGAGTAGAGCACAAGGAGACGACATATTCTTGGAGGCCGTCACGCTGAAAGAATAGCTCATGGTGCTGTCACACGGCGCGAGAAACAAATCCCCCAGCCCTAATGGTCTCCTGCTTGAATTTTATAGCATCTTTTCTGACCTTATGGGGAAAGTATGACGGCAGATGTGTTTCGCACTCCTGAATCCAGACTTTCGCTTCCCCCCCCCCCTTCCCCTCGAACTTTTCGAGCATCTTAATCCCAGAAACAAAACTAAACGGCGGGTGGTGGGGGGGGGGCGGTTGTGTAGACCAAAAGACTTTTTCTGTCTGCTGACATTAGTGAATTCGGATTACAATCTGTTCCCACGCATACTTCGTGCTCGCTTCCTCACTACTGTCAAGGATGCTGTTTACGCCGAGAAAACACGTCTTGGAGGTGGCAGTAATATACACACAACGTTATGCTCTTAATAGAAATGGGGTGGCGCTCCTGTCGGCATGACGCTTAGAGGGCGATCTCGTCGCGGTTGACCTAGAACACGCATTTGACCGAGTTGACCGCGGCTTCTTGCAGGCTGTCCTAGATAACATGTGTCTCTCTAGTAGCGGCTGGTGTGGTTTATCGTCTCTTCCACTGGGCCCCTTCCACTATCCTTCTCAATGGCTACTGCTCACCACCATTCAATGTCGAGCACTCGGTGCAAAAAGGCTGCCCTCTGTCCGCCTTTCTCCTCGCCGTCGGCCTCGGGACTGCACTTCATGGACTACGTCAGCGTTTAGAGGGCATTCACCTTCGCAACTGTGCCTACGCAGACGGTGTAGTTTTCTCAGCGAGGTCGGCAGAAGATGCGATCGCGTGACTGCAGCGCTATGGCGCGGTGGACGGGAGCTATATCAACCTGCAGAAGTTGCACTACATCTTTGTGGGCAGAGGACTGACTATCAGTATTCCTCTGTCCATTAACAAGGTCCTGGCTATGAAATGTTTGCGTGTGAACTTCCTTAGGAATTTGCAGCATACAGAAACAGCTACGTTTCGAAGTCTGCTTAATATGATGCGCACATAAGTATGTTTCTTTACCTTTTCCACACTGGTCTTGCTCATGCGGTACATTTTGTGAATGTCTGCTTCGTCCCGAAACTTAATCCTGACATACACGTTCTGCCACTTCCCCCTACAGTGGCTGCCAAGTTCAAGGCAGCCTTTGGTCATTTCATCAGCGATGGTAGGGTGTTCAAGATCCGTTATGAGACACACATATGGGTGACACTGGAATGACGTGCAAAATAAGGAGTGAGGTCTCTTTCTGCTGACGATGCTTCGCCTATGTGCTTCAGACAAGGACACCCTCACTGATACACTGACTGAGGAAGTGGCGCCTCAATTCCTCCGTCCTTCGATTCCTGCTGGACAAATCGGAGTACCACTATATCACATTCCCACCTATCTGGTCGGCATGAGTTATCTGTTGGATGTACAGCCGACCACGGGGACGCCCAGAACCATGGACTCCTACCGATATTTTCGACGGACACTGCCTGCTAATGTTACTGGACGCCGAAATCCGGCGGTTGGCTGGAAGCGGGTTTGGAGTAACATGCGCTCGCCTTCCGTTCCTACCACGGCCAGGGCCTTGTGGTATGTGATAACGATTGAAAAATTCTCCATCCCACAACGTTTATACGCCGCACATTTTGACGAGAACGCTATCTGCTCCGGGATGAGCGTTGTCGACACTGATATGAAATAAATAAAAATAAAATAAGTGTGAAACAAATAAAATAAAATAAAAGCTTTGTACTCTTCCCTTAATCCCTCTTTTTTTAATTTTTTTTACAAAGCGATCAAAAAGATGTTTTCACTTTTGTTCCTGGGCAGAGCCTGAAGCAGCCGTACTAATTAGCTTTTAGGGTGAAAATGGTGGTGGCTCTAGATTTGTTTTTATTTGTTGGTTATATATTATGGTTGTTAGGGGCCAATGCCTAGAAGCGGTCTAGAAAAAATTAGGGTGGTAATGCCTGCGCCTAGGAATCGAGAAGTAGCGAAATCGATTCTCGATCGTACCACCGATTTCTGTTTTCCTGTAAGAAAATAAAAAAAATACAAAAACGAAAAAAGATACATAACGAAAAGGTCTAAAAGCAGGGAGTTCTAAAAAGAAGTCTCTATAGTTCAGTGCAATCAAAAGCTATTACGGTATACAAAGATCCATTTTTCTCAAGAACCTGTAGAAGTATAAAGTTCAAATTAATGTCAGATACTAGTGTCATACGGTTTTTTGGGGGAATAAACAATTTAAGCTTCTAAGTCAATGCAGTCGAAAAATACGGCAGTATATGTCACATATTCTGAAACTCGCAAACTCATACATCAAATTTTATAGATGAAGAATTCAGAGCCTCGTTGGTCCTTGTGGTGTAGCAGAAAAGCGCATGCCCGTAAGCGGAGAAGTCTTGGGGTCGATTCTCGGTCGGAACGCCGACTTTTGAGACTTCCTTTTAACTTAGCCTTCACCTCTCAAAAATGTAAGGACTCCACTTTAAACCGCAGATCTCCTATGCCCGACTGGATAACTGGGGCAGGTTACGGACACGCAAGCTGCCGAACTGGCGTCCAGTAGAAAGACTTGCATTAGGGCATTGAGCCACATGAGAAATAATAATAATAATAATAATAATAATAATAATAATAATAATAATAATAATAATAATAATAATAATAATAATAATAATAATAATAAGAAGAAGAAGAAGAAGAAGAAGAAGAAGAATCTATGAATATAATTAATTTTGTACGGACTACTCACAGCGCGACTTCTAACCGCACTTGTCTTTTTTTTTAACGCAAACTCTGCGCTGGTGGATTACATACATCAATACTCTTCACACAATACGCTTCATTAGAAAAGGTCACCACCCACTTACCTAAGTAATTATATGAGATGAAATGCGATGTAAAAACGTAAAGACGAGAGCGTGCTCGATATTTGGTCTTTGCGTTTATACGACGCTGCATTTATGAGTAGTCTATAAACACCTACACCAGCACAGAATCAAAAGTAGAATGCAAAACTTCCAGCAGAAACTGCTGCATCTTATCGAACTAGGAAATACAAGCTAATAATAGTTTGTTCAAATGGTTCAAATGGCTCATAGCACTATGGGACTTAACATCTCAGATCATCAGTCCCCTAGAACTTAGAACTACTTAAACCTAACTAACCTAAGGACATCGCACACATCCATGCCCGAGGCAGGATTCGAACCTGCGACCGTAGCGGTCACGCGGTTCCGGACTGTGGCGCCTAGAACCGCACGGCCACCAGAGGCCGGCTAATAGTTTGTATTTCTTATGACGGCTTCATGTCACTCTCACCTAGAAAATAAAGCAAGTTTACAATATCTCTTTATTTCTGTTTGTTCTTCTGACTAGTCATATTAGACAGCATCAAAAATCAAAAAACAAAACAAGTTGTGACAATGTCACATTTTGTTTTTACTATCGGAACTTGCAATAAAGGCCTACCACTTTTTAAAGGAATACCTATGTCGAACAAACGAAAGCGCGAAGTATACCCTTGTTTCGTGCGGCTGATTGATGTAATGAATTATTTTGTATTAGGTGAACCGCACACGACACGCGTTTACTTCAAAACTGAAGAGTTTAAGAACGGCAGTATAGTGACTGAGCGATACGCAGTATTCCGTTGGAATTCGATTACTCGATAAATAGTACAATTCTCAATGCTGTGAATTCAACTAAGTACCTGGGTGTTAAAATTACGAACAACTTCAGTTGGCAGGACCACATAGATAATATTGTCGGGAAGGCGAGCCAAAGGTTGCGTTTCATTGGCAGGACACTTAGAAGATGCAACAAGTCCACTAAGGAGACAGCTTACACTACACTCGTTCGTCCTCTGTTAGAATATTGCTGCACGGTATGGGATCCTTACCAGGTGGGATTGACGGAGGACATCGAAAGGGTGCAAAAAAGGGCAGCTCGTTTTGTATTATAGCGTTATAGGGGAGAGAGTGTGGCAGATATGATACACGAGTTGGGATGGAAGTCATTACAGCATAGACGTTTTTCGTCGCGGCGAGACCTCTTTACGAAATTTCAGTCACCAACTTTCTCTTCCGAATGCGAAAATATTTTGTTGAGCCCAACCTACATAGGTAGGAATGATCATCAAAATAAAATAAGAGAAATCAGAGCTCGAACAGAAAGGTTTAGGTGTTCGTTTTTCCCGCTCGCTGTTCGGGAGTGGAATAGTAGAGAGATAGTACGATTGTGGTTCGATGAACCCTCTGCCAAGCACTTAAATGTGAATTGCAGAGTAGTCATGTAGATGTAGACGTATGTAACATCGTATCATAGTGAACTTCTCAAATGCAGCAGACTAAAAAAAAACAGCGCCGTGAGTATCATTTCAGTGACAAATGGCTACGAGAAACGACTTTTCGGGATGGCTTTCGAAACAGGATGAATGTACTGGACATTGTAAAACACGCTGTGTAAGTTTTACAGTGAAAAATGACTCAGTGAGAAGGTAAAACATCATGCCAGTACCAAGGCTCATATTGATAAGGTGCGGGATGTGTTAAGAAACTCCGTTATTGAAAGGCATTTCGTGCCAGCGGGAACTAGTCACGAAGAAGAAGCATCAGCAATGGAACTAATATTAACATATCATGGAATCTGACTAGGCTGTGGAAATGCTCTCCTATCTAACTTTTTCTTTCAAGATTCCAAACTATCATCCAAAATTCACTGTGGACGGACTAAAAGTGAAGCTATAGTAGAGTATGTACTCGCTGCACATTCTCTGCAACAAATTCTGAAAAACTCCATTCTCGATTGCGTGTGATGTTCCAAATAAAGGAAATATGAAATTATTTCCATTTGCCTTACGGTACATCGACCAAGAAATGGTAGCGACTTCAGTTGTTATAGAGTTTTACAAATAAACATCAACTTCTATCGCCAAGACTTCAATTACGGGGAAAAATCTGTTTTCGTGCAGCTGAAAAAAATGTCTGAAGCACCACATCTCATTGCAGGACATCATCACATGCATATACTGTACAATATTGCGAAATATGGACTACAACTAATGTCATACGATTTTGAATCGTTAGTGGTTAAAGTATTTATGAGTTTTCTTCAGGCGTGTAGAAAGTGAGTGAGCTGTAGAACTTTTTTCGGTTCCCTGCACTCAGAGTACTCCACACTACTCCGGCATGTTCCTACACACTTTCTGAGTCTTTTTTTCTGCTATAGATTGCTCCAGAACTGACCATTGTTGAAGTCCCATTTTCTAAGCCAGGGCGAATATAATACTGCCAGCTTGGTTGGACATAAGTAGCTCATGAAGATGACAATTAAGTGGACGATGAAGTAACACTCCCAGAGATTTACATTTATTTTGTTTACAATATATGCATTTATTTAAAACAATCATAAAACACATGGAAAGTGATTATTTACAGAAAACTGAACATTTTCTGTTTTCCTGGAGCTGCGTACGGAAGTTATTAATAGACGATGAAACAATTTCCTCGGATTGAAGGTGTTACAAGATCTGAAAAAATCTCCGCTCTATCAGCCAGCAAAATTTGTCAGAGAAGCTCAGCAAGTCTGTAATAGGATTCTGGAATATCTAGAAAAATTGTTTGACTTCAGTGAAGATTCAATTTTCAGGCTTAGCCCTCAGTTAAATGTTGAAGCGTTCCTTGAAATAGAGAATAAAATGAAACTTACAGATTATTTCAAAATAAATATAAACAGTGACGAACTATTTTCTAAAATATGTGCACTGAATGACGTATTGCCATTCATTAAGGATTTGCCAGAATCAAAAATTTCAAATAAATGTGTGACCCTCTGTGTGGGTAATTCGTACTGACATTTAATTTTGTATGTTTTTTAACAATATAAATTATCGTAGAACTTGCTGAAAGTTGTTCGACATTGCTAGCAATGCCACCGTCAAGTGCGTTTGTAGAGTAAATTTCCAGTGTGATGCTAAATATCTGAAAAAGAAAACAAAAAACAGACTGATAGTGGAGATAGTGAAAGCTGAACCATTTGAGACTTTTAAGAAAAGTACTGCGTGAAATGTGCTGAATTTGCAAAATTTGTCTGATCCGACAACGGGAAAGAACTTGTTAAAGCTGGTTCAAATGGCTCTGAGCACTATGGGACTTAACTTCTGAGGTCATCAGTCCTCTATAACTTAGAACTAATTAAACCTAACTAATCACACACATCCATGCCCGAGGCAGGATTCGAACCTGCGACCGTAGCGGTCGCGCAGTTCCAGACTGAAGCGCCTAGAACCGCTTGGCCACACCGGCCGGCTTGTTAATGCTGCGAAGTCAGAAAAGAAGTATAACTTCAAAACATAGCTTTCAAAGGAAATAGAGGCTCGCAGAAACGACTGGATTCGCAGTATTAACAGTTAGTGTCGTGTTAAATAAACGCATGCTTCTTGCTCTAACAGCTATAACGTGTGTATTGTGTAATGTTTTGTGAATAATAATAATAGTAATAATAACACTAATGACTCATTTTTGAGTTGTCCGGTTTCGGCTCCAGTTAAAGTTGACAACCCTTATTGATAGACATATATAGCAGCTATATCTTGTGGCCTCTTGAAGTAATCATTTTCTGTGTGAAACGACTGTACAGTACGTGCGCAGAGGATCTGCAAGACAGTTACGTTATGCGAGGTGCATACAGATCAGGCGAAACGTAATTCGGGTCGTTCGGAAACTTTTGCGAATGATTGTACATACATGGTCTGACTTCAAGAGTGAACTTTTTTAATGTAAGAAGTGAAACTGTGCACCTGAAACGGAATTATTCACAAATACATAAAGCTATTAGCCTCTGTGTGGGTAATTCGTACAGACATTTAATTCTGTATATTTTTTGTGCTAGTGTGTATAGTATACGCAGGACCTTCATTCATAGAAAAGTAATTTTCTATGAATAAAGGAACAGTATAATTTAAAAGTGTACTAAACGTACATTAATACACCGAAGGGTCATAGCCTTAATACACGATTTAATTACGCAATTCACTCATCACTTTTATACCAGTATGTCACCGACAGATCTCTTAGATTGCCTTATTAATCGTTATTCGCTTATGTAAGGGCACAGTGCAACGGTGTGCAACGAAACCCTCGTGCAGACGAGACATTCAGCAGGTTGTGCACTCGCCCTCTGTTGGATTGCTAGCAGCAATAGTTACCGCTAACTGAAGGAAACGTTGCAAGTTATAATGTTACTAAACTCCTGTGAGTAGAAGTACTTACTGTTATATACGTTGTTCGTAACAGTAATTAGCATAATGAGAGAAAGTAGAATACGTACAGTAGGTCCATAAAAATGACAAAATGCTGCAAGCATGCGATTTTGTTGAAGTTGTATCAGTCATGGTTTACGTTTCACTGTTACCACAGGAATTAAAGGCCAACATTATCATCTTATTCATTACACGATATTTCTGTTCACCATATGATCAACTATCATTATTACTGATAAATTTCTTCTTCCTATTTTATACACTGAAGAGCCAAATAAACTGGTACACTTGCCCAATATCGTGTAGGGCCACCGCGAGCACTCAGAGGTGCCGCAACACGAGGTGGCGTGGATTGACACCATGGATGCTGCAGGGCTGTCCATAAATACCAATGGGTGGAGATCTCTTCTGAACAGCACACTGCAAGACATCCCAGATATGATCAATAATGCTCAAGCCTGAGGACTTTGGTGGCCAGCGAAACTGTTTAAACTCAGAAGAGTGTTCCTGGAGTCACTCTGTAGCAATTCTGGACGTTTGGGCTGTCGCATTGTCCTGCTGGAATTACCCAACTCCGTTGGAATGCACAATGGATATGAATGGATGCAGGTGATCAGGCAGCATGCTAACGTACGTGTCACCTGTCAGAGTCGTATCTAGACGTATCAGGCGTCCCATATCACTCCAACTACATCATTACAGAGCCTCCACCAGCTTGAACAGTCCTCTGCTGACATACAGGGTCCTGAATTCATGAGGTTGTCTACATACCCGTACACGACCATCCGCTCAATACAACTTGAAACAAGACTCGTCGGACCAGGCAACATGTTTCCAGTCATCAGTAGTTAAGTGACGGTGTTGACGGGCGCCGGCGAGGCGTAAAGCTTTGTGTTGTGCAGTCATCAAGGGTACACGAGTGTGTCTTCGGCTCCGAAAGCCCATATCGATGATGTTTCTTTGAATGGTTCGCACGCTGACACTTGTTGATGTCCCAGCATTGAAATCTGCAGCAATTTACGGAAGGGCTGCACTTCTGTCACACTGAACGATTCTTTTTAGTCGTCGTTGGTCCCGTTCTTGCAGGATCTTTTTCCGGCCGCAGCGATGTCAGAGATTTGATGTTTTATCGAATTCCTGATATTCAAGGTACACTCGTGAAATGGTCGTACGGCATAATCACCACTTCATCGCTTCGTAGGAGATGCTGTGTCCCATCGTTTGTGCGCCAACTGTCCGCCCCCGGTAGCTGATTTTCTTCAGACCAGAGGAAAGTTACTACCCTTAGGCAAAAAATAACGCAGTGACTTGGTTAGCGGGCAAATATACAAGTTATGCTTTTAAAAATATTGAGAGCGATGAACATATTGAATACAAGATGTATATGGAAAATGAATTCGAGAAAATACTTAAATATCAGAATCACAATAAGAAATACGGTAACAGGCTCCGAATTGTCTTCAATAGAATGGGTATAGGTTAGGAACTGGACTCCCAGTAGAGAGGGAATGGGTTGGGTCACGTTCCCGACCCTAACCTCATCTGTAAGTCACACATGAAAAATAAATCAGTAGTACAGCAGATACAAGAATATCACAACAAACATCTGGTGTCTGATATAAAGGAAGATCTTGAACTCTCTATGGATGCATTTAGAAGGCTGGAACTGACAAAACTAACAAGGCAGGGAAGGACTTTGCGATGTCGCTGTTCGGGACTGCTCTTCTGTCCACGTAGTTTACCCTGGAAGGAACACACTTCAGGGATTTACTGAATGATTAATTTGGGTCTGGGAAATGATGATGAGGAAGCTCAGGCTGCAGAAGAAGAAAATGTGCTGCTGAACTGCCACCATTGAAGGTGACAGGGGAGGTGCTAAATGTGTGCTACTGCTAAACACTCATTCTTTGAATGCTGTAATATATGACTGCAATTATCTGTCACCTTATTTATGTCATTTCATTGTAGCCATTTTTGTTACTGTTTCTGTGAAATTAAAAAAAAAAAAAAGAAGTCAGCGCGACAGATTGTCAATCCTAAGGGCCCGGGTTCGATTCCCGGCTGGGTCGGAGATATTCTCCTCTCAGGTACTGGGTGTTGTGTTGTCCTAATCATCATCATTTGATCCCCATCAATGCACAAGTCGCCGCAGTGGCGTCAAATCGAAAGACCTGCACCAGGCGAACGGTCTACCCGCCGGGAGGCCGTCGTCACACGACATTTCTTTTTAGTGCGCCGACTATAACACCACGTTCAAACTCACTTAAATGTTTATAGGCTGCCATTGTAGCAGCAGTAACCGATCTAACAACTACGCCACACACTTGTGTTCTATAGGCGTTGCCGATCGCAGCGCCGTGTTCTGCCTGTTGACATATCTCTTTATTTGAATACGCATGCCTTTACCAGTTTCTTTGGCGCTTCAGTGTATATCCATTCTCTGATTTCGCAAATAGTATCAGGTGGTGTTAAGATTATATGTATCCTCTATATACCGTCGAAAAGTGTACTTTGCTGAATGCTAATTACCAGTACTGTTTGAGATGTCGTACCCAATACCGTTTGAGATGTCGTACTACACTGGGCGAGTGATTTCAGCGAACAGTAGCCGTGCTTGACAAGCTGTCACTTACAGTTACGAAAGAGAACAATTTGCTTAAGACTTTCGAGCGTTTCGGTATAGAAAAAGCGCTTCATTTTCTGGCGCTACCAAAAAATTGACGTAATCGAGATTTAATAAGCCAGAGGTTACAGTTGAGCAACCGCAAGTTTGCTGTGGCTTTGGATTTACTAGGATCCGTGTAATTAATTCTTTCATTTGAAGCTGAACAAAGCACCGCGAGCGAATGACCCTTGAGCAATTGTGGTGCAGTTATGCCACGGAGCGTGACACGGCGATCAGCTACCAGGGATCCTCATTACGGCGGCAATCAGAGGGCTGGGTTGCCCCGATTTCTCCACGGGACGGGCATAAATAACGTTTTGCAATAGGCCGCTGCTTCCTCTTGCCGTTGCGCAGTTCCACTTGCTTTCACCAACATTGCGGCTATTTTGAAAGGTTTCCAACTTTAGACATAATCTGAAACAGTTTACGCAAGTACAGTGACAATTTTGCAAAGGAAACCATAACGTACTCATTAGATTGAGGGATGGAAGAAGAATTGCTACAGTACTTAACGAAGTCCAGGTCCGTATTTTTTTGAAAGTACAGCAATAACCTAATGTGTACGCTTTTAAGAGAACTAGTAGTAATGTTTAATGCATGTTTAAATAGACCATATTTTGAAATACCGCTTTTACACCTTGAGGCAAAATCAGCATTTAGACACAACATACCGTAAGGTCCTTCCCCAAGACAGAATGCAAGCAGTGAAACAGGTCAGCAGAAAGTTTTCCGTAGTGGAAATGAAAACAGAAGACTTTCTTTGAGTTATAGCCATGGATGTCATAGGAAAGTACAAAATTGCAAAAGACGCAGAAGGAAACAAAATATAACGGAAGAACTCTAGGTGGATCTGAATCAGCACAGAAAATCGTCTAACAGTGCAGTTGTTCACCAAAGCGTGTCTTGAGTTTATAGAAGCAGTTTTTCAGAAGCCGAATCTTTACCACTTCTGCAGCCTTTTTATTAAGATAAGTTTGAAATAAAATTGAGCAATGGAAAAATCTGAAAAAGATGAAGATCCACATAATTCCACTTCATCATCAATTCTATAGCAATATATCTCAGCCCCCCCCCCCCCCCCCCACTGGGCCCGTCAACACCACCATTGGACTGTTAATGACTAGAAACATGTTGCCTGGTCGGACGAGTCTCGTTTCTAATTGTACCAAGAGGATGGACGTGTACAGTTATGGAGACCCTGAATGTCGGACCCTGCATGTCGGGGTGTGGGGGACTGTTCAAGCTGGTGAAGGATCTGTAATGGCGTGGATCGTGTGTAGTTGGAGTGATACAGGACCCCTGACACCTCTAGATACGACCCTAACAGGTGGCACTCACGGCCAGCCGGGGTCGCCGAGCGGTTCTAGGCGCTTCAATCAAAACCGCGCGACCGATACGGTCGCAGGTTCGAATCCTGCCTCGGGCATGGATGTGTGGGTTGTCCTTAGGTTAGTAAGGTTTAAGTAGTTCTAAGTTCTAGGGCACTGGTGACCTTAGAAGTTAAGTCCCATAGTGCTCAGAGCCATTTGAACTATTTATCCCAGCCCCAGACAGCAGCTACCATGGGTGTAAGAAGAGGGAGTGGAGAAAGAAGTCGATGTGGTCAAGGTAGGGGACGAAGAAGACTGAAAAATGCCCAACAGAATCTTACAGCGTCACGAGTGTTGCCTACGAAGGACATTCTTCATGATATACTTGAGAAGGAAGTAGTTTATAAAAACTGACTGTGAGGGTACTACAGGAAGAGATTAAGAATAAGCTCTCATATGTTTCAAAACAACACCAATATATTTTTGTTTTGGTACTTTAAAATGGTTGAAATGGCTCTGAGCAATATGGGACTTAACTGCTGTGGTCATCAGTTACCTAGAACTTAAAACTACTTAAACCTAACTAACCTAAGAACATCACGCACATCCATGCGCGAGGCAGGATTCGAACCTGCGACCGTAGCGGTCATGCGGCTCCAGACTGTAGCGCCTAGAACCGCACGGCCACTCCGGCCGGAGTTGGATACTTTAGTTTTATTTGCTATTTACCTATTGTTTTTCAATATGATGTGTGTTATACTAAAAATTCTTCAACATACAGTTCAGTAAACAAAATATTTTTGGACCAGTTTTACTCGAAACAGTTTTAAGAGCCAAGAAGTATAAGTAATTTGAATATATCACAAAAATAATGGAGGGACACTACAATCTCTAAGCGCAACTACAACAATGCATAGAAAGACCACTGGGAAAAATATCTGATTTATCAATAGTAGTTCGTATAATTTATAAATGGCCGTTTAACTAAGGCAGTCATTGATTCAGTTTGCGTCAACATGCACATGTACCACTTGTACTCTCAGCTCATTAATTATTCATCTAAAAATCGACAGATGTTAAAACCGAAAAGAAACTTTTGGCTAGCGAAGCCCAAGAAACCGTGACAGCGATCATATTTGCATATGAGCCGAGGTTCAGATCAAGTCTGGTGAATAGATCAAATATCTCAGAAGATATTTGAAGCTAAATGCTACATTCTTGTTATTAGTGACTTCATTCTTATAGCTCAAAAACGACTCATTCCAAGAGCTAATATAGCAGGTTGTTTTTATTATTGTTTATTCCAGGCGATCAGTAGAAGAAGGAGATTGAACAAGTCCTTCGAAGTCATCGTTCGTGACGTAGGTACATGCGCCCGAACGTAAATGTGTTAAGACGAATGTACATGCGTGCGTTAGCGGGGGCAATGTATGTCTGAGACAAAGTGGAGGAAGATGCGATGTCGGTAGCAGTTCTTTGATGAGCAATCCCGTAAGGGAGTCTGTTGCGCCGCCGTTTGTGTATGGCATTGGCGTACAAGGCATGCGTCTTCTCATGGACGTTGACAAAGTCAACACCTCTCTCTCGCCCTGGGAGGGTAAATGCTTCGTACTGTACTTAAAAGAGCTGTAGAAGGCTTACATAGTACCCAAAAACCGCCTGAATCCTTTTATCCATCGTGCGCGTCATAGGGGAACGTGTGTCAGATGGTACGTCATGGGAGGGAGATAAAAGTTGAGTAGTGGCTCTCGCTGCAGTACACCCACAGACCGTAGGGCGTTTAGACAGACGCACGAACTCTGCTCAATGACCAGCTGTAGTTGACCGCAGCCATTCCCTACGTTTCCTTATGAAAGACGGCACCAAAACATCGCTGGGTTTTCACCACAAGTGAGAGTCCTTCCGTTCCTGGTCTAGTCCACCCAACATGTGCATGTATTGTAATTCTTGGGTAGCATCACTGGCAGCTGCCTTCACATATGTCTGTAGCCAATACAGTCCTGAGAGGGCCTCCTCCTTAGTCAGGACGAGAAACACAGTATCGCCTGCGTATCCTCTACTTTTGAATGGGAAGTGACGTAGAGAGGTCCCAGAGAACAGATGACGAAGGCCTGCGAGGCACGGTTCTGAGATGATCGCACATGGGAGAATCGACAAGGGGAAACCCTGTCTGACAGATCGTTGGATCTTAAAGTACTTCATTCTCCCACCGTTGATCACTATTGCCAATAAGGCACCATGCAACAGCCGCATCACTACAGTGCCCAGTAAAGACGTGACGCCCATCCTGTTCACCACTGTGACGAGATATGCATGATCCATCCGTCCTAAAGCTGTAAGGATATTGCTTGTGCTGCTAAGACACGTCTGTTCTCCATGTATGAGGTACGTTAACAAAGTTTCGATACGACCGCCCAGTATGCGCATAAAATTTTTGTAGTCACTGTTGAGGAGGGTCAATTGGCGATAATCACATGGTCATTTGCGGCCACGTGGATTGGGTATCATGATCACTAGTCCTTCCGCGAGTTCAACGGGAAGAGGGAGTACTTGCTTCAGAAGCTCATAGAACATGGATAACCACATCGGTGTCATCATGGTCACAAATGCACAGTAAAATTCGAACAGGAATCCGTCAGGGCCTGGAGATTTGTTGGAAGCCTCTCGTTTAACAGCTTTCTCTAGCTCCTCACTCGTAACTTCAGAGAAGACATCTGCTTTCCTCGCTGGTACATGTCTCCTCTGGAGTGTAGTCCAGGACGCTCCTTATCTCCCTCTGGTCCTTGAATTTGCTAAAGTGATTCGTAAACTTCTGTGCTATGTCCCTCTGCCGGAGTCGATCTCACGAGTTAACGTCCTGCGCCTGTCTCGTCTTTCCTGTACCACCTGATGCATCGAGGTTAGTTCGTTGGGCAGGCAATCCTGCGACCTTCCGCGTGCTACTGTACCCTCCATCCTTAGGGTCGCAAGTTGTATCAGCCTCGATTTGGCTTGGTGGGAGGCTATCTGAGTTCTGGTGAAGGCGGTTGAGCGAACAATTCCCGGAGGGCCGGAAAGTAAGTCAGAGGTCGTGCGCTGCCATCGAAAAGCCTTCTTCCCATAACCTATTAACGTCTCCCTTAAAGCTGGCTCCGCGCACTCGATCCGCCATTGTAGGACAGAAGCATAGGCATTTCTTCGGAGGAGTCAGCTGCTTCACGTCTCCTCCACCATGCAGTGGCAGTACGTGTCACGCAGTTGGGAGACGTTGATCTTCCAACTACCTCTCCGTCTTCATTCCTGTTTGGCAAAGGGTAACCGCACAAATGTATTCTTCATGGTCTGCAAATGCCGCCGACCAAATTTCTGCGTCCATCGTCGACGTTACAAATCCCTTTGAAACTTAAATTCGATCTCAATGTCTCACGGAGTGGATCTTAAAATAATGTGTATCCCAATTGGTTGCGATGCTTCGAGTGCCATGTAGCGCCCAATTTCTTCCCGTTGACGAGCTCGCGAGGTTCTTGGCTGGGAGTGTAGTTACGATGTTGCTCCTTCCACACAATCACACAATTAAAATCTTCGCAGGTTATCCAAGCACCTTCTCGTCCTCGGAACAGAAGTGTAACCTCGTGAGCGTAAAATTCTGCAAGTCCCCTTTTCTTATCAGAGCCTGATAGCGCGGAAGTGTGTAAGGGTGTAAACTAGCTCGCGTCCGTGGAAGACGTCCCACGTGCACCCTGGGTAATGCTAAATGAGCTAGAACGATAGCTGGCGCCAGACTTATCTTCTCCTGGCCTTGCGCACATGGAAGCAAGCCTGTCAGATAGTGGCTCCCGCAGGAGCTGCATGACAAGAAATATCGGACCTAGCCTCCGAATTTTCCAACTAAATATTGAAGGATAAGAAGATCCAAATGCGAAACTCTGTCTCGAATTCTCCGTGAGAGGGACATTGATGTTGTAGCTATACAAGAGACTCATGTAACTAGTGTGGCCGATCTTAAGGAAGGAGGCAGAATACCAGGGTACGAGATACTAGGTGCGACATACCATCAGTCACACGGCTGTGCTACTTATATCCGCCGTAACATAGAAAATGCCCAAGTATTGCACTCTGGCATTGACATTGGAATCCACACTGTCACTATAAAAGTGGAAGAAGTTTCATTTACAAACCTCCATTCGTTCAGTGGACTCCAGAGGTACTACCCCCACTCCCCTATCCAGCTCTGTACTTGGGAGATTTCAGTAGTCACCATACATTGTGGAAATACAACACCAGTGACCAGAATGGCGTTGCAGTCACTGACGGGATGGAAGAAAACAGTTTAAGTCTCATATTCGGTGCAAAGGATAAGGGAACTTTCAGATCAGCAGCATGGGGTAGAGACTGAAATGCAGATCTATGTTTCTCCACCCAGAATCACAGTGGCCAACCAATTAGCATAACCAGAACGATCCTACCAGATTTCCCACGCAGTCAACATCGTCCAGTAATATGTGACATAGGCATACAAATCCCGGTGATCCGATCTATACCAAGACATAGATGGAATTTCCTAAAAGCAAACTGAAAACTGTTCTCCCAAGAACTTGGCAAGGTAGTAAGATGGATCCGAGCAACACCTAAAAATTAGAACAGATTTGTAGGTGCGGTATTGCAACAGCAAAAAAGTGTATCCCACGTGAGTACTGCAAGGAATACATTCCGGGCTGGAACAAAGATTGTGAGAAACTTTTTGAAAGATACGTAAAACATGGTGATACAGACGTAGCCGATGAACTGCTACAGACTCTGGATGAGGCTCGAAGAAATAGATGGATTAAGACAACTGCTGAAATGGATTTTAAGAAGTCAAGCAGAAAAGCTTGGAGCTTACTAAAGAAGATGGGGGGAAATAAACCACCAACCAAAATACTTCGTACAGTGCTACCACACCAGATAGCAAGTCGAATTGTATCACTATCTAGAGCACCACGTGACAAACATCACACACAAAAAGTAAAAAGGGAATACAGAAACATACATCGAACAACACTTCAAGAAACTGAGTACTCTCGGAGCTTCATAATTTAAGAACTAGAAGCTGCTCTCAGTGATGTTAGAACGGGTAAAGCGCCTGGTTATGATGGAATGCACCCTGAATTCCTGACTCGATGTGGGAAGGAAACGAAGAAATGGCTGACCAAGTTTTATTCATGCATACTATCATCGGGCTGTTTGCCAAAAGCTTTTAAAATTACTGAAATAATTGCTGTGCTCAAAGAATACAAACCATCAGATAAAGCCGAAAGTTACCGCCCTATCGCTCTTCTCAGCTGCTGCTACAAACTTCTGCAACGGCTACTCCTCAACAGGCTGGGCCCACGAATCCTAGAAGTCATTCCACCAGAGCAGGCAGGTTTCAAACCCAATAGGAGCTGCTCAGACCAGGTTCCAAATACATATATTGAAGCAGGTTTTCAAAAACAAATAAAGACTGCGGTAGCTTTCATAGACCTAACAGCTGTCTATGACACTGTGTGAATGAAAGGACTTCTACACAAACTGATAAAAGTAATCTCCTGCCGTATTGTAAGTAGGCTGTTTAGATTTTCTTATTGGTAACGCCCCGTAGCGCTCTGTATGAAAATCACTGGCTGTGCTGTGTGCAGTCTGTGGCTAGTTTGCATTGTTGTCTGCCATTGTAGTGTTGGGCAGCTGGATGTTAACAGCGCGTAGCGTTGCGCAGTTGAAGGCGAGCTGCCAGCAGTGGTGGATGTGGGGAAGTGAGATGGCGGATTTTTGAGAATGGATAATCTGGAGGTGTGTCCATCAGAAACAGTACATTTGTAAGAATGGATGTCATGAACTGCTGTACATATTATGACTATTAAGGTAAACACATTGTTTGTTCTCTATTGAAATCTTTCATTTGCTGTCTATGCCTATCAGTAATTAGTGCCTTCAGTAGTTAGTATCTTTTATTTAACTGGCAGTAGTGGCACTCGCTGTATTGCAGTAGTTCGAGTGATGAAGATTTTTGTGAGGTAAGTGATTTGCGAAATGTACAGGTTAATTTAGTTAGGGCCATTCTCTTGTAGGGATTACTGAAAGTCAGACGGCGTTGCCCTAATATATATATATATATATATATATATATATATATATATATATATATATATATATATATATATATATATATATTGTGTATCAGTTTAAGCACAGTCATGTACAATTTTTCTAAGGGGACGTTTCATATGTCGACCCTTAGCTGAGGATACCTCACTGGAATCTTCTGATTTTTTCCTCTAGTTTGTGTAATTAGTGAAGCCTTTGTTTACTGCTAGCGCGTAATTGTAAAGAGAATTTCCTTTGTAGGTGTAGTTTTTCATTCTTGTACAGTAAAACAGTTGTGGCACACATGTAGATTTCCACCAAGTATTTCGCAGCTGCGCTTGCAATTAACGAGATATTATTTTCAATGCTATGTTAATGTGTTTTCTTATTTTGCTCTTCAAATTGTGGTTTTCCGTGTTGTCGTGTGAAATATTGTGACACTGAAATGAAATGAACGTACGGCATTGTTGGCCGGGAGGCCCCATGTGGGGAAGTTCGCCCGCCGTATTGCAAGTCCCTTTTAGTTGACGCCACTTCGGCGTCTACCTCACGAGGTAGAGAAAATCCCTGACCCCGCCCGGAATCGAACTCGGGACCCCGTGCGCAGTAAGCGAGAACGCTACCGCAAGACCACGGGCTGCGGACAATAATGGCGTGTGAAAAACGTAATACTAGGCTCCACAGTAAACTGAGAAATGACAGTGAAGACGAAAGCAGTGTGTTAGCGCTGCCGAGTAATGAATTAACTAATGTTCAAAGTAGTAATTTGGAAATTGTGCATAGGGAAATGGAGCGGGCTGCAAATAATGGTGTAGGCAGTGAAACAATTAGTGAACAGGGGAGCATTATCAATCGATCTGTCGGCAACAGCTCGCCTCAGGAATCCGAAATGACAGGACACAATCTTGCAAATACTGTAGATTCAGGTTTTGCGACCTCACCGTTTTCTCAAATAAGTCAAGACACATTTTCTGCTTGTCAAAATGTGAATGTTGCCGGTGCAAATGCACTGCCAAAAAGCGTAGAGGAACAAATTCCAGACACTAATAGATTATTATTGCAATTAATGCAGCAAATGAAACAAAATCAGAGACAAACACAGCAAAAGCTTCAAAAGTTAGACACAATGGAACAAAAGCTTCAAAAGTTAGACTCAGTGGAACATACGCTTGAACAAACACGTGAAGATTTAACTACTGAGTTACATAAAATCGAATCGAAAAGTCAAAAAGTCTGCAATGACGTAAAAACACAAATTTGTGAGCATTTCCAACCTATCTTTTCGCGGCATGAAAATACATTACAGAATCACGAAGCAGCCATAAAAGAACTGCAAACTGTTGTTCATGAAAATCATGAGACCTTGCAAGCTAAAATTGACTTAGTTGCATCTACCGATTCGGTTACGCAACTTGCAAAAACTCAGGAAAACTTAAAGGACACAGTAGATACGATTTCAACACAAATGGACGCTCTGATACTTGGTTCAGTAAAACACACTGAGGAAATAAGTTCAGTATCGGAGAAAGTAGCCGAACTTTCGGATCAGTTCATTAACTTATCTGCAAAGGTAGATGATGGTCTGAATGACACAAGACCTGTAGCTGTCACTGACACAGGAGAGTATGAACAAATTATGAAATTCAAACAAAATCAGAATCAAATTAATACGCAACACCAAAATGAAATCTGGGAAGTACAAGATCAGTTGGCACAAGTAATACAAGAATTACGTATTTCAGAGGACACTCGCGCTCGAACACTGGAAGAGGAACTTAGAAATACGGAAAAGTCTCAAAATAATAACACAGGGCATTTCGGACATTATGAAAGAAACTGATGGGGTGCGCCGAATATTGAGATGGAACCGCCGACACGACGTAACAATGACCGACATGCTACTCGCCGACACGATGATTTTGACTATAAGCTGTTCATTACTACACGTAAATTCAAAACATTTAAGAATTCTGGAACGACATTCATCCACAAGCGTGGCTCCATCTATTCTCTCATTGTTTTCCTCCCAAGTGGTCATTAGTACACAGATTAGAATTTATGTGTGGCTACTTAGAGAATGAACCAGTTGAAAGAATGCGATCGGTCATTCACGATTGTCACAGTGAAGGAGAATTTTATCATGCCTTCCTCTCAGCATATTGGTCTCAAGCTAGACAAAACCGAGTAAAACATAGCATCATAACGATGAAACATTTCGAACAATCTGAAGTTTCCAGTCTTGTGAAACATTTTGAAGACATGTTTCACAAGAATCAGTACCTGTAAAACCCATACAGCCCCTCAGAACTCATCCGCATTTGCTTAATCAAATTACCTGAACATCTACGACATATTGTTTTGGCAGGACGTTGTAAAGACGACATTGAAGCTTTCCAGGGACTCTTACAAGAATTAGAAATTGACACTGACAATCGCGGAACGCGAAAACAGGAACACAACAATTACTTAGAAATTGACACTGACAATCGCGGAACGCGAAAACAGGAACAACAATTACAAGTCACATCCGTCGCAATTCCGCGATGAAAGAAATGATAACTGGACACGACAAGGCTATTCTCACAACACAAATCGTGACCAAAACAGGCACCACCTGTATGACAACCGTTGGCAGAGTAGTAATAATTACAGGGAAAGATCACCTCTCCGCGGTAATGAATATCACAGAGACAATCAGAGAAACAGACAATATGAGAACCAAAATAATTATTACCAAGGGAGACAGAATAACTTCAGACGCAACGGTCCAGCGCGCAGTTACGATTCAGAGAGAAATTCTCCATCACGTGACCGACAAAAAAAAAAAAAAAAAAACAATGGAATCTACCGACATGACGACAGACTATATAATCGTAACGACAGACCTGAATTTCCTCAGAACTGGCGGTATTCTAACAGGGCAGGGCCCTCTCGACAAGGTGAATTTGTAGATGTTAGGTCTCCAAATCCCAATAACGACGCGCGCCAACAAAGAGACAGACAGTGACTCGCACCGCAGAGAGCCACGTGTACCGGCTGGCTCGGCGAAAAATAACCTAGACGCTAACCTTGAGAAAAATTTTAGTGTTCCTTACCGACGTACACAACATAATTGCTTTGAAGTTGAAACCCTGCGTACTAGGAAGAGTAACGGTTTACACCAAATTTCACATGTAAAACCGGTTATTGAAAAATAACCTGTTTTTTAACTTAGTCTTTGCCGTAAAACTTTTCACTTGACGCTACTAGTACAATTTGTCACACTGAGAAACTGTTCACATGCAACAATGTTTTGAAGTTACTATCCAGTCTAGAATCTAGGGGGCATTTTTAAACAGAAATTACGAATGCATTGTTATTGTGAACAGACGACACAGTGTTGTTATTTGTACATTCTTGCTTGTTAGTTGCACGATTACGTAACGACTATAAGGCTTACATACTTAGAACATATATTGGTACTGCTAATGAGATTTTAATGCAACATTTTGGTTTACTTGAAAATACATTCTGGATTTAAAGTACTTTCTGCGAGATACCAGGTGACACAGAGGTTAGTTTATGTGACGGCTACACGATTTTATCACGACGCTACTAATGAGTGACGATTTACAATGTTGCTTTTGCGGTGTTTCTGTTTTATATCTGCACAGTTTTTCTGAATTCTTCTGGAAAGTAAAACATGTTTTAGTAGTTACTTTTGTGGTATAGCTACAATGAGACAGCCTTTTCCATAATACAACAATACGTTACAGTACAGTACTTTCTTCATCACGGCAATAAGCATAATAACTACGATATCTATACGCTAAGCTTCTCACTTTTGTTTATGATGAGGTAAGTACAGTGACTTCTTCAGAACTTCGCTTATGGACGAAGATAATTACGACACTTGGCACATTTTTACCCTTAAGTAATAGCAGAGATTATGTTCCAACAAGACTCACAGTTTAGCGCTACACGTATTTGAGCGATTAATTTTGTACTTATAACATTTATTTTTAAAGATTTTTGAATTACAATGATACAAAGGTTTTCCATGAAACATTTCCTTCCATTGCTGTAATCTGTAGCACCTGAGGGTATAATTACATTAATCCTCAGGTGGGTACACACTTTGTGTACCATGTGTTTGGCAAGCACAAGGAGACCTAGCTAATATGGTATTTGCTTATACAACTTAAACACATCGGTACCATATTTCTCTAACACATAAATTACACAGGTATCTGATCATTTAACTGAGAGAGACAAACATTTATTTTACTACATCAGTGACAGATGTTTACGTAATTACACCGTTGAATAACTTCACACTTACGAAATTGTATTTTGTCTGCACTTTGTGAACTGTTCACATTTGTTTGGAACCATTGTGATATTATGATAGCTTTGAATGATATATTTGGTATGGAATTACGATTTTTAAATTAAGATTGAGGTAGATGACACTATTGAAATGAGCAGAGAATTTTTTTTTTAGATTTTGAATTTATTGCAGGAAGCTACGACGTTTTTGAGATTTGGCTGAGTTTTTATGATGTTATTATTACGATGACAATGTGTATTATGCTGTTATGGTATGTTTATGATCAGTAAGCTCATGCTATATGAGGAATTTTATGCTATGTATTTATTATAATGAAATATTGAAGAAGTGTCGACGAATATTTATATGTGTAACAAGGTAAGGAATAATGAGTAGTGATTAGGGACTCTGACTTGTGAAAAAGGATGTTGGAAACCAAGAATCATACTTTAAGAGTTATGAAATGTGTAAATGTGTGAATGTACCACAATGCCAACGAAAATTTTTTGGACATTGTTATATTTACAGGATTTTGTTTCTACACATTTGTAACGCAAATTCTCGACCTGTGAAATTTTTATATGAGACTGTCACTGTAGCGGAGACTGATGTCTTAAATATTTCGGTAAGGAAGGTAGGTCACCCTGAGGTAATGCGTTTTGGGCGCCCAGCTGAGAGATAGTCGTTTGACAAAAGAAAGCCATTAGGCGGAGAAAAAAAGAGGCCATTATCCTCGCTATTGACATTTATTTGTCGAAAGCATCGCAAATACGACACACTCAAACTTGAAAACATATGATTACACTGTGGAGCTCTTAATTTACGATATTTACTTAAATGCCTAATGAAATGATGAAAAACATTTTACATCTATTGTCCTTCCAGTTGAGAGATTGCTCATTTTGTTTAATATCTGGTTTCCAGCAGTGTTGCAGCATTGGTTTTATAAAATAAAATTGTGTTTGCTAATGTGAGCACTTTCTGCCAACAGATCTATTTAATAATAATTTTATGATCCATATTCTTCGAAAAAGGAGCACTTTGAATGGAAAGAACAATAAGAAGGGATTAATAACAGTAACTGCATACATAATGTACTTTCAACTACTTGGTTATTTTTTTTTTGGTATAGTAAGTTATCTTGATGCATCACTCTAGTGTTAAGATGTGACATAGGTATTAAACATGGCCATTGTTACTGTAATATTTTTTCTGCTTGAGCTTTGTCATGTTTAGGTATAAGTTATTGCATTTGCTGCTGCTGTGTACCAGACATAGTGCTACTGAATTTTACATTGTATTAAGCTAGTTTTACTACTGATTTATTTTTCTTGTTGGTGCACATTGGCTCATGTGAGTTGTAATATTGCAGTTGCTTTGCTAATTTCTATAATGCTGCTTACTTTGCCAATTTGCTTTTTTGTCATTGCTGTATGTATTAATTGTTTTGTGCTGCTGCATTGCCTCATCCCTTAGTTTAGCATCTGAGCTCAGTAGATTTAAGTTAGCTTAAGATGGGGTAGGCTATATGTGAGAATGACTTGTGATGAATTGGAAGAAATGCATTGAGAAACTATGAGAAAATGGTTTGGTCAAAAAAGAATTTTGAAAGAGGATGTGAACTATGTTATTTACTTTGTAAAGATGTTTAGATATTATTAATTCTGTTCTGTTTCAATGCTCATGTGTGAAATTAATGTTTCAAAAACTATTCTCATTATTTTATATATTTACTTATATCGTAATTCCTGTAACACTGATGTATATGTTTATTTCTATTCTTTTGTAAAGTCTATGTTACTACAAATGTTATCTATATTGTTATGTTCTTTAATGATGTATTTTGTACCTTTGTTATTGTATTCTTATGTTATAAATTGTAATTGACACCAGTTCATCAAATTAAGTAACTTGTAAGTTACATTTATTGGCGCACGTTTCTGTTGGTCATAATGTATGCACAGTATGTGAGCAGTTGGGGGACTGTTAGCGTTTGGACGTGTGTTAATTCAGCAAGGGACTGGTCAACAGCATTGCTGGTCCTAAGGACAATTAGAAAAAAACTTTGTGAGTGCGCAAGTGGTGGTTTATGGACTTGCTATGTTCTCCACAAGACTCTTCAATGGTGATTGTGCACCTGCACAGTCGCAGCAGATGGCTGATGGCCATCTCTACAAGGACTACAGTGGGTCTACACCTTTGATGACTCACCAATACCATTATTTCTACAAGGACTGCAGTGGGTCTGCACCTCTGGTGGCCCACCAATACCATACTATCTACCAGGACTACAGTGGGTCTGCTCTGTGATGACCTACCTACCATTTCAACTGACTCTGCTGTGGGTTTGCTCTGTCGTGGCCCATTACCTGTCTGCATGTCGAGAGTCAGCACTGTCTTTCTGTTGGAAGGACAACACTACTTCTTCAAGACTGCATTGATATCCACTACTTCCATGTGCATTTTCTTTTACTGTTCAGACTTGGAAAAAATTCAATTTTACTGTGATGAATGATCAGGACTGTTTTTATGGACTGTGAGAAAATTCTAGCTTTTGACCAACATTGTATCAAAAAGTGTGTGCATATGATTTCTTTGTTATTGTAATTGTGAAATTTTTTTAACAAATATGTATTGGCCAGTGCCCAAAACAATTTGTAAATTTTTTTGTGGGGAACATGGGGGCTATGTAAGTAGGCTGTTTATTTTTTCTTACTGGTAGCGCCACGTAGCGCTCTGTATGAAAATCACTGGCTGTGCTGTGTGCAGTCTGTGGCTAGTATGCATTGTTGTCAGCCATTGTAGTGTTCAGCAGCTGGATGTTAACAGCGCGTAGTGTTGTGCAGTTGGAGGCGAGTCGCCAGCAGTGGTGGATGTGGGGAAGTGAGATGGCGGATTTTTGAGAATGGATAATCTGGAGGTGTGTCCATCAGAAACAGTACATTTGTAAGAATTGATGTCATGAACTGCTATATATATTATGACTATTAAGGTAAATACATTGTTTGTTTTCTATTAAAATCTTTCATTTGCTATCTGTGCCTATCAGTAGTTAATGCCTTCAGTAGTTAGAATCTTTTATTTAGCTGGCAGTAGTGGCACTCGCTGTATTGCAGTAGTTCGTGTAACGAAGATTTTTGTGATGTAAGTGATTTGTGAAACGTATAGGTTAATTTAGTCAGGGCCATTCTCTTGTAGGGATTACTGAATGTCAGAATGCGTTGCCCTAAAAATATATTGTGTGTCAGTTTAAGCACAGTCATGTATAATTTTTCTAAGGGGACATTTCAGTATGACACTGAGACTTAACAACATGCTTTCAGATAGATACTTCCAGGTGATACAGGGTAATGACATAAGCAAACAGAGGAAACTGAACAATGGACTGCCTCAAGGATCAGTTTTAGCACCAATGCTCTTTAATCTTTACATCTCTGGCCTGCCTGAAACTATCTCAAGTAAGTTCAGCTATGCTGATGATATGGCAGTAGCTATCCTTAGCAAGCAGTTTGAAGACACTGAAAACATCCTCACAATTGACCTAAACAAAACGCATGAGTATTTCACCAAATTGAGGCTAATACCAAATCCCACCAAGATTGAAGTCAACTGTTTTCATTTGAACAACAGAATGGCGGGATATGAGCTGAAGGTTCTTATGAATAACAGGCAACCACGATATCAGCCACATCCAGAGTACGTGGTGGTCACTCTAGATAGAACATTGTCCTTCAAAAGACACCTGGAAAATGTATTCAATAAAATAAGCTCATGGAACAGCCTCATTCAGAGACTCTGCAGCACTAACTGGGGAGCAGCAGCAGACACGCTACGAACTTCTGCACTCGCCTTAGTGTACTTTGCAGCTGAGTACCGTGCACCAGCGTGGTTAACCAGCAAGCATGTAAACAAGGTGGACAACCAGCTCAACGCTGCTATGAGAACCATTAATGGATGCATAAAGACTACCCCACTATATTGGCTTCCAACACTTAGTCATATAGCTCCATCCTTCCTGCGAAGACAGGAAGCTCTGATGAATGAATACACAAAAATAATCCTCAACTTCTATCCATGAAGATGTCGCAACTTTGGAAAGAATACGACTCCGCTCCAGAAATCCACCCTTAAGACTGGCTTAACAACTGTCAGCTGCCAACTTCAGCATGGACAGTAAATGGCACGAGAGCTGGAGTGATACTGCCTCCCCTGACAACCGTAAACTTATCTGTCCATCAGAGAAACCTAAAGGCTTTGAACTTCCACGACAGCTATGGAGAAGCCTAAACAGAATCCGAACAGGACATTGACTATGTGGACACAATCGACGCAAGTGGGGAAAGCTTCCCAGTCCTAGCTGTGGGGCACCTAATCAAACAGTACAGAACATCGCCCAGGACTGAATTAAGAGCCTACCAGGGTAGTCAGGCTGACTTCCTCAACGCCACACCGCCCTCGTTCGAATGGGTCGCCAATTTGGACGTCAGAATTTGAAGACTTGTGTAACGCAAAATATCTGCTGTGATGTTACTTTTTACTGTGTTTATGTATTATATTTTATCTGAATGTATATCCTTCATTTATGTATTTTATAGTGTATTTTATCATATAATTTCATAATGTAATAAGTGTAAACTATGTGTGTAGCGCCATACGCTAAATAAATAAATAAATAGCGCGTAAGTATTGATCAAACGCACGCCGCCTATGGCAACGGCCATACCGCGGGCCTAAGGCAAATACCCCGCGTCCTCTACATGTATACCTTCCTTTAGTAGTATCGCTGTACCAAAGCCTCTCTTGTCGCAATGTGAACAGTAAATATTATAACCGTAAAAATGTCACTAAGCATCTTGACCTTCACGGGCATTCCAATACTATTGACCTAAACGCCTCCTATCCTATACACTGGTTGTATGGCTGTCATCGTGGATAGGACACCTTACTGTGGATAACACCGCAATACACAGGCTGCACTCTCTCTACCCCCTCCCCCCTCCACCGCCACCACTACCACCACCATCTCCTAGCGTGGACTGCTATTACTCAATGCATCCTTCCGATCTTAGACCATGAGAGTATGTGAGTGCAGCTCCACCAGCTCCCTGTAGTTCCCCAGTTTCGTGCTGCCGTCGGCCATAGTCCTCCACTGCCTCTGGGGCGTCGTAGCGGCAAACACGTGTCGCCATTCCGTCGGCACCCACAGCATATACGCTAGGAAGCTCTTTTGTATCCATGATCGATTGATCTGTACAGTCTGGAACTGCGCGGCCGCTAGCTCTCAGGTTCGAATCCTGCCTCGAGACGGATGTGTGTGATGTCCTTAGGTTAGTTAGGTTTAAGTAGTTCTAAGTTCTAGGAGATTGATAACCTCAGATGTTAAGTCTTATAGTGCTCAGAGCCACTTTTGAACTGGATTGTAAGCAACACCGACCATTCCTATCCTGTATCGATACTGGTAAAGAGAAATGTCGCTTTTAAGCTAACATAAGGAAAAGAAACAAATGGTTGGGTCTAAACAAAGCAGTAGCTCCCCGTAAAATGACCTGCACGTATCCACAAAAGATAATGTTCTGCATCTGGAGGAATAGCGGTGGCGTGGTGTTCTACGAATTTCTTCCCCGACGTGAAGCCATCACTGACATTTGTCAACAAATGAGACGTTTTGCATACGCAGTCCAAGAACAAAGACCAGGAAGGCTTCGTGAAGTGACGATACTCCACTATGACGCCCGCCCGAATTCTGCTAAACTGGCAAAAAATAGTATACACGAGCTCGGTTGAGATGTGATTACACACACACACACACACACACACACCGTACTCAAGTGATCTACCGCCTTCAGAATTTCACTTCTTCCACGCTCTACCGAACAACCGTCAAGAGCTTCCTTTCCGGATGAAAATGTGCTTCGAACATGGCTCGTCGAGTTCTTCACCTCAAAACCACGTGATTTATACAGCCGCGGAATTGAAAAGTTATCCCAGAGATGGCAGATTCTTATAAACAGTGAAATAGAATGTATTATTCATGACAAGAGTCTTCTTTATTTGTTTCTGTTGTGGTTACTGAGCTTATGGAAATAAGCTACGAACTTATGCACAAACCCAAAATACACTAAAGCGCCAAAGAAACTGGTAAAGGCATGCGCACTGAAATCCAAAAATACGTAACCAGGAAGCATACGGCGCTGCGGTCGGCAACGCCTATATAAGACAACAAGCGACTGGCGCAAATGTTTGATCGGTTGTTGTCGTTGTGGTATTCTGTCCAGAGACTGGCTTGATGCAGGCAGCTCACCATGCCACTCTATCCTGTGCAAACTTCATCTCCAAGTACCTACTGCAACCTACATCCTTCTGAATCTGCTTAGTATATACATCTTTGGTCTCCCTCTACGATTTGTTTTCCTCCATGCTGCCCCCCAAAACTAAATTGGTGATCCCTGGATGCCTCAGAACATGTCCTACCAAACGATCCCTTCTTCTACTCAAGTTGTATCATAAATTACTCTTCTCCCTAATTCTATTCAGTACTTTCTCAGCTACGTGATATACCCATCGAATCTTCAGCATTCTTCTGTCGCACCACATTTCGAAAGATTCTATTCTCTTATTGTCTAATCTATTTATCGTCCATAATTCACTTCCATACTTGGCTACACTCCATACAAATGTTTTCAGAAAAGACTTCCTGACACTTAAATCTATACCCGATATTAACAAATTTCTCTTGTTCTGAAACGCTTTCCTTGCCATTGCCAGTTTACATTTTATATCCTCTCTGCTTCTATCATCAGTTATTTTGCTCCCCAAATAGCAAAACTCCTTTACTACTTTAAGTGTCTCATTTCCTAATCTAATTCCCTCAGCATCACCCGACTTAATTCGGCTACATTCCATTACCATCGTTTTGCTTTTGTTGATGTTCATCCTGTATCCTCCTTTCAAGACAGTGTCCATTCAGTTCAACTGCTCTTCCAAGTCCTTTGCCGTCTCTGACAGAATTACAATGTCATCGGCGAATCTCAAAGTTTTTATTTCTTCTACATGTATTTTAATGCCTACTCCGAATTTTTCTTTTGTTTCCTTTAGTTCTTGCTTAATATACAGATCGATTAACATCGGGGAGAGGCTACAACCCTGTCTCACTCCTTTTCCAACCACTGCTTCCCTTTCATGCCCCTCAACTCTTATGACTGTCATCTAGTTTCTGTACAAATTGTAAATAGCCTTTCGCTCCTTGTATTTTACTTCTGCCACCTTTAGAATTTGAAAGAGTATTCCAGTCAACGTTGTTGAAAGCTTTCTCCAAGTCTACAAATTCTAGAAACTTAGGTTTACCTTTCCTTAATCTATCTTCTAAGGTAAGACGGAGGGTCAGTATTGCCTCACGTGTTCCAATATTTCTACGGAATCCAAACTAATCTCACGCGTGGTCAGCTTCTACTAGATTTTCCATTCGTCTGTGTAGAATTCGTGTTAGTATTTTGCAGCCGTGACTTATTAAACTGATAGTTCGGTAATTTTAACATCTGTCAACACCTGCTTTCTTTGGAATTGGAATTATTATACTCTTCTTGAAGTCTGAGGATACTTCGCCTGTCTCATACACCTTGCTCACCAGATGTTAGAGTTTTGTCAGAGTTGGCTCTTTCAAGGCTGTCAGTTGTTGTAACGGAATGTTGTCTACTCCTAGAGCCTTGTTTCGACTTAAGATGTTTCAGTGGTCTGTCAAACTCTTCACGCAGTATCGTATCTCCCATTTCAACTTCATCTATGTCCTCTTCTATTTCCGTAATGTTCGCCTCAAGTACATCGCCCTTGTATAGACCCTCTGTATACTCCTTCCACCTTTCTGCTTTCCCTTCTTTGCTTAGAACTGGTTTTCCATCTGAGCTCTTGATATTCATACAAGTGGTTCTCTTTTCTCCAAAGGCCTCTTTAATTTTCCCTTAGGCAGTATCTATCTTACCCCTAGTTATACAGGTATATGCCTCTACATCCACACATTTGTCCTCTAGCTATCCCTGCTTAGCCATTTTGCACTTTCTGTCGATCTCATTTTTGAGACGTTTCTATTTCTTTTTGCCTGCTTCATTTACGGCACTGTTAATTTTATACTATCATAAATTAAATTCTATAATTCTTCTGTCACCCAAGGATTTCTCCTAGCCCTCGTCTTTTTACCTATTTGATCTTCTGCTGCCTTCAATGTTTCATCTCTCAAAGATATCCATTCTTCTTCTACTGTATTTCTTTCTCTTACCATTACCTGAAACCTTACAGTGTCTTCAGGCCTGTTCCACGTTTATAGCCTTCTTTCGGGATACTTGAACCAAGTGTTAGCTGTGATTAAGTTATGCTCTGTACAATATTCTACCAGGCTTCTTCCTCTTTCGTTCCTTACACTCATTCCATATTCACTTACTACTTTTCCTTCTCTTCCTACTATCTAATTCCAGTCCCCCATTTTATTCTTCCTTCATTGTCTGAATAATTTCTTTTGTCTCATCACACATTTCTTTAATCTCTTCATCATCTGCGGAGCTACTTGGCATATAAACTTGTACTATTTTGGTAGGAGTGAGCTTCGTGTCTATCTCGGCAACAACAATGCGTTCACTATGCTGTTCGTGGTAACTTACCCACGCTCCTATTTTTTTAAATTCATTTTTAAACTTACTCCTGCATTACCCCTATTTTATTTTGTGTTTATAACCTTGTATTCACCTGATCAGAAGTCTTGTTCCTCCTGCCACCGAACTTCACTAATTCCCACTATATCTAAATTTAACCTATCTATTTCTCTTTTTAAATTTTGTAACCTACCTGCACAATTAAGGCCTCTGACATTCCGCACTTCAATCCGTTGAACACCAGTTTTGTTTCACCTGTTAACGACGTCCTCCTGAGTAGTCCCCACCCGGAGGTCTGAATGGGGGACTATTTTACCTCCGGAATATTTTACCCAAGAGGACGCCATCATTATTTAGCCATGCCTTCGGGAAAAATTACGGCTATAAATTTCCCTTGCTTTCAGCTGTTCGCAGTACCAGCACAGCTAGGCCGTTTTGGTTAATGTTGCAAGGCCAGATCAGCCAGTCATGCAGACTGTTAACCGTGCAACTACTGAAAAGGCTGCTGTCCCTCTTCAGGAACCACACGTTTGTCTGGCCTCTCAACAGATACCCCTCCGTTGTGGTTGCACCTACGGTACGGCTATCTGTATCGCTGAGGCACGCAAGCCTCCCGACCAACGGCAGGGTCCATGGTTCATGAGGGTTCAGTGATGCTATAATGGCGGGTTGTCAATATTTAAGAGAGTTTGAATGTGGTGTTCTAGTCGGCGCACTAACGTTGGAACACAGCATCTCTGAGGCAGCGATGACGTGCGGATTTTCCTGTACGATCATTTCACGACTGTACCGTGAATATCAGCAATTCGGTAAAACGTCAAATCCCTCACATTGCTGCTGCCGGGAAATGATCCTGCAAGAACAGGACCAACGACAACGGAAGAGAATCGTTCAACGTGACAGATGTGCAACCCTTGCGCCAATTGCTGCAGATTTCAATGCTGGGCCACCAACAAGAGTGAGCGTGCGAACCATTCAAGGAAACATCATCGATATAGGCTTTCGAAGCCAAAGGCCCACTCATGTACCCTTGACGACTGCACTACACAAAGCTATACACCCCCCCCCCCCCCCCCGACCTGTCAACACCGCCATTGTACTGTTGATGACTAGATGAGTCTCGTTTCTAATTGTATCGAGCGGATGGACGTGTACTGGTATGGAGAACTTCATGATCGGATCCTGCTTGTCGTGGGGAGGGGGGGGGGGGGGGACTGTTCAAGCTGGTAAAGTATCTGTAATGACGTGGATCGTGAGCAGATGGAGTGACACGGGACTGCTGATACCTCTAGATACAACTCTGACAGGTGACAAACACTAAGCATCCTGTCTGATCACCTGCATCCGTTCCTCTCCGTTGTGCATTCTGAAGGACTTGGGCAATTCCAGCACATCAACGCGACACCCGACACGCCCAGAATACCTACAGAGTGCTCCAGGAACGCTCTGCTGAGTTTAAACTCTTCCGCTTGAGCATATCTGGGATGCCTTGCAACGTGCTGTTCAGAAGAAATCACTGCCCCTCGTATGCTAACGGATTTATGGACAGATCTGAGGGTTCATGGTGTCAACTCCTCCAGCACCACTTCAGACATTTGTCTAGTCCATGCGACATCGTTTGCGGCACTTGTGCTTGCTGACGATATTAGACAGGTTGAAAAGTCCCCTTAGAAAAATTATGAATTGTTGTACTAGTGAACTACGTTATTTGATACAAAGGCAACTAAGTAAAACGGAACATACTCAGACATTTCTCTCTTTTCTTGTTCTGATCATTACTAAACTGACACTATATTTTTAGCATAACGCAATCTGACTTTCAAGAATCCCTACAAAAGAATGGCCATGACTAACAATACCCTATACCTTTCATGAATCACTTACCTTGCAAAATCTTCGTTACTCGAACTATTGCAATAGGGGGATCGCCAATACTGCCAGCTAAATAAAAGATTCTAACTATTGAAGGCACTAACTACTGATAGGCATAGTTAGCAAATGAAAGATATTGATAGAGAACAAACAATGTATTTACCTTAATAGCGTTCAAAAATCTTAATGTACTTATATTTGTGAGATCCAATTAAACAAATTTCCTTCTTCTGACTGACACACGTCCAGATCGTCAGCTAAAATCTCTGGCATCTGTCTCTCCACATCCACCACTGCTGGCGGCTCACCTCAAACTCCGCAACGCTACGCGCTGTTCCCATCCAACTGCCCATCACTACAATAGCGAATATTCTAACAATTCCAACCAGCCACAGGCTGCACACAGCACAGTCAGTGATTTTCACACAGAGCGCTAAGTGGTGTTACCAACATAAAAACCTAAACAGCCTACTTACAAGGTGTACCAGTTTCTTCAGTGTATTTAGACGCACTGTGCAGTATAAGACACGGTCACAAATGTTTACAAAATGTTTTGAATGTCATGTTTTTTCTGCTTATTTCGTATTTATTGTTGCAAGTATGTACCACATTTAAAGAGACAGTCTCTATAACACTCATTGACGAATCGATGCTATTTTGGTCTGAAATTTATACCATAGCTGTGGCCGGTACGTGTGGCGTTGGCCCTGAGTTACCAATACCGGAATAGAAAGAGTAAAACCTTCTCCCTCTCATTTCCTCCAACCCGCAGCGGTCGCACTACTTTTAGCCTGGACGCTGAAGTAAGCGGGCAACATCATGTATTTCTTGGCCAAGAACACCAACGTCAATTAATATTAAGCACGTCTTAAAATATTACGGGCTCCATAAGAATTTTGGTGTCTTTCGGAGCAGTAAAACTATGCTCGTAAGAATTTGTTAACGTTAGGTGACGGATTCAGCTGCTCGGTGCATATTGTTATTTAATATAGCTGTGAACGTCGGGCTACACGAATCCCAGATTCTAACCGCACGCGGCCCGCGGGGCGCAATTTGACGACCACAGATCTAAAACGAACATAAAAAAGAATTAGTTTGTAACATAAAAGTTTGTTTCTCAATGGACTAACATTTGATGATGAAATATGCAGAAATAGAAACAAAAGGTTGGTGATGAATAAACTGGAGGGAATTATTAACTAAAATCGTCAGCGTTAGATTCGAAAGGAAAATGATTTACTTGTTCTTCTGCTGACGTCACTTGATTTTGACCGGCTTATTAGGGCCACCTAGTTAACAATTTGACAATGCATCATATCGTATTTACGTTTTTTTTTTTCTGTTGCTTGAAGCCGAATATTCATTATCTGTTGTAAATACATCTAATGTGGATGGCGCGATGAAACACATGCAACCAGTTACTTGAGTGTTTCCTAAGGTGTATTGTCATCTGTTGAGTATTTTAGTTTTTATACCAGGTGAAGTTTACAGAGGTAAATAATGAAATCTTTCAGTTG
Organism: Schistocerca gregaria; assembly: GCF_023897955.1. Classification (NCBI taxonomy): domain Eukaryota; kingdom Metazoa; phylum Arthropoda; class Insecta; order Orthoptera; family Acrididae; genus Schistocerca; species Schistocerca gregaria. Next base: position 409,895,902 of record NC_064923.1, read on the forward strand.
GCAGGGCTGACTTGCTATTGGAGCGCCACTCCAGACACAGATGGGAAAAATCGCAACACGATGCGACATAAATGAAAGTTGGTGGGTGTGTTTCTACATCTGAAAGATGGTGTCTTTTCGAATCACAAATATGCAAATTAAGTTAGCTTTCAATACACGCTGCAACGGTCGTGACCGTTAGTTACCTCTGAGACTGGACGTGGTGAGTTGATGTTAGCCAACAATGCCTTTAAAGTAACAAAAGCCTCATCAACATATCACTGAATTTGAACGAGCTCGTGTAGTAGAGCCACGAGAATCTGGACGTTTCTTCTGCTGCACTGCAGAAAGGCTTAGCAGGAATGTAGCCATAGTACATGATTTCTGGCCACGATGGTAACTAGAATGTACCTCTGCAAGAAGACCGTATGATATTCGCTATTTTTGGCTTCATTAAAATAGCAAATAGTTAACACTTTCAGCCAGAAGGCAAATACTTGTTTATAAAGAATGATTAACGTATAATAAGGCGTCGCATAGTGACGGTGGAATTCCGTAAATAATGTAATTCGTCGTCTTTGGGCGGCAATGTAAACAGAAGAATACGGATCGATACGCGATCCTTCACTATTTTGTTCGCTGGAGAACAAATGAAGCCCTGAGCGCTAAACACTTGTACTGTTTTTATTAAGTAAGACTGACGCATATTTGTGGCGGCGGTCTGATCAAATTTTTACTAAATGTATAAAAACGTGTTTGAAGTGTAAAAAGAAGAACAGTTATAACTTATCGTGAAGACGCACGGGCGACCCAAGAGGGCAACTGCTATATAAAAGAGCGCTCAATGGACATGAAACGGACATAAAAATCTACCATCATTGTTGTACTAAGCATAAGGTACGATATATGTTTTACTTATAATAAATACTTGTTATGGAAATACGTGATCATTTAGCAGTGCTCATTCCTATCATCTCCTCAGTATTATTTTCTTTTTAAGTACACATTTTGCTAAGATTACAGACACCAAGATCAGCAGTCCAATGTGCCTCTTACATTGAGAAAAAAATTGTTTTATCGTCTTCTTGCATCAGCTTTAATATTGAATTCCTCTTTTGTGTGATGTTACAGTTGTTTATGGACCCTTAAGAATTTTCTGGTCCCTTAGGAAATTGTTTTGTCATAACAAGAACTTCACAATCGTATGTGAACGTAACTACGATCATGAAGTAATTAGAAAGACGATAATACAATTTCTTAATCAATAGGACGCTAGCTGTGATTGCCTCAAACCACGCGAAACCGCAAGTAAAGACTATTCACATTTCATAATGCAATCTCTTATGACAATGGTCAATCCATGATTCTTACGCCAATTGTGATTGATAAAACAGTAAACGAAATCTCAAATTCCAACTTTTCCACTGAATAACAACATCACTTATTTTATTACATGACAAGCGGGATCCCGGTGGTAAAGTGGCACATCCGAGAGGGAGACGACTATTTTCGGCTTGCGGCTCTGGCACATCGTACTGCATTCGCAGCAGCAATCTGGGGAGTAGTTGGCACCACAGTGACACAACGAACTGTTACAAATCGATTACTCCAGGGACAGCTCCGAGCCAAACCCCCAGTAGCATGCACTCCACCGCTCCCGAAGCACCGCCATGTGCACCCTCTGTGGTATCAAGGGAGAGCTCATTGGATGGCAGGGTGGAGGTCTGTTGTGTTTTATTATGAAAGCTGGTTCTGTCTCGGTGCCATTGATGGCTGTGTGTTGGTTAGGAGGAGGCCAGTTGAGGGTCCGTAACCCATCTCTGCGCGCTACACACACTGGATCTATACCCGGAGCTATGGTCGGGGGGTGCGATTTAGTATGACAGCTGGATCATTCTCGTGGTTATCCTACGCACTGTGAATGAAAATTCGTGTTTCTGGTGATTCTACCTGTTGTACTGCCATTCATCAACAGCATACCAAATACCCAAGGGCGTATACCAATAGCATACCACTCGCACACACACCGCTGTTGTAAACCAACATGCTCTACATAATGTCGACACGTTGTCTTTTCCTGCTAGATTACCAGATCAGTCTCCAGTTGAACGCATGTGGGGCATCATCGGACGGAAACTCCAGCGTCATCCACAAACAGCCTTAACCGTGCTTGTACTGACCAAGCGCAACAGGCATGCAACTCCATTCCATAAACTGACGTCAGGCTCCTGTGCAACACAATACATGCACTTCTGATTACTTGCATTCAAAATTGTGGCGGTTAATCCGGTTATAAATGTACCAGCATTTCACATTTGTAGTGGCTCATCTCACGCTTACACTAACCTGCGATCTAACAATGTTAATCACTTGACTATGTTACCTAGACAAACGTATTCCCGATATTTCATTACTTTGCATTAATTATTTTTTGGTGTTGTGACCTTTTTTTCGTTAGAGCTTTCTTTACGGCATCTTTGCATTAGTTACAGGGCGAAACGACACACTGGTTAACACAACGGGCTGACATTCTGTAATTTGTGAAAGCCAGAATCTTGTTGGGAAACTCTGTCTAAAAGATCGGAGCTCTTTCTTAACATGAGATGGACAGTGATAGAAATTAGGTCTGCTTATTTACTAGAAACTATGCGGGAATAAAGCAACGAATGTGAGATTAGATCAAGTAAAACTGCCCTCGAGTCTGAGTCAATTTCTTCCCAATTTAGAGATTTTTTGTTTTGTTTAAATCGCTTGGTGTGAATCTACCACGTTACAGTCTCATAGCTATTCTGTTGCTACCTGGTTACTACATTTCAAAGCATTTGCTGTGAGTACACCTTCAAGAAACTACATAGTCGATTCTGCAATAGTCCTGGGATGAGCAATAAATATGGACGATACATCTGGTGTTCATGCTCGTGAAGGGCTTGCTGCTGCATAAACATTTTGTGAAGCTATGAGGCAACTCACCGCACGAACTCGTAAAGTTCTCTCCCGCTTGTGGGGAGCGATTCCTCTTTCGACAGTGTGCTGCGCTGTTCGTTAAGGCAGCTATTGATTCTGTCCTGCAGACTACACACAGCCTGTAATCATTGAGTGACGCAAATGGAGAAGTGGTGCAGAACGTTGTTATCATAGTGCCGCTGCGCAACACTTACATACACAAACCGGCAACGCTACAACACTCTGTACGTGCAGACAACCGCTTGCTTAAGGGTAGACCGGCTCAGATTGTGAGAAGACAGCTGAGGCAGCCAACTTGGCGGACTTTACGAACTGCCTTCCAAAGGCAATGACAGCGCAGAAAAAGGTCAAAATCCGTCACTGGAGACGGACAACAGAGCTCTAAGGCTCTATTAATTTACTTTGCCTGGCTCTACTTTGGAAATGATACTTATTAATCTGAGGATCGTCGCTACCAAGAAATGAGAGTCCAGCATTTCTACCTGCAAATCCACCTACCAACGTTCACTCGCCACCACATTGCGCGATCACTGTAACGGAATGGTGGAACTGTAGATATGTAAAGTAAAGAATTAGCTCATTGGATGTTTTAGTGTGCTCAAATATAAGGTAACTTATACCTGAATCTATGTACCTACCTTGATTTTTCCGTTATCACATCTCTCAGGTTCCTCTCCGTTTGAACTATGATTACCGAGTGTCCTTGTTGTGGAAAAATGAAAGCCTCAAGGACAAACAGTTAATTAAGTAATGTTGTTTGATACTTGGTAAGAAGGGAGTATTAACATTTACTGTGGATTTGGTAAAATTGCGGGATGTAGTAAATGTAGCTTTGTGAAAGCCTCCCAGTAATTGAAACAGTCCAATTTAAAGTTTTGTGGACTTTCAAAGTTACCTATTGAATCACTGAATTTAAAGTAAAAGACTGTGGTAATAAAGACAGACAATAAAACATCTTGAGGTTAGTTCGAAAAGAAAATATTAGTAAAGTTTGGCCTGAAATGTTCTACTTAGTAAACAATTATTGTGCAGTCTATTGAAATAGTGCAAAAAGATGAGTCATTGTTTTATAACTATGTCAATTTCTGTCTCATTGCAGTAAAAGTTAAAAACCGACACTGTTGAAAGTTCTATACCTATAGTTGCTAAATTCTTGACCGTCATATGTGTTGAAAGTGCTTATTGCCAGTTCAATAGAATCCATAGATTGTCTATTGACAAAAAGGTCATTTTCTATGAAAATAGTATTTTGTTTTATTCAGAGGACAGTGAGGAATTGTTTGCTAGTGAACTCCTTTTTAATTTAATGTCGGGTAAAAAAGTATTTGGTAAAGAGGGACTAAATTATGTCCAATTTTATAATTCTACAGTAGTCTTTAATAGTAATGATATTGAAATTATTCGGTTTGACTAAGCCCTGAATGTAAAAGTGTGTGACATATGTTGTGTTTATGCAAATAGCCTTGTTCTTCTTTAACTGTTAGCATTTTCTTTAACATCAATATCTGCTAGTGACAGAGTTCATTGCACTCTCGTGTGATAAAGTATAGGCTGTGTCTGTCAATTAAAATTACTCATATCTATTTTAATGAACAAGAATGTTACTCATTCTCACGCCTAATTAGGCTGGCGACAGTTTTGTTTATTCTTAGAACAGTGTGCGTAGGAAAAATATTGTTTGTTACTGTTTAAATATTTACGTAATTGTGACTTTCACTTCCGATAATCCACCTCCGTTAGGTACATCACGGCAAACACCTTTCAGAGGGAAACACTAGACTGTTTTTATATACCATAATTAGTCACCAATATAGTTTTAGAACGTAAATAAAGAGCAATGGTAGTGTTACAAGACGAGATGGAAAGCGCGACTATTTTCAGCTCCACGTTCGCTGTTCAGAAGGTTCAATCACGGACCGTGACACGTAATAACAGCTATACTATGTTATACAGGACTGTTACACAATCACAAAAATGGTTGGCCGTTGGTGAACCCAAGGAAAGAGTGATATGATCATAGGAGGACGGCGGAAGGCTTTGCGAACGTACTAGGCTAGCCATGTTCTCAACAACGTTTTGTCACCATTACACGCAGGAGCGAACGCTGACAGCGATGAAACACTCAAACACAGCCAAAGGAAGATTGTTCTTGTTGTGGTTGGCAGGAGAGCCAACCGTGTTAGTGAAGGAGGCCGAAATGCACGCGTTTTAGCTCACGCAGGCTGGCGTGAGGTCTGGAACATGACAAGGGAATTAGAATTGAGAAAAACGGACGTAGCTGGTGAAATACTTGTCTTCGCTCTTTATGGTACATGATTCACAATATCAATAGTACGGATACTGGCGCCTTGCTAGGTCGTAGCAAATAATGTAGCTGAAGGCTATGCTAACTATCGTCTCGGCAAATGAGAGCGTAGAAGTTAGTGAACCATCGCTAGCAAAGTCGGCTGTACAACTGGCGGTGACACCACATTCCTCCCCCGCAAATCGGCGTACGGTTGTGGCATAAGGCTTCCGCCCGCCACGGGGAGGACCGCATGTTGACGTATGCGACGAGGTGGGGAGCCTAACAACAGGCGAGGCTGTGCCACCCGCACCCTGCAATTCGGACCGCGGAGAGCTAGGAAACGCCTGAAAACCTGCTCCAGGGTGCACGCCAACATGCGGTGTATGCGTCCGTAGAGAGACAGGAGGAGCCGAAGGGTCGACCTCCATCGGGCCGGGGCACCCGACGGGTGAAGACGACATATGGTCCGGAGCGGGCAAGAGTTCCATGTCGGAGGACAACTGGTCACGGGAAGCGATCGGCGGCGCGTGACCCAGGGAGGTGCCCGGCGGTTGCACTGCGGGCGTCGGCGAGAGAACAGGCGGCGGCGGCGGCGGCGGCGGCGGCGGCGCGTCGCCATGGGGCAAAATAGAAGGCAGCGTCGGTAACACCTGGGGCTGAGGCGAGCCAGTAGATGGGTCCCCGGGGCGCTGACCGGACGGCACCGTCGCTGAAAGACGGCGAGCGGCAGATCCCGTGCTACGACAGAGGCGCAGCTGGTTGAGATGCTGGCGCACCTCACCAGAGGCCCCCAAAACCAGATACATAGCGCGTCCGAGGCAGCGAAGAATGCGCCCTTCGAGCCAACGCCGTGAACCTCGGTAGTGGCGATAGTAGACAACGTCGCCTGGAGCAAAAGCAGGTGTCTGCCGCTGCACAGGAACCTGATGCGGCGGATGTAGCAAAGACATCAAGGTTCGATGAGGGCGACCGTGGAGCAACTCAGCCGGCGAGCAACCATCTCGGGGCTGAGAGCGATGCGAGGACAAAAAGAGCAATAACGCGTCCTCCCGAGAATGCGACTCTTTCAACTTCAACATCTGTGACTTGAAAGTCCTGACCAATCGTTCAGCGGCACCGTTTGACTGTGGCAAAAATGGCGCGGACGTCAGATGTTGAATACCATTGGCCTTGCAGAATGAAATTCTGCGGACATTAATTGTGGGCCATTGTCGGAAACAATAGTCTGTGGAAGACCTTCAATACAAAAGATAGCGGATAACGCTTGGATGGTGGCAGATGACGACGTGGAAGACGTCCGGACAACAAAAGGAAAATTACTGAATGAATCTACCACAACCAACCATCGAGCATTCCAGAATGGACCAGCAAAATCGATGGGTAAGCGTTGCCAAGGGGAAGTGGCTTTTGGCCATGCAAAGAATTTCCGCGGTGGCGCTGATTGTTGTTCGGCACACACCATGCAAGAAGAGCACATATTCGCAATCGCGGCATCGATTCCGAACCAAGTACAGTGCTGACGAGCAAGTTGTTTCGTTCTCAATACACCCCAATGTCCTTGGTGGAGAAGCTGTAAGACAGGACTAACGAACGTGGCACCACGACCCTGGACTGATCATTATCAGAACGCAACAGCAAAACACCATGTCGTACAAAAAGTCTCTCCTTGTGAGCAAAAACTCGTCGAACCAACGGGTCCCCGATCCGTGACTTTGACAAGGGCCATTGCGTAGCAACTAAACGCAGAACGGGAGCAAGGACAGGGTCGGCAGCTGTGGCTGTAGCTACACGACGAAAATCAATCGGAAACGATTCGACCACGTCATCGGTTTCCGCATCAATGAACATGCAAGCAAGTTTGGAGGAATCGAATGCCCTATCCTCAGCAACAGGCAAGCGGTACAGCGCATCGGCGTTTCCGTGCTTAGCAGTGGACCGATACAAGATAGCGTAGCGGTACTGCGAGAGGAAAATAGACCAGCGAATGAATTTCTGCGCTGTACGTGGAGGTACAGGCTTGGTCGAATGAAAAAGCGATGTCAAAGGTTTGTGTTCTGTGATGATGGTAAAGTGACGACCATACACGAAATCATGAAACTTTGTAACACCAAATACGAGCGGCAATGCTTCTTTCTCGATCTGTGAATAATTTCTTTGCGTAGACAAGAGCAATTTGGACGCAAAGGCAATAGGGCGATCGTGCGATCCATCTTTGTGCGCAAGCACAGCTCCGATCCCGAAATCAGATGCATCCACCATCAACAAAAGGGGCTTCCGGGGATCGAATGGCGTAAGGCAAGTATTGGAAAGCAACGCCGATTTCAACTGGCGAAAGGCGCGTTCGCATTCCGTCGTCCAGACGAACGGAACACCCTTACGGCGTAAGCGATGAGGCGGAGCTGAAATGGAAGAGGCATGCTGAATATATTTATGATAATAGTTGATTTTTCCCAGCGCACTCTGTAGCTGCTTCAAATTCTGCGGCGACGGCAAGTCTTGTATGGCACGAAGGTGCGTGGGACTGGGATGTGTGCCTTGGGCATTGAGTACATGTCCCAAATATGGCAAGTCCCGAGCAAAAAACACACATTTGTCCTTCCGCAAGCTAAGACCATTTTGTCGCAAGACCTGAAATAATGTTCTGAGATTGGCCAAATGTTCTTCTTCCGTCTTTCCGGAGATCATAATATCGTCCAGATAATTTGCTGCAGTAGGGACCGACGCACAAACAGTTTGTAGATATTGCTGAAACAATGCAGGGGCGGATGCACACCCGAATGGCAGTCGTTTGAATCGATACAAACCAAGATGCGTGTTAACCACCAAAACGCGCTGGGCTTCTTCGTCCAAAGGTATTTGCAAGTACGCATCTGCGAGGTCCAACTTCGAAAAATATTTACCCGGGCACAGTTTGTCAAAAAGATCTTCCGGAAGGGTTAAGGAAAAGTTGCAATCACTAGTTGTGGATTCACTGTTGCCTTGGAGTCCACACAGTCTCAACTTTCCGGAAGGGTTTGGCAAAATTACTAAGGGTGATGCTCAGAGAAGCCTGCACACGTTCAATTACACCTTGTGATTCCAAATCGTGTAATGTTTTTGAGACCTCATCGCGCAAGGCATGGGGAACATTGCACGCTCTGAAAAATTTCAGTTGCGCGTTTACTTTCAGTTCCAAATGTGCATTATAGTTCTTAGTGCAACCGAGGCCCGGTGCAAAATGTCTGCAAATTCTTCACATAGACGAGAAACACTGACGGCACCGTCTGGTTCACTGATTATACCTGATTGACTCTAGACAAGTTAAACAACTGAAATAAATCGAAACCAAACAAGTTCACTGCAGAAGAAGAACGAAGGACGTAAAATGACAAGTTTTGTTTGTCCTTTGTATGTTGCAAGAAGGCTGCACTGTCCTAACACAGGGATCTTTTGTCCAGAATAACTACTTAATTTAACATTTGCGGCACGCAACGGACGTGTTCCCAGCAGTTTGTAAGTGTCTTGATTGATCAGTGAAACTGCAGCTCCTGTATCGAGCTGGAATGGTATCACTTTGCCGTTAACGTCCAAGTCTACAAAAAGTTTATTGTCCTGCTGACGACAAGAGCGACTGTCTCGTACAACATGAACTGACACTGGTACAAAATCACTTGCGACTTGACGGGAGTTCCGGCGATGTCGACGCACACTATTTTTGGGACGAACACAGTCACTGTTAGAGAGAGTGGCACTGCGCAAAGTGGAATCAACTACATGAATTTCCATGGGCGAAGTATCGCGAGCCTGAGTATCCTTGGTTCGATTACGATTCCGGCGCGAAGCAAAGGGCCTGGAACGAGTTCGAGCTTCTGACCGAAGCTTTTTCTGGCAAACACTCTGAACGTGTCCTTTTTTATTACAATAAAAGCAAATAGCTTGGCGTGACGGGCAATTCTCACGCGAATGTTTAGTAGCACACCGCGGGCATGATTTGATCACTGCATTTGCTTGCCTGCGCACACGTGGCTGAGAGCCTGGCGGAAGCGGCACGGCGGGCGCGAGGGCTGTTTACTGCTCCGTGCAGCTCGCCCGGCGGGCCGGTTAACCCGACACACTGCTGGCGCAGTTTCAAATGATTCCTCAGCAAAGTCAAGTGTGTCCTGCCGATCCAATATGTCCATCACTTGTTGGAGGGAGGGATTGACTAGTTTCAAAATCTGTTCCCTTACACGAACATCAGAAACGTTCTGGGCAATGGCATCACGTACCATAGTATCTTGAATAAGGGAGTCCACATTGACACTCAAAATCACAATCCCTAGTAAGGCCTTGCAAGGTTGCAACCCACTCCCGATTAGTCTGTCCTACCGTACGTTTTGTACAAAAGAAGGTATACCGTTTGGCAACTACATTGACTGATTCTTTGAAATATGCATCTAGTGCAGACAAAATTTCTTCGTAGGACAGAGTTGCGACGTCGCGTAGGGGAAATAATTTTACTATCACACGGTACGTGGTCACACCTACTGAAGAAAGGAGAAAAGGCTGCCGCTTGTTACCTTGAATTCTGTAGGCGGCGAGATGGAATCCAAATTGGCGTGACCACTCCGTCCAGCTTTCCAGTGCAGCATCGAAAGGTCGAAAAGTGGGTGCAACAGCGTGTTGTGGCTGCGTTAGCGGTGAAGCGGCTGCTGCAGCATCGTTTTACATCGCACGTTGACCCTGGACCAGCTGTCCAAGGGCATCCAGTAAGGCCTGCGTCTGCTGATTCTGTAAGCGATAAAATTCGGACAGTACATCTGGAGATTGTGGCGAAGCCATTACACAAGTAAATCAGGGCAATTTAGGTAAGAACACTTGTACTCTCGTCGCCAATGTTGTGGTTGGCAAGAGAGCCAAGCGTGTTAGTAAAGGAGGCCGAAATGCATGCGTTTTAGCTCACGCAGGCTGGCGTGAGGTCTGGAACATGACAAGGGAATTAGAATTGAGAAAAACGGACGTATCTGGTGGAATACTTAACTTTAATCCATTAATGGAGAACGTCGCTCTTTATGGTACATGATTCACAATATCAATAGTACGGATACTGGCGCCTTGCTAGGTCGTAGCAAATAACGTAGCTGAAGGCTATGCTAACTATCGTCTCGGCAAATGAGAGCGTAGAAGTCAGTGAACCATCGCTAGCAAAGTCGGCTGTACAACTGGGGCGAGTGCTAGGAAGTCTCTCTAGATCTGCCGTGTGGCGGCGCTCGGTCTGCAATCAATGATAGTGGCGACACGCGGGTCCGACGTATACTACCGGACCGCGGCCGATTTAAAGGCTACCACCTAGCAAGTGTGGTGTCTGGCGGTGACACCACATTTCTCATCGTGGATGAGTCTGTTTTTAACTTGCAAAGCGCAGTCTCACATCTGCAAAAGACCACGTACGCCGGTCTTTATAACTGAGTGGTATAACCGTTGGTAAGCGCTCACAGATTCGGACCGGAATCTCAACTGTGCAGTGCTTGTGTGCTTCGATACAGTGCTCATAGCGGTAAAGTGTCCCACAATAAGTGTATCGTGTACAATTATTTTTAACAGCAAGCAGGCTAGAGACAGACGATATGGAAGAAAGAATACAAAGAGGTGGAGCACAAGGTCAGACAGAGCAATAATGGGGAAGTAAACCGGTAGTATGCTCTCCAAAAGCACCATTTCGGCTTTCATGTTACTGGGAGGTTGTATCAGATCTACCTGAATGGGGGTACATTCATTGTTCTCTTATGTAAACCAGTGTCTGAGTTGCCCTTATGTAAACAAATCGCGCGCTTGGACGCTTGTTTAGTCTAATTAGAACGTAATTAATGGGCAGTGTCTGTCATTTTAACTACAATTAATGAACTATAACTGTCATTATAATCACCACCGTTTATCGGCGATATGGCAACCGAGTAGTCCCCTTGCTTTCATGTTTACACATGTATTCAACAACTGTCTTCATAAAGATGGTAATTTAGAACCCAAAACTGGTGTCTTCCCTCCCTCAACTAGAGCAGTTCACTTCTATTGGTCCTTTCCCCACCACCACCCCATAGTGTCCACACAATCCTGAGACTGGCATTCTTAGTCTCTACATCACTCGAATGACAGCAGCAGCCACAGCAGCTGTAAATTCAGATGGTATTGCAGATTTCCAGCGTAGTATGGCAGCCAATTGTATTTGCAAATTTCCAGTACAGTATTGCACCGAACGCTGTTTTTCTGCAATGTTTTGGGGTAATTTTACCGATTTTTTTTAAAGAAAACACACGTAGATAAAGGTTTCATTGCTACTTCACCGATTTTCCCCTGCTTTTTAAGAATATACATGTAAATAAGGGTTTCGTGACTATTTAACCGATTTTGGAAGTCGACACATGTAAATATGGGCTGCACTGTCATTTTACAGACTTTCTCCCACTTTTCAAGAAACACATGTAAATACGCGGCTTTAAACGTTTAATAACTGTCAACACCAATGTGTGAAGCTAGGGATTTCATTGCTGTTTCACCAGTTTTCTCCCACTTTTCATGAACATGCACATACAGAATATCGCTAAATAATTTTTGCACCAACGCTTCTGCTGCTGATAAAATCACCACCAAGGGCAGGGAATAGGAGAACAGTGTACTTTATTCGAAAACAAACTAAATTATGGAGGACTTCTCTCAAACTGTCTGGAACGCATCGTGTTGTGTAGACGGCAGCTTCTGCAACGCTCTCATGCCCATCATCACCGCCCACCACTGTCACCATGCCTTCCTACCGCTGCTTGGCATGTGTACTTCCCCTACCTCCCTGCCATGAGCATAGAGGCAGACACGCATTGTATGACATGCTGAGACAGCTCGCCATAGGCTGTCTGCAGAGCTCTTCCCTCATCCATGCAAAAGATTGTTGAGTTCTGCAGCCAAATCTCTATGAGGTCCTTCCACACATACCACGACTAAAAACAAGTAATGATGGTTTCGGCCACTTTCTTTCTTGTAGCCCTATGTATTCGAACAGACTGCATGCACGAATATGCATCCCTCCAGATTGTTTGTGGTGCATTAACAAAAGCATTTCACATCATCCTAGAATGTCAGCAGCCTACAACTCTTTGTTTAATGTATACCTTTAACTATGTCACATTGAAAATGCCTACATATTACTCAAAACAAATATCCTCCATTCACTTACAGCAGTTGCTTCTTATAACATTACAATGACAAAGTAAGATCCAGCAAAGGGACCCCTCCTTCCATTTCTGCTCAGCAAGTTACATTATTTTCAGTCGAGTGCTAACCATTACTCTTTTTTACAGTCATTAATGTTTCCAGTTATGGAGTAGGTGAGAAGCTGTTCTATTTTCGGTATAATACCTACATTTATTTACATTCAGGTCAACTATCAGTCCCTGTAGCGATCCCTCACGGGAGTGTCTGCGGCTCACTGTGACCTTCTTATAAATACATGCAGCATCCTGCATCTAAACAAATACCCTGCAAACCACTGCACAATGCATGCCAGAGAGTAAAACATGGCGGTATTTCTTCTGTCTGGTTATAATATATTGATCAGGAAAATTATATCTTGACATACTGTTCCAAACTATGTCCAATTATATGGACACACTCTTCTGGCAAACTTGAGTACAACAAAGCCATAGGGACTGTGATGCTGGCTGTCCCCTATGGTCCAGGGTAGGTCCTTTATAGGGTTCTAAGGTGGAGCCACCCTGTGTTGAATCTGGGATAGGACCGGAAAGAGGGTCAACCATGTGTTGTACCTGGGGTAGGTCTCGAAGTGTATCCACTACATGTAAAGTTTGGAATAGGCCTTAATGGTGGATTCACGACGCGTTATGTCCGAGATTAAGCTCGGAGGCGGGTCCACCACACATTGTGTCTGCGATAAGGGTCCAAGGTGGATCGACTACATCATATGTCTAGGGTGGTGGCTGAAGCCGGATCTATCAGCAGTAGGTTTGGGAGAGATTGTGGTGGCAGCACTCCGTGATCTGGCTGGTCGAGAAACATGACTGGGGGCCAGTCTGTTGTCTGGATTCGACCTCACCACAGATGCTAGCTCCCATGTTCAAAAGCAAGTCTCTCTCTCTCTCTCTCTCTCTCTCTCTCTCTAGCAAGTTGGATATCTCTGGTGATGTTGGGCTATACGTATGGAAGTGTACTTTTGGTGGTCAAACTGTTTTGTGTTTGAGACTTGTAACCTGTACAGAATAGAGATATGCCTGAATTCATCTATTAAATCAGTATCATTGTGCAGTTCAACGTGTGATGTGAGGGGTACTGGTTCCGTAAATATAGAATATTTTGTGCGAGGCTGGCATTCTTTGATGCTTTATCATTAGCCATTCAACAATGTCCTTACAAAATAAGTGGATTCTTTTATATCGGTAACCGAGATCAAACCATGTGTTTCTGTTGTGGCAGTGGGTTGTAAGGTGCGAAGAAATGCAAAATCCATTGCCAGAACATGTCATGTGTTTTCCAAGTGTGTGCTGCGGCTTAAAAGACACATTCTCAGCTGATCGCAGCATGTCACACATGCGTTTCACGAAATAATTGCAACGAGAAAGACATTATTTCCATTCGCCCATTACAAATGGCGCAGGGGGCATGATAGCAGCAGAAGTGCGGTATCTCCATTACAATGACAATTGCGTTATACATCATATTGAATGCGATGTACTTCCAAGCATGTAGCGTACAGTGGGTTGCGGAATATGTGTGTTCTATACTGGAGGTATAGGTGGGACTGTTAACAACAGTAGGGTGTAGCAATTTGCAGAAGTTTCAGCGGTTTAAGTTTCCCTCTCTGTGATAACAGTTTTATACAGGATGCTTCCGTAAGAGCGTGCAAAAATTTAACAGGACATAAAGGATGCCCCACTGAACAATTTGAGGTAGGGAACTTGGGGCTATAGAAGTAAGTTTAAAGAAATGACAGGAATAAAATCATGTTAGTGAGTACTTTTTTAGTTACTTTAGTTGACTGTAGATACCGTCATTAACATAATGAACGCACCATTTGTAGTGTATCTTACAAAATGTGCTGAAACTGACGGTCGTCAGCATGAATGCAAGCACCATATCGGCGAACAAGATTCTGACGCAGTTTGACAAATATCCGTGGTATGCAGAATGAGATTTACACTCTGCAGCGGAGTGTGCGCTGATATGAAACTTCCTGGCAGATTAAAACTGTGTGCCGGACCGAGACTCGAACTCGGGACCTTTGCCTTTCGGAGGCAAATGCTCTACCATCTGAGCTACCCAAGCACGACTCACGCCCCGTCCTCACAGCCTTACTTCTGCCAGTACATCGTCTCCTACATCCCAAACTTTACAGAGGCTCTCCTGTGGAGGTAGGCAAATGTTCCACCATCTGAGCTACCCAAGCACGACTCACGCCCCGTCCTCACAGCCTTACTTCTGCCGGTACCTCGTCTCCTACCTCCCAAACTTTACAGAGGCTCTCCTGTGGAGGTAGGAGACGAGGTACTGGCAGAAGTAAGGCTGTGAGGACGGGGCGTGAGTCGTGCTTGGGTAGCTCAGATGGTGGAACATTTGCCTCCGAAAGGTAAAGGTCTCGAGTTCGAGTCGCGGTCCGCCCCACAGTTTTAATCTGCCAGGAAGTTTCATCAGTGGTATCCTTCGAATCACATTACAGGCAGCTATAATTCTGGCAACTAATTCCATCTCTGTATCCACTGGGTTCTCATACACAAGTGACTTTAGATATCCACATAGGAAATAATCAAGGATATTCAGGTCAGGTGCCCTCGCACGCCTCGGAATAGGACTTCCTCTTCCAATCCAGGTACCAGGTAATACTGCACCGGTACTGCTCCATCGTATTGTACTGTACGTCTCTGAATATCACTGAGTAATGAATGGGTCTGTCGTTGATTCATAGCACGTCCTGTCATGGGACGTGTGATGCACTTGTCTACAAGAAAGTTGTAGCGAGTCGCAGAAAGACTTACGGACGATCGGTACATGGACTGGTAGCTGACCTGACTGTAAATAAATGTATGTGTTAACCTAAAACAGGGCTAGATAGCCTCTACACTATCGGCGGAAACTTTAATCGCCGTAAAAAAAGTGCAAGTGTTGGTAGTTGACTCTGAACGTAATGTAACTCACTGCTTATAAATAAACGGGGCGATCCATCGTAAAATTCGTGTGACAGCTAACCTTATTTTGTCGTCGATCAGCGCTACATTACGATCAGTTTGGCTTTAGGAAAGGTAAAGGCACCAGAGAGCCAATTATGACGTTGCGGTTGATAATGGAAGAAACGTTAAAGAAAAATCAAGATACGTTCATAGTATCCGACAGTGAAAATGGTGAAAGATGTTCGAAATCGGAGGAAAATAGGGGTAAGCTATAGGGAGAGACGGGTAATATACAATATGTACAGAAGTCGAGAGAGAATAATAAGAGTGGACGACCAAGAATGACGTGCTTGCATTAAAAATGATATAAGACAGTGATGTAATCTTTCGCTCCTACTATTCAAGCTGTACATCGAAGAAGCAAGGTGGAAATAAAAGAAAGATTCAGGAGTGGAATTAAAATTCAAGGTGAAAGGGTATCAATGATACGATTCGATGAAGTCATTGCTATCCTGAGAGAAAGTGAAGAAGATTTACATGATCTGCAGAATGTAGTGAACAATCTAATGAGTACAGAATGTGGATTGAGAGTAAATCGAAGAAAGACGAAAGTAATGAGAAGTACGAGTACCAGAAATGAGAACACAGCGAGAAGCTTAACATCAGGATCGATGGTCACTAAGTAGATGAATTCTACTACCTAGGCAGCAGAATAACCAATGACGGACGGAGCAAGGAGGGCATCAAAAGCAGACTAGCACTGGCTAAAACGGCATTCCAGGTCAAGAGAAGTCTACTAATATCAAATATTGGCCTTAATCTGAGGAAGAAATTTCTGAGAATGTACGTCTGGAGTACAGCATTGTATGGTAGTGAAACATGGGCTGTGGGAAAACCGGAACAGAAGAGAATCGAAACATTCCAGATGTGGTGCTACAGTAGAATGCTGAAAATTAGGCGGATGATAATGTAAGCAATGAGGAGGTTCTGCACAGAATCATAGAGGAAAGGAATATATGGAAAACATTTACAAGGAGAAGGGACAAGATGATAGGACGTTTGTTAATACATCAGGGAATAATTTCCATGGTACTTGAGGGAGCTGTAGAAGGAAAAAACTGTAGAGGCAGGCAGAGATCGGAATACATCCAGCAAATAACTGAGGACGTAGGTTGCAAGTGCTACTCTGATATGAAGAGGTTGGCACAAGAGAGGAATTCGTGGCAGGAAGCATCAAACTAGTCAGAAGACTGATGACTCAAAAAAGTAGATGACTGATGATGTAGAAAGCAGTAGCTACACTAAAGGCATTGCTGGAGAACTCCTCAAACCTGCTTGCTGTTGGTTTCTTAAAGGAAGTAAATTTCCTGCGTAGGCTACTCTTTTATACTGAAACAGGCAGTTTATTTCATCAGAGTTTCGCACTACCACCATAGGTACTGGCACAACCACCTCAGATATGAAACCCAAATGTAAATTGGAAAAAGTGCAACCGTCATGCGAATTTTGACATTGTACCAGCATACTCAGCACAGCATAACTATTGACATGAAAATATATATGGTGTAATCAACGTCTTAAAATCGAATAGGATGCATATCAAGGAACTTACCAGCGCAACGGTATGTTTGTTAGTAAGAGAATTACTATTATCGTTATAAACATGGCCTTAACATCTTTATCTACTATGCCTGCGCAAAATTTCATTATGGATGCCACCACATGTTGCATTTCCCTGCACTGAAGCTGTTACGCAGCTTGATAGGAGGTGATAATACCTAATTGCTATGTAATGAAATGAAATGTTTATTTCAAAATAAAAGAAGAGCCAAGTGTAGAAATGACTGCGCTTAATAAAGACATTGCTGAAACCGCTTCTCATATTAGGCACAGATATACTGCTTATAGCCGGCCGCTGTGACCGAGCGGGTCTAGTCGCTTCAGTCCGAAACCATGCGGCTGCTACGATCGCAGATTCGAATCCTACCTCGGGCACGGATGTGTGTGATGTCGTTAGGTCAGTTAGGTTTACTAGTTCTAAGTCTAGGGGACTGATGACCTCAGATGTTGAGTCCCATAGTGCTTTGAGCCATTTGAATTTCTGCATTTCTTGATACTGTTTATAGGCTTCAGTTTCTAGACGGGCTATGAATACTTAATAGTGGTTTACAAAGATTACAGTTAAAATTGTCGAAAATGCATCCACCTACTATGGTAGCGCGAATCTCTTAGTAGACACGCCATCAGTTGTTGCTTTTTCCCAACACTGATGTGTGGAATATAATGAAATATTGTAAGTATAAAAATTTTTCCTGTTATGTAACTTGAAAACCTGAAACGAAGAGAATAAAGTAGATTGTGACACTGTGCCATAGAGAACTGTTAAAAATTAATTGAACTGAGAAGAAATGAGGAGTTTCTGAACGGAACTGACGAAGAAAAGAGTACAAGGAAAACATTGACAAGAAGAAGGGCAGGATGGTAAGACATGTGTTTTAAAGCATCAGGGAATAGCTTCCACGGTACTAGAGAGCAACAGAGAGGAATACAGAGACTGGAATACACCCAACAAATTAGGACGTTGAGTGCAAGTGGTACTTAGAGATGAAGAGGTTGGGACAGGATAGGAATTCGTGGCTGTCGCATCAAACCACTAAATAAAATAATGACACCCACCCGAAAAACAGAAGTTTGATAACCCTCTAGGGGGTGAAAGTAGGTAATTGCTAAATATAAAATTTAAGTATTTATCTCAAAATACAAAAGTGGCCTATGTAGGGAAAGGGAAGAAATTTACGTTGCTCTGGACCCATCCACAAAAAATACTTGACAATGATGTCACAAAAAACAGACATCTATTGGTACTGCTAATAAACAGCTTAGGTGTTCCTAAACTGGAACTTGTTGACCGTAGCTGAAGTACAGGTATTGAAAATGTATTTAGTTAATGTGATTATACGAGGAGATTTCAGAATGGAAGTTACACATGTCGACCCAAGCTACTAAAATTGTGCAACAAGAAAGGCCCTTTGTCAGAAGACAGCACAGGTCTTGATTTGCTACAGACATGCTATGATATGGTTGCTTGCACATGCTGCAACATACATAAGCATACCACATCATCGAGCAGCAACATACACTATGTGATCAAAAGTATCCGGACACCTGGCTGAAAATGACTTACAAGTTCGTGGCGCCCTCCATCGGTAATCCTGGAATTCAGTATGGTGTTGGCCCACCCTCAGCCTTGATGACAGCTTCGACTTGCAGGCACACGTCCAATTAGGTACTGGAAGGTTTCTTGGGGAACGGCAGCCCATACTTGACGGAGTGCTGCACTGAGGAGAAGTATCGATGTCGTCAGTGAGACCTGGCACGACGTCGGCGTTCCAAAACATCCTAGAGGTGTTCTATAGTATTCAGGTCAGGACTCTGTGCAGGCCAGTCCATTACAGGGATGTTATTATCGTGTAACCACTCCGCCACAGGCCGTGGATTATGAACAGGTGCTCTATCTTTTTGAAAGATGCAATCGCCATCGTCGAATTGCTCTTCGACAGTTGTAAGCAAGAAGGTGCTTAAAACATCAATGTAGGTCTGTGCTGTGATAGCGCGACAAAAACAACAAAGGGTGCAAGCCCCCTTCATGAAAAACACAAAAACACCACACCATAGCAGCACCGCCTCAGAAATTTACTGTTGACACTACACACGCTGACACATGATGTTTACCGGGCATTCGCCATACCCACACCCTGCCATCGAATCGCCACATTGTGTACCGTGATTCGTGACTCGACACAACGTTTTTCCACTGTTCAATCGTCCAATGTTTACGCTCCTTACACCGAGACGTCGTTTGGCATTACCAGCGAGATGGGTGGCTTATGAGCAGCCGCTCGACCATGAAATCCAAGTTTTCTCACCTCCCGCCTAATTGTCGTAGTACTTGCAGTGGATCCTGATGCAGTTTGGATTTCCTGTCTGATGGTCGGGATAGATGTCTGCCTATTACACATTACGACCCTCTTCAACAGTCGGCGGTCTCTGTCAGTCAACAGACAAGGTCGGTCTGTACGCTTTAGTGCTGTACGTGTCCCTTCACGCTTCCACATCACTATCACGTCGGAAACAGTGGACCTAGGGATTTTTAGGAGTGTGGAAATATCGCGTACAGTTGTATGACACAATTGACACCCAATCACCTGACCACCTTCGAAGTCCGTGAGTTCTGCGGAGCGCCCCAGTCTGCTCTCTCACGATGTCTAGTGACTAGTGAGGTCACTGGTATGGAGAACATGGCAGTAGGTGGCAGCACAATGCACCAAATATGGAAAACGTATGTTTTGGGGGTTCTCCGGGTACTTTTGATCACATAGTGTATGTTGACTGTTTATCACACATAGGGTGGAACTGGTGTAAATGCAGAGATTTTTATATGTGCTCCCTTCACAAGTACGTACATCAGGATGTTGGTTGTTTCTTCTCTGTGTCGAGCAGTCTTCTCACAAAGACGTCACAAACTTCAAAACCTGTTTTCTGCATGGCCATAACTGCACCGTTAAGTGGTCTACGATTGTCATTGTAGCCTTACCGTTTTGCGCCCATGTGTCAACATTTTAACACCTGACCTGCTGCCCGGGGGAAAATAACTGTTAATGCCTTGCTCTTGCTACATGGACTTACAGGTAGTAACCCAAATAAAAACATACTACTCTTAACAGCTGTAGCTATTAGTCTACAAATGAAGTGCTCATTGCACTGTCCTCAGTCACTAACAGAAATATCTGCATTTAAACCGTTACATCCTGCATATTACGCCTCAAATACAACAACAACAAGAAAAAGATGATGATTAACTGCTGGTAGTGATCATAATGTGAAAAAAACTGAAACTTTAATTTTTTGTGTGCTACATGGTGTGAAGATGTATTGTGTTGATAAACTATTAACAAATTATTGTTTGACCAAGGCTGCACAGACGTGGGTAATGATGATCGGGCAGGAAATCCACCGACATCGCCTACAGAAACCGATTCCAAGGAATCGATGAACTGACTCGCAGCAATCTCAGATTTTCCAACGATGAGGACATTCACTAGAGGTTCTCGAATGGTTCTGTGAGCAATGGGCCGGATTTCTACTGTCGAAGAACTGAACGATCTGTAGAACGTTGCAGCCGTTGCTAACAGAGATTTCGTGACAATTATAAAATAGTGTCATGCATATGTGACACTTTGAAGCGCAGTGCAGCATTCGCTAAAAGTTACTTGGTCTGCCATAATAATGTGGAATTTGCTTTTAAGGCTCTTCTCGTATAATAATGTCAGGGATGCAAATCAGCTGTCAGTAAGAGAACAGATGGTCGTAGGCTACCGTAAGTACCGTAAGTAGTCGTACACTACGGTAATTTCCCTAGTAGCTTTGGTGAATTAAGGTCGTAGCCGCGTTACCTCTATGTTATGTGTGTTGCATGCCCATTGGGCGTCACCTCCTTTCGATCGCTTTGATTGCATATGCGATCAATGTTCAACTGGAAACTGGAAGCGGTGAATCATCTAGAAACTGAGTGTGGATACACATTGAAGAGCCAAAGAAGCTGGTACTCAAGCCTAATATCGTGTATATCCCCCCGAGCACGCAGAAGTGCCGCAACACGATGTGGCATGGACTCAACTAATGCCCGAAGTAGTGCAGGCCGGATATGCTCAGTAATGTTCATATCTAGCGAGTTTGATGGGCAGAAGAAGTGTTTAAACTTAGGAGATTGCTCCTGGAGCCATTCTGCAGCAATTCTATACGTGTGGGGTGTCGCATTGTGCTGCTGGAATTGTCCAATGGACATGAATTGATGCAAGTGATCAGACAGTATGCTTACGCACGTGTCAGCTATTAGAGTCGAATCTAGACGTATCAGGGGTCCCATATCACTCCAACTGCACACCCCGCACACCATTACAGAGCCTCCATCAGTCTGAACAACCCATGCTGACATGCAGGGTCCATGGATTCATGAGGTCCATGGATTCATGAGGTTGTCTCCATACCCGTACACGTCCATCCGTTCGATGCAATTTGAAACGAGACCCGGCCCAGCAGGCAACATATTTCATGTCATCAACAGTCGGTGTTGATGGGCCCAGGCAAGGTTCAAAAATGGTTCAAATGTCTTTGAGCACTGTGGGACTTAACATCTATGGTCATCAGTCCCCTAGAACTTAGAACTACTTAAACCTAACTAACCTAAGGACATCACACAACACCCAGCCATCACGAGGCAGAGAAAATCCCTGACCCCGCCGGGAATCGAACCCGGGAACCCGGGCGTGGGAAGCGAGAACGCTACCGCACGACCACGAGATGCGGGCCCCGGCAAGGCGTAAATCTTTTTGTCGTGCAGAGGTACACGAGTTGGCCTTCGGCTCTAAAGCCCATATCGATGATGTTTCGCTGAATAGTCCGCACGCTGGCATTTGTTGATGGCCCAGCACTGAAATCTGCAGTAGTTTGCGGAAGGCTTACACTTCTGCCACGATTCTCTACAGTTGTCGTTGGTGCCGTTCTTACAGGATCTTTTTCCGGCCGCAGCGATGTAGACGATTTGATGTTTTACCAGATTCCTGATATCCACGGTACATTCGTCAAATGGTCGTACGGGAAAATCGCCACTTCACCACTACGTCGGAGATGCTGTGTCCCGTCGCTAGTCCGTCGACTATAACACTACGTTCAAAAAACTCACTTAAATCTTGCCATTGTAGCAGCAGTAAGTGATTTAACAACTGTGACAGACACTTGTATTTTATATCCGTTGCCGACCGCAGCGCCGTATTTCGCCTGTTTGCTTATCTCTGTATTTGAATACGCATGCGGAAATTTTTTGTTATAAATAGCTATCGTCCTGTCTGTTACTCAAATATAAACAGTATTTATAGCAAAATTGAAATTGGCGTTGTTTAATTCAGGTTTTATTGGAAAATCGTTGATTTGTATTGTGAAACCGACGAATGTTGCAGTAAAAATAAAAAACAATAAAGATTTATCATAGAGCTCTGGAAAACACAGTTTCCTCAAAAAATGTAAAATTAAGAAAAAAAACGCAAAACAAAGACACATCAAAAATCGCTTTAGCACTTCAGGGAGCTCATAAAACTCACGTCTCTGTTAAGAAATTTTCACATTTATCAATTATAAGATGAAGCTCTTGTCTTTGATTGTGATGAACAATGTCATATTGAGTACAAAGTAAGTACAATAACGATGTATATTTTTGTGTGTTTGAGCATGTAATCTGTACTTCCACCAAAAGTAAAAATTTTGTTCACTTTAAAAGAGCAAGTTACGCGAGCAGCTATTTTTTTATTTTACTTGCAAAATGCAATTAAATTTTGTAAGGATATAAAATACACAAAGGACTAACACTGAATGACGTGCGGTTCTAATTGCGTGGAAAACATAAAAATATACAAGCGAGAAACGAAGAGAAGTCGTCGGATTGCATTTCCTCTCTCACGCATTGATTTATGTTTCTTTTGCAACCAATGCTGCCAATACTACCGGAAATCCTCCCATTTAATACGTCATTTATGTAATGTACCAAAACTACCGAAGCATAGTACTGGTAGAGAGCAACTCTAGAACAGACGAAACAGAGCAATCTAACTCACTAAAATCTGGATGTTTTAGAAACAGGCAGTCGAGTGTTGCGTAGCTCTTATCGTGACAGGTGGTGAAATTCCCGAAGAGGTGCACAGTTCGGCCGTGCCATCAGGTGCACGTGTTGGTGTCGAGTACGCAACAGGCGGTCGGCTCGCGTGTCCTGTAGGCCTGAAGGGTCACGATAAGGCTGCCTGCACCTGTGCTGACGGACGGCCGCTGTCGCAACCCACGCCGCACCTGTTGCAAAACCTGATCGACGGCGTGCAGCCTAAATGAACAGATTCGTCAGCCGCCGCCGTAGCGTGTACACAGACACCGCCTTTGGAGCCTGATGGGCGTTGAACTGGGTGACCTGCATTCGAACGCAGTAACTGCACTTCCAGCTGCAGCAACAGCACTCTGTTAGCATATTTCGTGGCAGTTTTCTAATCGTAGTGGCAATGGTTTAGTCAGAACGCAGCAAATTTCAGATACCAGAAACAGAAGACCAACTGGGTTTATTGCTGTAATATTTTTCTTTAAATTTAAGATTGCACACAGGTTCGGCGCAGACGTTTTTCAGTAGGTTTTTTGACGCCTGGAGGTATTAATTCTCTTAACAAAGGTCGTGTTGTAGACGCTTCACATAGCAGAGAACTTTTGGAATGGGAAAGACGTCGTGCAAACATTTTAAAACATCGAAATATAAACATTTAGTTGCTCCAGAAAATAAATCCAAATATAGTTGTTAACAATGTTTAGAAAGCAGTACACAAAGCTCTTTCGTATTGTCCTTTGCGTCTGTTTACGTTGCGAAATAATCTAGGAAACTGCTTTCATAACTATTACTGGCGGCTTGTTGAAACTTTCGTGTTTTCCGTCTTCTTTTACTGTTGCGATACGTGGACCCTTAAAGCGGGAGACAAGCAGCGTAGTCATGAGATTTGTTTGAAAAATGGTTCAAATGGCTCTAAGCACTACGGGACTTAACATCTGAGATCATCAGTCCCCTAGACTTAAAGCTACTTAAACCTAACTAACCTAGGAACATCACACACATCCATGCCCGAGGCAACGTTCGAGCCTGCGGAATCCTGGAGCCACCCTGCAGCATTTTTGGACGTGTAGGGTGTCACATTGTCCTCCTGGAATTGTCCAATGCACATGAATTGATGCAAGTGATCAGACAGGTTGCTTACGCACGTGTCAGCTATCAGAGTCGTAGCTAGACCTATCAGGGGCCCCATATCACTCCACCTGCACACGCCGAACACCACTGCAGAGCCTCCACCAGCTTGAACAGCCTCTGGTGACATGCAGGGTCCATGGATTCATGAGTTGTCTCCATACCCGTATACGTCCATCCGCTCGATGAAATTTGAAACGACACTCGTTCGACCAGGCAACATGTTTCCTGTCATCAACAGTCAAATGTTGGTGTTGATGGGCCCAGCCGAGGTGTAGTAAAGCTTTGTGTCATGCAGGGGTAGACAAGTTGGCTCCAAGATTCAAAGGCTCTGAGCACTATGGGACTTAACATCTAAGGTCATCAGTCCCCTAGAAATTAGGAACTACTTAAACGTAACTAACCGAAGGAGATCACTTACATCCATGGCCGAGGCAGGATTCAAACCTGCGACCGTAGCAGTCGTGCGGTTCCGGACTGAAGCGCCTAGAACCGCTCGGCCACTACGGCAGGCTTGAGATTTGGTTCTGGTCCAGAATGCCGCTCATAAAGTGGACCAAAAAAGAACTAATGTATCCTTTATTGAGCAAATCAGTATCTCCATGCACCCTTCTTCTCGGGTCATCCAAAAAATTGTTCTGTTCTCTGGCTCTATTGGGGAAGAGATGGAGAAAATCTAGAGAAAATAATCATGGAGTGAAAGATACAGGGCACGAGACAGAGGGGCGAACGGAAAGCAGGTGGATAGATCAAATCAAGATTTCCATTTCACCTCTCCAGCAGACTCTAAGATGAGCTGGTAACCGTCGCAGATGGAGATTGGGGATGCTTGGTTCATGATATTACAACGAATGATGGTGATGATGATGATGATGTTGATGACGATGATGTTGATACGTGTAGTGAACTTGTTCTTCATTTTTCATCCATTAAGAAATTTACAGGGGCTGTGGACTTATACATAAATAATATTTAGGTTTAATTTCGGAAACGACAAATATATCAAGTTGGTTTTGCTGAGAAATTATTGTTTCGTTTGTAACTGACATTGTTTCACTTTCTTGGGAGAACATTTGTAAGAATTTCAAGCAACCATGGTATTCTGACGTGAATACAAGCAAGGAGGGAAATAAAGAGTAAATATCAAGAAAAGTGGAAAATCCATCAACAAAGGCAGCCCTGTTGCAACAGGTTACATGGTCGTGTGACGCCACCGTCCTGTCAATGTATCCTCACAGAGAATCCTCGACGTGACATTTCGTTCCAGTCCCTCACTCAACTACTGAACTGAATGAAATACACTGGGTATGGATAAAGAAGGTCTGTGTTAACTTGTGGCGTCAAGTTAGGATAAAATACGAAGCTTTCTACGAACTCCTCCATCAGCGTCGTCTGCAGGTAAGGTTTTCATTCGAATTTGACGTGGCAAATTAATCGAGAACTTTTCATCAGAGACTCTATCAAGAAAGACTTCGTAGCCAAGTTACGCAATTTTTTGATGTGGCAATCTACGTCACTGAATAGGATGTTTTGAAGTCTTCTGAGTACTGATAACATATTTATAAGCAGAGCACAGCTGAAACAATTAATCTGTACTCAACTGTCAATGGTATATATGAGGAAAATTAATGGAAATAAACAGTAGGGCACCTTACACGTCTGAGGCAGGTCCATACAAAGGAGTGAAGCTTATTAATGAGAACAGGATACAATGTTTTAAGAGTAATTTAAAAGAAGTAGTTGGGATGATGTATATGGAGAAAGAGATCCTAATGACAGATTCAATTTATTCCATGGTAAATTTTTGTCAGCATTTGAAACTTGCTTCCCTAAAAAATTATCGTACAGATCCATAAAAAAAGGTAGCTGTGGATAACTAAGAGCATTCAAATCTCATTTAATAGGAGGAGGGAAACTTACACAAAAGCCAGAGTTCGTAAAGATCTGACATTGCATACATACAAGAAAAAATACTGTAGTGTCCTAAGGAAAGCCATTAAAATATCCAGAAGTATGGTCCTGATATTAATAAATGTTGTTGTTGTTGTCTTCAGTACTGAGACTGGTTTGATGCAGCTCTCCATGCTACTCTATCCTGTGCTAGCTTCTTCATCTCCCAGTACCTACTGCAACCTACATCCTTCTGAATCTGCTTAGTGTACTCATCTCTTGGTCTCCCTCTACGATTTTTACCCTCCACACTGCCCTCCAATGCTAAATTTGTGATCCCTTGATGCCTCAAAACATGTCCTACCAACCGATCCCTTCTTCTAGTCAAGTTGTGCCACAAACTTCTCTTCTTCCCAATATTATTCAATACCTCCTCATTAGTTACGTGATCTATCCACCTTATCTTCAGTATTCTTCTGTAGCACCACATTTCGAAAGCTTCTATTCTCTTCTTGTCCAAACTAGTTATCGTCCATGTTTCACTTCCATACATGGCTACACTCCAAACAAATATTTTCAGAAATGACTTCCTGACACTTAAATCTATATTCGATGTTAACAAATTTCTCTTCTTCAGAAACGCTTTCCTTGCCATTGCCAGTCTACATTTTATATCCTCTCTACTTCGACCATCATCAGTTATTTTACTTCCTAAATAGCAAAACTCCTTTACTACTTTAAGTGTCTCATTTCCTAATCTAATTCCCTCAGCATCACCCGATTTAATTGGACTACATTCCATTATCCTCGTTTTGCTTTTGTTGATGTTCATCTTATATCCTCCTTTCAAGACACTGTCCATTCCGTTCAACTGCTCTTCCAAGTCTTTTGCCGTCTCTGACAGAATTACAATGTCATCGGCGAACCTCAAAGTTTTTACTTCGTCTCCATGAATTTTAATACCTACTCCAAATTTTTCTTTTGTTACCTTTACTGCTTGCTCAATATACAGATTGAATAACATCGGGGAGAGGCTACAACCCTGTCTCACTCCTTTCCCAACCACTGCTTCCCTTTCATGCCCCTCGACTCTTATGACTGCCATCTGGTTTCTGTACAAATTGTAAATAGCCCTTCGCTCTCTGTATTTTACCCCTGCCACCTTTAGAATTTGAAAAAGAGTATTCCAGTCAACATTGTCAAAAGATTTCTCTAAGTCTACAAATGCTAGAAACGTAGATTTGCCTTTTCTTAATCTTTCTTCTAAGATAAGTCGTAAGGTCAGTATTGCCTCACGTGTTCCAACATTTCGACGGAATCCAAACTGATCCTCCCCGAGGTCCGCATCTACCAGTTTTTCCATTCCTCTGTAAAGAATTCGCGTTAGTGTTTTGCAGCTGTGACTTATTAAACTGATAGTTCGGTAGTTTTCACATCTGTCAGCCCCTGCTTTCTTTGGGATTGGAATTATTATATTCTTCTTGAAGTCTGAGGGTATTTCGCCTGTCTCATACATCTTGCTCACCAGCTGGTAGAGTTTTGTCATGACTGGCTCTCCCAAGGCCGTCAGTAGTTCTAATGGAATGTTGTCTACTCCGGGGGCCTTGTTTCGACTCAGGTCTCAGGTCTTCATACTCTTCACGCAGTATCGTATCACCCATTTCGTCTTCATCTACATCCTCTTCCATTTCCATAATATTGTCCTCAAGTACATCACCCTTGTATAAACCTTCTATATACTCCTTCCACCTTTCTGCCTTCCCTTCTTTGCTTAGAACTGGGTTGCCATCTGAGCTCTTGATATTCATACACGTGGTTCTCTTCTCTCCAAAGGTCTCTTTAATTTTCCTGTAGGCAGTATCTATCTTACCCCTAGTGAGATAAGCTTCTACATCCTTACATTTGTCCTCTAGCCATCCCTGTTTAGCCATTTTGCACTTCTTGTCGATCTCATTTTTGAGACGTTTGTATTCCTTTTTGCGTGCTTCATTTACTGCATTTTTATATTTTCTCCTTTCATCAATTAAATTCAATATTTCTTCTGTTACCCAAAGATTTCTAGCAGCCCTCGTCTTTGTACCTACTTTATCCTCTGCTGCCTTCACTACTTCATCCCTCAGAGCTACCCATTCTTCTTCTACTGTATTTCTTTCCCCTATTCCTGTCAATTGTTCCCTTATGCTCTCCCTGAAACTCTGTACAACCTCTGGTTCTTTCAGTTTATCCAGGTCCCATCTCCTTAATTTCCCACATTTTTGCAGTTTCTTCAGTTTTAATCTACAGGTCATAACCAATAGATTGTGGTCAGAGTCCACATCTGCCCCTGGAAATGTCTTACAACTTAAAACCTGGTTCCTAAATCTCTGTCTTACCATTATATAATCTATCTGATTTCCTTTTAGTATCTCCATGGTTCTTCCACGTATACAACCTTCTTTCATGATTCTTAAACCAAGTGTTACCTATGACTAAGTTGTGCTCTGTACAAAATTCTACTAGGCGGCTTCCTCTTTCATTTCTTAGCCCCAATCCATATTCACCTACTATGTTTCCTTCTCTCCCTTTTCCTACACTCGAATTCCAGTCACCCATTACTATTAAATTTTCGTCTCCCTTCACTATCTGAATAATTTCTTTTATTTCATCGTACATTTCTTCAATTTCTTCGTCATCTGCAGAGCTAGTTGGCATATAAACTTGTACTACTGTAGTAGGTGTGGGCTTCGTATCTATCTTGGCCAGAATAATGCGTTCACTATGCTGTTTGCAGTAGCTTACCCGCATTCCTATTTTCCTATTCATTATTAAACCTACTCCTGCATTACCCCTATTTGATTTTGTGTTTATAACCCTGTAATCACCTGACCAGAAGTCTTGTTCCTCCTGCCACCGAACTTCACTAATTCCCACTATATCTAACTTTAACCTATCCATTTCCCTTTTCAAATTTTCTAACCTACCTGCCCGATTAAGGGATCTGACATTCCACGCTCCGATCCGTAGAACGCCAGTTTTCTTTCTCCTGATAACGACATCCTCCTGAGTAGTCCCCGCCCGGAGATCCGAAAGGGGGACTATTTTACCTCCGGAATATTTTACCCAAGAGGATGCCATCATCATTTAATCATACAGTAAAGCTGCATGTCCTCGGGAAAAATTACGGCTGTAGTTTCCCCTTGCTTTCAGCCGTTCGCAGTACCAGCACAGCAACGCCGTTTTGGTTAATGTTGCAAGGCCAGATCAGTCAATCATCCAGACTGTTGCCCCTGCAACTACTGAAAAGGCTGCTGCCCCTCTTCAGGAACCACACGTTTGTCTGGCCTCTCAACAGATACCCCTCCGTTGTGGTTGCACCCATCTGTATCGCTGAGGCACGCAAGCCTCCCCACCAACAGCAAGGTCCATGGTTCATGGGGGGGGATTAATAAATAATGCAGATAATAAACTAAAAACTAAATTGGGATAGTACCAACTGGGTGACAGGACAGCTAGTTAGTGTACGAAACAATTAAAGTAAATGACAATGTTAAGACTGATAATTCACAAGCTGCAAGTACTTTCAATAATCACTTTCTAAAGTTATTAGCAAAACTGGGATTAAATGGTTTAGTTGAAGCAGTAAGAGAACATATTCAAAATATCATTCACAAAACTTTAACCAACTAGAAGTAGCGTCAAAATGCTTCACTGAAATTCTGAAATTAGTAGAATTCTAAATATTCTTAAAAAAAGCTCATGTGATGGAATTTCACACATAATTCTGAAAAGTTGCTCCAACTTAATAAGTAACTTCTTTAGTGATATGTACAAAACAACATCATTGTCACAGAGAATTTTTCCTGACAGATTAAAATATGCAGTTATTGTTAAACCTCTTCATAAGAAAGGTGACAAGACACACTTGTTGTCGTCAAATTTCCTTACTGACATATTTTCCAAAATATTCGAAAAATTAATGTACATGAGAGCAGTCTCACACGTATCGAAATAATAGACTTAGCATATCACATTTTGGATCCAGAAGAGTTGCTCGACTGAGAGTGCTATTGATACATACACTCATCAAATATTACATGACTTAAATAATAAAATTTCGCCAGTTAGTACATTTTGTGAACTTTCCAATGCGTCTGATTCTGTACATCATGCTGTACTCTACTTTTTTTTTTTAGAAAAACTCAGGTTTTGTGGACCTGATGGCTTTACACGCAGCTGGTTTCAATCATATTTAGCAAACGGAGTGCAAATGTTTGCGCTGAATAATTCAGAGAGTGCCAGAAGATTAAGAAATTTTATTGAGTAGTGAGAAATCACAAAAGGAATCCAACAGCGTTTAATTTTCGGTCCACTGCTATTCCTTATGTAGGTATATGACCTTCCACTTAACAGCGAAGAGGCAGAATTGAAGTTTTTTTTGTGGATGATACTAATATTATAAACAATCCCATTGAAGAGAAAGCAGCAGAAGAAATGGTAAATGATAGATTCCAAAGAATTATATAGTAGTTCTGAGGGAACGGATTCTCCCTAAATTCTGAAAAAGCAAACCAGATTCAGATCTGCACAAAAAAATAGTGGTACACCAACAACTGATGAAGCACGTAAGTAGAAGTCAGTAAGTATGATAGAATACTCCAGATTTTTGGGTGTACATATTTCTGAAAACTTGAACTGGAAGAAGTATGTTACTGAGCTTCTGAAACAATTAAGCTCAGCTGCTTTTGCTATTCGTATAATTGCTTATCTTAAAAGCGAGCAGTGAGAATAATACGTGGTTTTCACCAGCAGAAGTTAAGTAGGTAACTCTTTGAGGGACTAGGCGTCCAACTGCTCCGTCACATCACATATCATCGCTAGTGAAATTCGTTATAAATAAATCCATCACAATTCGAGAAGAACAGATATTTCCATATCTGCAACATAGGAGGGAAAATGACTTTTACTACCTGTTATTAAAGCTGTCAGTGGTTCAGAAGAGGTTCAATATACACCAACAATTTTTTTTTTAATATTTTCCCAACAACGTAAAATGGCTGACAGGTAGCAAAGCAAGTTTTTAATCTAACTTAAAGTAAAAAAGAACATCGTTTTTATGCATTGTTGAGCGAGTAGGACTATAAAAATATGATCATTAACGTTAACGCTATTCATATATACATCTCACATAATCTGAATCGTACCATTTCACTTCGATGAACGAATTGTTCAAATGATCCGTGGAACGTGTAACTAATTAGCTGACTATAGCTAACTGTTTGATCTCGAAGGCGTGGGAGGCGCTCAGTATTGGTATTTCCATCTCTCACCCTCTGCGCCGGATGAATTTCTCTTCAGGAACGTCTTTTCCTAGAACATTTTGCTTCACAAAGCCTTACATGACATTATTTCAATACGTCATGACAAACTAAGGAAAGGAAACCACTTAGAATGTATGATAGAGCCTCTGACATTCTCCGTCGACTCAAATTCACTTTATGTCACGTGACGGAGGCGACCACAGGCTGCTGAGAGGGAGGGCCTGGCTACAATCTCTGACTCTTGTCACTATATGACGAGCCGGCACCTTGGCTCGAGGTGGTGCAGTTTAGACAGAATTCTCATTCCTGCAGTTCCTAAGGGGAATAGAATGTATTACCTGGCTTCTACGTTTGTCCTTGCTGGTGGATACTTGAAGACAAAGTGAACACACTCTGTAGGGGAATTACTAAAACTTAATCCTTCAGCAGTTCGGGCCAACAAGCTCTAGTGAGAAACTACACCAGTTCTCGTATAGAAGCGAACCAAAAGGTACCACATTGCCAGAAACTGTGAGCAACACAGAAATCAAGTTGAACTGAACACAGGACAACTGACAAATGAAGTGCACGAATGACATTTATGTATTATTTACCCATTACACCGAACACAATTGATTCAATAAAAACTTAACTTCAGGTTCCATAGTCAGTCAATGGATGCAAGGAATATGTTTGGAATTACACCTTCCTTTACAATAAGAGTCTTTTCACCGGCGTCTTGTAGTACAGGTCAGAAGGGAAGGCTAAGATTAGACGCAGTTCCTGCGCATAATATACTAGAAAGATACTAGACAAGACGATAGTTGAAGTTAGCGCACTCATCTGACAAATGAAAAACGGTTAATAAAACGCTCTGGGCGATATTCCACGGACCATCACTTGAACCATGGTTTTGTATAACAGCTGTAATATCTAACTCGTTCTTTTTGAGTACTCTGCTTCTTCTGTTATATATATATATATATATATATATATATATATATATATATATATATATATATATATATATATATGGCATACATTTTAATACGTTAAATATCACGTTAAAGAAATTGGTAATGAAATTTGGATTGAAGATTGTCTTTATCTGTTGAACTGATCAGTACCACAAGGGACGTTCACATGCTGCCTCCTCCAGAGACCTGGTACACGGAAACACACAGAGATGGCGCCACACGACAAGGTCAGCCTCCAAGACAATCTCAACACAGTCGCGGTCAGTTGCACAGAACACGGAACAAGTTATGTTTCTGGCTTATGTCAGTCAAGTAAGACCCAAATGGACATCCACCAGCCAAGCGTGGATATAAGCAGACGCAAGGCTCCATTGAGACAAAAAAAATTTGACAGTACCAACACCGTTCCTCAAGACAGTACCAGGACTTACTTCCTACCGCCGCGCTGAAGAACCTAGCTGGACATTTACTAGTTATATTAGGTACCGCTCACTGGATTCAGAACTAGACCAGTGTTTGAAGTTTGATTAGCACAAGTGAACTGTCAGCGATTTCGCTACGTGTCATCTTCCTGCTTCAGTTAGGTATTACATAATTTCTACTACTCATTAATTATTATCAATTATTCCTAATCCGTGTCGCCATAAATTTTGCAGTAGTTTCCCTCAACCCATTAGGTCCTGAGACAAGACTGTGTAGCTGCTGCGTGAAAGCAAAAAATGGGTCAAATGGCTCAGAGCACTATGGGACTTAACTACTGTGGTCATCAGTCCCCTAGAACTTAGAACTACTTAAACCTAACTAACCTAAGGACATCACACACATCCATGCCCGAGGCAGGATTCGAACCTGCGACCGTAGTAGACGCGCGATTCCGGACTGCGCGCCTAGAACCGTTAGCCCACCGTGGCCGGCGCTTGAAAGCAACCCAAGTCGATAACGTTAGCTACTTCCGGACGTAGAGAGCTCTCTTCCTGCTACATTTATGTTGGATGCTAAGAGTATTTGGTGAGTTCATCATGTGTGGACAATGATGAGTTAAAGCATCTGATTAATATCTTGTTTGTCCGTCTTTAGAACGAAATAAATCAGTGGTTTTGAGTATCAGGGATCTGACAGTTTGTTGTTAAGTTTGTGGAGGTATGTAGCATTACATGTTGAAAGGTGGCTACACTGAGTCACAGCGCCAGAGATTGCGCCAAAGATTATTATTCCTCCGCCTCCACTGGCAGTAGCAGTTCAGAGGTTGCCGTGGGCAGTTGTTTTTCTGTTGGGCGAGGCAGTAAATGCTGTTCGGTTGGTGTAATGTATAGATGGACGATGTTGCAATGATCGCAGTGTAGTTTTAGTCAATATATATGGAGGTAAAAAAAAATTATTTCACTTTTTCTTAATGACAATGCCTCTTGGTCACAGGTTCAGTCAACAAAGCATCTGGCTAGTGTTCATGTATTAGACTTGTAATTCTGGTTTCTATGTGCAATTATAGTATTTCTGGTTTTTCAATCAGTTCATTGTAAATGGTGTTTAAAATATCTTGACGTATTGAGGAAGAACCGTGCCAGATACATGTACGTTGAATCACACTTTCACACACAGAACAGTTACACTTGTGCCTTGTTGTCTCGGAGCTTTTATAGTTGCAGGGGCTTAATTAATCAATTGTGTTAACGGAAATTTCCTTTAATTCTTTATTGATATTTTATGCAGTCAGGTTACGTACTAATACTAGTCAGGGCCAAAGGGTTACGAGACTTCATAACCGGACACACAGCTACTAAAATTATTGCATAATAATTAAGCCCCCATGTACGTGGCGGCCTCTGCTTAGGATCGTCCTTTGGAATCTTCTGATAGTAAAAATAGCAGACAGTAGTATTGTTGTAGTAATTTGTAGTTTAGTAATTATAGTCTATATTGCATGTGTAGATTTGGTAATTAAACATTTGTGGTTATCTTGTCATTTTCTAATGGTATTTTATCAGAATTTAATTTTTAATGTCTCGTATACGGGTTTGACAATTTTCTGCAATTATGAAGATTTTAATTGTTCGTAAATCGTGTTTGTCGGGACGCATTTCGTGTAAATGGTATTGTTGGTGATAAAATGTTACATTGTGTGTAATTTTCGTATAGTGACGAGTTTTGTATGTTTTGTAAATGATTACGCGATCGATCAAAAAGACAAAAATGATGGATAGTCAGAATAACGAGATTGTTAATATGGCGAACTCGCCAACACAGGAGAACAGTATGATGAATATTGAAGGAGAAAACAATTTAATAAGCCGGGAAAATAGTCCGGAACCAGTTCAAAATTTTTCACAATCAAAAAATTCATAGAATACGAGATTAACGACAGAAGATTCTGGAATGGTATTGAACACAGATAGCTTTACAGCCACGACGAAGGAAGTTAGTTCTACGGGAAATGTTAGGGGTGAAAAGAATTTCGAACCAGTTAATATGGAGAAGTTGATGAGTGCAATATTAAATTTGGGATCACAGTTAGGCTCTCAATTAAAAACAGATATGGGAACAATGGAAACACGGTTAGAGTCATGAATAGGGACATGTTTTAAAAACATGAAAGATGAATTAAAGAAAGAAATTAGAGAAGAAGTACAACCTATTTTGAATGCTCACAAAAACGGATTAATTTCAATAGAAATTAGACAAAAGGAACAGGATAGAGGACAGGAAGAAAGAGATCGCGTGATAATACAAAAATTTTCAGAGTTAAATTTACAATGTGCACACGATAAGGAAGAAATATTTGAAAGAATCGAGGAATCCGTACCAAATGACAGAATAAATAACCTAACACAACAGTATGAACAGTTAACTACTAAATGTGTCAATACTGAAACCCGAGTCGCGACACTTATGGAAGACGTAAATAAACAGAGAGAACAAATAGGTGACTTATCGGAAAGAGTTGAGGAGATTTCAGATAAATTGACAAATATTAGTTTAAATGGTGACAGAGATTCAGATGATACAGCTCCATTGCCATTTGCAGAAACAGAAGAGTACCAGAATATAAATAAACATGTTGAAAATCAGGGAAAATTTAATGAACGCCTTAAAAGGGAATTTGATGCGTTACGAAAGCAAGTTAAAGAAATTGAAAGCGAAATCGTAGGAAAAGACAGAAAAAGAAATTTGGAATCGTCGATAGCAGCGGGTTTTGAAGAAAATAATTTCTTTCATTTACGAGATGCAACAAGAGAGCGCAAGGCGCGCTTCACAGTAATCGACATTCGGGCTGGGACAGATGCGGTAGGTCTTTGTCGCCACGAGGCGAAAACTTTGGACTATAAACACTTTTTAACTGTTCGGAAATTTAAGATCTTTAGCAATTCTAATAATGACATACATCCATGTTCATGGTTAGATCAGTTTATGTACGCACTTCCGCCAAATTGACCACTAAGTCACAAACTGGAATTTAAGTGTGGCTATTTTTGTCCTCAGGGGATTCACTACACTCAGTGAGTATGTGCCGTAGCGTGCACAGGGCCCCGAGCTGTAGTAGTGCTATTTCCCTTTTGGTTTTCTGCACTGCTGCCTACTCTTTTACTATTCTTTGTATCTATCAAAACAACTCTTCAACTATCAATCTATCTAGAAAAGGAGTCTCGGTAAAGAATGACCGGGTATGACTATTTTACCCAAAAGTGGTTTCGGAGATTACCGCTTGGACTTACTGTATCTTCAGCAGCATTCATTCGTAGTTTAAACGAAATTTTATCTGTTTATCTTCATAACAATATTACTTCATATGTTGACGATATTCTTATTGCTAAACGTTCTTGGAGTGAGCTAACAAAGTTTTGAATTCATTATTACGTATTTTTGCAAGAGTTGGCATTACAGTGAACTTGGAAAAATCTGAATCGTTCTCAGGTGAAATTTTTTAGTCATATTATTTCTACAGAAGGTATTCTTCCTGATCCAGAAAAACTAGCCGCTATTCGTAATTATGCTGTTCCTACCACAAAACGTGATGTTCGTAGTTTCCTTGGTGTCTGTAATTTTCTTAGACGCTTTGTTAGATTGGACAATTTGGCCACACCTCGTTTATGTGAACTATCTGGATAGAATTCTAATTGGTGTTGGGATGAGGAAGCGCAATCATAATTTGAACAACTTCGTGATGCTTTAGTTGCTGCTCCACTTCTTTCACATCCGGATTTATCTAAAGATTTTTGTTTGGCGACGGACTCATGATACAAAAGCCTAGGTGCACACTTATTTCAAGAGATAGAAGAAAACGGCGTTGTAGTACAGAAAACTATTGCATTGGGTAGTCGTGTTCTCTCTAAATCAGGAAAGAATTATTCGATTACGGAACTTGAAGCCTTGGCTGTTGTTTGGGCTTTCACAAAATTTCGCATCTTTTTGTATGGCAGACATACTAAGGTTTACACGATTATCGAGCTCTGGAATTTCTTATGTCAACAAAATCAACACATGGAAGTTTGTCACGATGGGCGCGCTGTACGTTTCGAGCAGCCGTTCACCTCGACGATGTCGTTTGTGCAGTCGACCATGGACCTAGTGTAGCAAAAATGAGATTCATTCGAAGAGCCGACACGTTTCCATTAATCTACGGTGGAATGTGGATGGTCCCGTGCCCACTTATATCGTAATTGGCGTAGGTGTGGTCTGCTGCAAAGTTCAGTGTTCAACTATGTACGGTGAACGGCGTACTCCGAAGCACTTGTGCGTGCACCAGCATTATGCTCTTCCATCAGAAATGACACAGATCATCATCTATCCTACTTTACAGAGTAGACAAGCCTCCTGCCCTACGTTGTTCGAAGAGTCGTGGACGTCCAACCATTTAGCGCCTAGTGGTAGTTTCACTGTCATTCTGCCTCTTCCCTAGATGCTCACGACAGTCGCACATGGACACTCAACCAGCTGCGCCATTTTCGAGATTTTCGTTAACAGACTTTGCGTAACGGTAATGTGCCCTTTGTCAATGTCGTTTACCTCAACGGATTTCCTCATTTGTAACCCTTATCTTCGGTAGGGTGGAACCCCATTCGAGTCTGCTTCGCTTATATACACCAGACAGCATCCAGTGTCGTGATAGACAGTGGTATATGTATCGAATACAGGTAGTGTCCGATTTCTCGCTATTGGTGTGATTACATATTACTTTCGATGGTAAATTTGAATATGAGCCCCATGTATTTGTAAATCTTGCGTTATTCACTGGAGGATTCAAGATAATTCTCTGTCTTGTTCAAATAACTTACGATACTGCAGCCGGCTGACGTTTACGACAACCGCCGATATTTCTACAGGTGCACACTTTCTCATTTTAAAGCGGAAACTGCAGCAAATAAGCACTACGCAACTGAATTTAAAATCCAATTTGTGGAGAAATTCCAGAAACATAATACACACACACACACACACACACACATATATATATATATATATATATATATATATATATATATAGCATCACCACACAATCAAAGATGACCGACGCCAGAAGTTATTACTGAACGATGGGTGAGGTGGCAGTGACTTAAGTCTGTATTTTGGCAAGAGAGAGAGAGCGGGTTTCCACGCAGAATTTAAGCAAATACCTCTACCTCTATTTACAAGGCTACTTGCTAATTTAATCTCAACTACTTCCTTAGTAACACTGGAAGCGCACGCCAGA
This sequence comes from Schistocerca gregaria, assembly GCF_023897955.1. NCBI lineage: Eukaryota > Metazoa > Arthropoda > Insecta > Orthoptera > Acrididae > Schistocerca > Schistocerca gregaria. Next base: position 409,933,909 of record NC_064923.1, read on the forward strand.
ATATCCGTGTTGTTATATTTCATAGGATGACCGGTGCTAAGAGAGTGTTCTGCAATAGTCGGTTTGCACGGCTGGCGTAAGCGTTTGTGATGCTTATGCTCAGTACACTCGTCTTCCACGGTCCTGATAGTCTGTCCGATATATGGCGTGCCACAATTGTTAGAAATTCGATTGACACTCGCCCTAAGCAAACCAAGACCATCCTATAACTGAACCTGAAAGGACCCTAATCTCAGATGCAGGTCGAAAAACATATTTCAAATCATACATCCGCACAATACCGATCAGTCCTTAGATGGCCCCACACAGGATAAACTCGAGGACTGAGGTCACGTTATCTAAGAGGCCGCGGTATAAGCCCTGCTCGCCCTTTGCACATAGGCCCTCATTTTTGCGTTAGATAACGTCTTACATGTTCAGCAAAAACTAGGGCTGCCTCATCATGCATCAATCACATTCCCCTAACACGGGCCAAGTGTGAACTTTTAGTCCAATTAGATGGCGACATAACAGAAAAGTAGCAATTTCAAGCACATTTGCACTTACTAGGACAATATTTCGTACTGTAATCAGTGGCACAGCATAACCACATTATCCGTATGTGATTCGTTTGTTTAATGGAATGATTTTGCTTCTGTTATACTTGGCGAACGCATGTAGAGACGAGGTTATCAGAAAATGGTTAATACACACATCTACATACATACTCCGCAATCCACCGTACGGTGCGTGGCGGAGGGTACCTCGAACCACAACTAGCATCTTCTCTCCCTGTTCCACTCCCAAACAGAACGAGGGAAAAATGACTGCCTATATGCCTCTGTACGAGCCCTAATCTCTCTTATCTTATCTTTTTGGTCTTTCCGCAGAATGTAAGTTGGCGGCAGTAATACTGTACTGCAGTCAGCCTCAAATGCTGGTTCTCTAAATTTCCTAAGTAGAGATTCACGAAAAGACCGCCTCTTTTCCTCTAGAGACTCCCACCCGAGTTCCTGAAGCATTCCCGTAACACTCGCGTGATGATCAAACCTATCAGTAACAAATCTAGCCTCCCGCCTCTGAATTGCTTCTATGTCCCCCCTCAATCCGACCTGATAGGGATCCCAAACGCTCGAGCACTACTCAAGAATAGTTCGTATTAGTGTATTATAAGCGGTCTCCTTTACAGATGAACCTCATCTTCCCAAAATTCTACCAATGAACCGAAGACGACTATCCGCCTTCCCCACAACTGCCATTATATACTTGTCCCACTTCATATCGCTCTGCAACGTTACGCCCAACTATTTAATCGACATGACTGTGTCAAGCGCTACACTACTAATGGAGTATTACAGATTTCTTTTTCCTAATCATCTGCATTAATTTACATTTATCTATATTTAGAGTTAGCTTCCATTCTTTACACCAATCACAAATCCTGTCCAAGTCATCTTGTATCCTGCTACAGTCACTCAACGACGACACCTTCACGTACACAACAGCATCATCAGCAAACAGCCGCACATTGCTATCCACCCTACCCAAAAGATCATTTATGTAGATAGAAAACAACAGCGGACGACCACACTTCTCTGGGGGCACTCCAGATGATACCCTCACCTCCGATGAACACTCACCGTCGAGGACAACGTACTGGGTTCTATTACTTAAGAAGTCTTCGAGCCACTCACATACTTGGGAACCAATCCCATATGCTCGTACCTTAGCTAGGAGTCTGCAGTGAGGCACCGAGTCAAACGCTTTCCGGAATTGAAGACATATGGCATCCGTCTGATACCCTTCATCCATGGTTCGCAAGATGTGTGAAAAAAGGGCGACTTGCGTTTCGCAGGAGCAATGCTTTCTAAAGTCGTGCTGATGCATGGACAGTACTTCTCTGTCTCAAGGAAATTCATTATATTCGAACTGAGAATATGTTCGAGAATCCTGCAGCAAACCGATGTTAAGGATATTGGTCAGTAATTTTGAGGATCTGTCCTTCTACCCTTCTGATATACAGGCGTCACCTGCGCTTTTTTCCAGTCGCTCGGGACTTGACGTTGGGCAAGAGATTAGCGACAAATGCAAGCTAAGTAAGGAGCCATTGCAGTAGAGTTCTCTCTGTAAAACCGAATTGGAATCCCATCAGGACCTGGCGATTTATTTATTTTCAACCCATTCAGCTGCTTCACAACCCCAGGGATGTCTATCACGAGACTCAAACGGCGGTATGTTTGTACGATCCTCCTGCGTGAAAAATTTCTCAAATGCTAAATTTAAAATTTCAGCTTTCGTTTTGCTGTCTTCCGTTGCCGGGCCAGACTGATCAGTGAGTGACTAGATGGAAGCCTTCGATCCGCTTACCGATTTTACGTAAGACCAGAATTTCCTTGGGTTTTCAGAAATATCTTTTACTAAGGTATGGTAGTGGTTGTATGCTTCGCGCATCGCTCTTTTTACAGCAGCACGAATCTCTACTAACTTTTGCCTGTCCTCATTCTCCTGATATTTCTTGTACCGCGAGTGCAACTGCCTTTGCTTCCTGAATTGCGCTGTTAAACCATGGTGGGTCTTTTCCGTCCGTAACCCACTTTTTCGGCACATACTTGTCCATTGCGTGATTTACAATGTGTTTAAAAATTGCCCACATTTATTCCACGTCCATCGTACCGGAAGTAAATGAAGTCGATTCATTTACTAAGTGGAATGCTAACAACTGCTTATCTGCTCTTTCTAGTAAGGATACTCTCCTAGCCTTCTTGACCGACGTTTTTGGCATCTATTCTCCACAAGCCACTTTGCGATGTATGATGGAGGGTATTTTATGTACCACTGTCACATCTTCTTTCCTCTTCCAGCCGCGAATGGTTCTGGTGAAGAACGATTGTCGGTAAGCCTCCATGTGGACACACATCTCTCTAATTTTATCCTCGTGATATTTTCGCGAGATTTAAGTAGGAAGAAGCAACATATTTCTTCACTCTTCTAGAAACGTACGTTCTCGGAACTTTAACAGAAACCACCCTGTGATGCAGGAAACCTCTCTTGCAGTGCCTGCCACTGGAGTTGGTCGATCACCTCCGTGACATTTTCTTGTTTACTTTGACCAGGTATTGGTCGAAAGAGGATCTTGTAAGCGATCTACTTTGTTGATTCACGAGGATTTTTCCAATGAATTTGAGCCTGACATCCGTCTTTCCGCGATTAGTTTTATAAGGTCGCTCCACCGTAAATCACACCATAGCTGTTTTATGAAAGTAATTTCCTCAAGGGATTGTTCTACAATGGTGTAGTCGTATAACAACGAGTCTTTCTGTTTTTGTAAGTGTAAATGCATTCAGGTAGTAGCGCACTAGTTGCTCATTTGTTTTGTTTTGAAAGCAAACCGTCCGTTCGTTTAGTAAACCAGTCAGGCTCCAGCTCTCGGCTGTGATAAGAGTGTGTGTACAGAGCGGCAAGTTAAGTGTTCATCCTCGTCTGTGTTTTTCACGTAGTTCATTTATTAAATTCTGTGCTTGTTTTCTGTTTAACAGGGTTAATCTCGCGTTTTCGGAAACGTAAGTTCATTCAATCTTTAGCGCAATAGTTGCGCAATGAACAGCCAGCTACGTAGATCTTTAACGCATCAGCAAGCATTGGTGACACATCAGGAAGGTAGCAAGTCGAATATCTAGGATTGTCTGCTTTTATAGTTCACTTCTTCAGTTAGTCTTAAGATGGATAGGACGTGTATATGCCGTGTACGGACGTAGGAGGAGCTGCTCGAAGTTTGCGAACAGCTGAACGTGCTGTAGGCTACCACCAGTCACCTTTAGGTTACTGCGTCGGAGTGTAGCCGTGGAGGAGAATCTGTCAGGTGTCGCTTATTTCGCCCCACGGGCTCTTCTCCAGAGGCACCTCCTAGCGCACCAGACGCGGTGAATCCGAGCTCACAGCAGAGTGAGCGGTGGACGGTAACGCGTTCGCATCGCTCGAGGCGGAGGGACAATGTGGAGACTGGCCGCCTGGCCTCGCCCATTCGCCCTATCATTGGACAGGTAGCCGCAGGCACACGGGGGAGGGGTTTACTGCTTATTGGGAGATCCAATGTTAGGTGCGTTGTGGAGTCCCTTAGACAGATAGCGTTCAGGGCTAGAAAGAAACCCAATGAGCACTCGATATCACTGCCAAGAGGCCTCATCCGAGACGTGGAGGCGGCCTTGCCTGTGGCTATCGACCATGCAGGGTGCAATCGTCTGCAAGTTGTGGCTCACGTCAGCACCAACGATCCCTGTCGCATGGGTTCTAAGCTGATCCTCAGTTCATACAGGTGGCTGGCGGAGGTGGTGAAAACTGCTGGCCTCGCACGCGTGGTGCAAGCATAGCTCGCAATTTGCAGCTTCATACCCAGAGTTGATTGGGGTCCTTTCGTCTGGAGGCGAATGGAGGGTCTCAACGGAGCCGTCTAAGGCGCTGCAGTCATGGACTGTGCAGCTGGTCCCGACGGAGGTTCGAGTCCTCCCTTGGGCATGGATGTGTGTGTTTGTCCTTAGGGTAATTTTGGTTCAGTAGTGTGTAAGCTTAGGGACTGATGACCTTAGCAGTTAAGTCCCATAAGATTTCACACACATTTGAACATATTTTTGAGCGTCTCAACCAAAGACTTCATCGACTCCGTGATAAACTTTACAGCAGATTTCTATATCTACATTATCGGGTGGGCATTTGTAGGAGTCCCCTTGATAGGTAAGGGGTGCACTAGACAAAGGAAGCAGCTACTCGGGTAGCAGAGGACTTGTAAAGTGTACATGACGGGTTTTTAGGCTAGTCAGTAGTTTGAGGTGCTCTGATGAACATTCGTCAGTTGATTCACAGCAACGGAAGTCAAACGGTGTTCAGAATACAGACACTTCGACTGTCACAATTTTATCAGCAAGCTGTCGAGGTATTCGGAATAAAGTTCCAGAATTTGGGGCCCTCCAGGAAAGTTCTCGCCCTCAAATTATTCTTTGCGCCGAGAGCTGGCTGAAACACGATGTGGAAAACTCTGAGGTATTTAGCGAGTAATGGAATGTCTATCGGAAACACAGATTAGAAGCCATAGAAGAGGGAGTGTTCATTGCAGTTGACAAAAACGTTGTCTCTATTGAGGTCGAAGTTGAGTGTGAGAATGAAGTGATCTGGTCGCGTACGACAGGTATAGGTGAAACTAAGTTAATTGGGGGATGTTTTTACCTGCCAGCCGATACCACTGTGCCAATTCTACAATAATTCCAATAATTCAAAGAAAGTGTACGGTCAACGGCGAGTGAACACGCACATCATGCAATAGTAGTTGCGGCGAATTTAACTTGCCGAGTATGAACTGGAATGTGTATGGATTCATTGGGGAGGTACAGATAGTCATGCAAAACACTCTTGAACACGTTTTCTGATAACTATCTTGGGCAACTGGCTCTGTAGCCCACACGCAGTGGAAATATCTTAATCCTTATAACTACAAATAGGCCGCACCTTATCGACAACGTCGGTATAGAAACGGGGATTAGCGATCATGACGTCACTATAGCAACTATGATTACGAAAGTTAATAAATCAGAGAAGAAGGCTAGGAGAGTGTTTGTGCTAGATAGAGCAGATAAGCAGTTAGTAACATCTCACTTAGATGGTGAACTGGCATTACTTAGTCCCAGTAAGATGGATGTGGAGGAATTATGGTCAAAGTTTCAGCAGATTGTAAATCATGGACAGGAGCGTCAAGTGCGTTGTTAAGTTGATAAAGGATGGAGAAGACCCACTATAGTTTAATAATGAAATTCGGCGGATGCTGGGCAACCAGAGGCTGTTGCACTCTAGGTTCAAAAGGGGAATTTGTTGTATGCTTCTCTACTAACCTTCGCTTGTCGTCAGACAACTACCGCCGCCACACATAGGCAAAAGATCTGGAAGATCTAAGTATCTAAAATCGCTAAGAGGGTCTAAGGCTCGCATTCAGTCAGTTGTTCACCAGTCTGGTGTGGCAGTTGAAGATGGCACAACGAAAACTGAAGTTTTAAAATTTACGTTGAAGAAATCTTTCACATAGGAGAACCGTACAAACATACCGTCATTTGACCATCAGACAGACTCCCGAATGGACGACATAGAAATAAGCGTACCTGGCGTAGAGATGTAACTGAAAGATTTGGAAACAAATAAATCACCAGGATTTTATGGGACCCCATTTCGATTTTACAAGGAGTACTCTAATTTTGGACAATATTATGGAAATGGAAGAGGATGTAGATGAAGATGAAATGGGAGATATGATACTGCGTGAATTTGACAGAGCACTGAAAGACCTGAGTCGAAACAAGGCCCCCGGAGTAGACAACATTCCATTGGAACTACTGACGGCCTTGGGAGAGCCAGTCCTGACAAAACTCTACCATCTGGTGAGCAAGATGTATGAAACAGGCGAAATACCCTCAGACTTCAAGAAGATTATAATAATTCCAATCCCAAAGAAAGCAGGTGTTGACAGATGTGAAAATTACCGAACAATCAGTTTAATAAGCCACAGCTGCAAAATACTAACACAAATTCTTTAGAGATGAATGGAAAAACTGGTAGATGCAGACCTCGGGGAGGATCAGTTTGGATTCCGTCGAAATGTTGGAACACGTGAGGCAATACTGACCTTACGACTTATCTTAGAAGAAAGATTAAGGAAAGGCAAACCTACGTTTCTAGCATTTGTTGACTTAGAGAAAGCTTTTGACAATGTTGACTGGAATACTCTCTTTCAAATTCTAAAGGTGGTAGGGGTAAAATACAGGGAGCGAAAGGCTATTTACAATTTTTACAGAAACCAGATGGCAGTTCTAAGAGTTGAGGGACATGAAAGGGAGGCAGCGGTTGGGAAGGGAGTGAGACAGTGTTGTAGCCTATCCCGATGTTATTCAATCTGTATATTGAGCAAGCAGTAAAGGAAACAAAAGAAAAGTTCGGAGTGGGTATTAAAGTCCATGGAGAAGAAATAAAAACTTTGAGATTCGCCGATGACATTGTAATTCTGTCAGAGACAGCAAAGGACTTGGAAGAGCAGTTGAATGGAATGGACAGTGGCTTGAAAGGAGGATATAAGATGACCATCAACAAAAGCAAAACGAGGATAATGGAATGTTGTCGAATTAAGTCGGGTGATGCTGAGGGAATTAGATTAGGAAATGAGACACTTAAAGTAGTAAAGGAGTTTTGCTATTTGGGGAGCAAAATAAGTGATGATGGTCGAAGTAGAGAGGATATAAAATGTAGACTGGCAATAGCAAGGAAAGCGTTTCTGAAGAAGAGAAATTTGTTAACATCGAGTATAGATTTAAGTGTGAGGAAGTCATTTCTGAAAGTATTTGTATGGAGTGTAGCCATGAATGGAAGTGAAACATGGACGATAAATAGTTGGGACAAGAAGAGAATAGAAGCTTTCGAAATGTGGTGCTACAGAAGAATGCTGAAGATTAGATGGGGTAGATCACATAACTAATGAGAAAGTATTGAATAGGATTGGGGAGAAGAGAAGTTTGTGGCACAACTTGACCAGAAGAAGGGATCGGTTGGCAGGACATGTTCTGAGGCATCAAGGGATCACCAATTTAGTATTGGAGGGCAGCGTGGAGGGTAAAAATCGTAGAGGGAGACCAAGAGATGAATACACTAAGCAGATTGAGAAGGATGTAGGTTGCAGTAGGTACTGGGAAATGAAGAGGCTTGCACAGGATAGAGTAGTATGGAGAGCTGCATCAAACCAGTCTCAGGACTGAAGACCACAACAACAACAACTCTACGGCACTGTCTCCTTACCTAGCTTGGATTTATCGTGAATCTCTTGCCCAGCACAAAGTCCTAAGCAACTGGAAAAAAGTGCAAGCGACTCCAGTTTACAGGAACGGTAAAAGAACGGCCCGCAGAATTATAGACCAATATTCCTAACTTCTGTTCGCTGCTAGATCCCTGAACATATTTTCAGTTCGAATATACTCGTAATAAACTTTCTTGAGACTAAGAAGCTTTTGTCCTCGAATTTCCATGGTCTCAGAAAGAACCGCTGGTACGAAACTCAGTTTGTCCTTTTCTCACGTCATTTACTGAGAACTATGGATGAAGGACAAGAGGCAGATACCATATTTTTAGATTTACGGAAAACATTTGACACACTGTCTCAGTGCTGCCTCTTAACGAAGGTACGAGCATATGGAATAGATTTACAGATATGTGAGTGGCTCGAAGGCTTCTTAAGTAATAGAACCCAGTATGTTGTCCTCGACGGCGAGTTTTCATCAGAGACAAGACTATTGTCAGGAGCGCCCCAGGGAAGTGTGATAGGACCAACGTTGTTTTCTATATACATAAATGATTTGGCGGACATGGTGGGCAGCAATCTGCAGTTGTTTGCTGATGATGGTGAGGTATATGGTAAGGCGTCGAAGTTGAGTGACTGTAGGAAGACGCAAGATGACAGTTCATGTGATGAATGACAGCTAGCCCTAAATGTGGAAAAATGTAATTTAATGTGGATGAGTAGGCAGAACAAACCTGTAATGTTTGAATACAATATTATTAATGCACTGCTTGGCATTTCCAGCAAGATACTTAAAGCTTGTTCCCCACAGATAAGTAGGATTCTCAGCCACGTATGTAATAGCTCTTTGGAGCAGGATGTTTTCCCTGATGGACTGAAATATGCCATTGTAAAACCATTGCATAAAAAGGGGGATACGACGGATGTCAACAACTATCGCCCAATCTCTCTTCTGACAGCTCTATCAAAAATTCTTGAGAAAGTAATGTATTCAAGAGTAGCCTACCATATTTGTAAAAATAAAGTACTAACAAAATGTCAGTTTGGTTTTCAGAAAAGCTTTTCAACAGAAAATGCGATATACGCTTTCACTGATCAAATATTACATGCCCTGAATAACCGGACATCACCGATTGGTATTTTTTGTGATCAATCAAAGGCCTTTGATTGTGCAAATCATGGAATTCTTTTAGATAAGCTAAATCATTATGGTTTGAGGGGGGCAGTGCACAAATGGTTTAATTCATACTTAACTGGAAGAATGCAGAAAGCTGAAATAAGTGATTCATGTAATGTTAAAACAACAGCTGATTCCTCAAACTGGGGGGCTATCAAGTACGGGGTACCACAGGGCTCGGTCTTAGATCCTTTACTGTTCTTGATATACATTAATGACTTACCATTCCACATTGGTGAAGATGCAAAGTTAGTTCTTTTTGCTGATGATACAAATATAGTAATAACATCCAAAAACCAAGAACTAAGTGATGTAATTGTAAATGACGTTTCTCACAAAATTATTAAGTGGTTCTCAGCAAACGGACTCTCTTTAAATTTTGATAAAACGCAGTATATACAGTTCCATACAGTAAATGGCACAACTCCAGTAATAAATATGGACTTTGAACAGAAGTCTGTAGCTAAAGTAGAATTTTCAAAATTTTTAGGTGTGGCCATTGATGAGAGGATAAACTGGAAGCAACACATTGATGGTGTGCGGAAACATCTGAGTTCAGCTACTTATGCTATTAGAGTTATTGCAAATTTTGGTGACAAGAATCTCAGTAAATTAGCTTACTATGCCTACTTTCATTCACTGCTTTCGTATGGCATCATATTCTGGGGTAATTCATCGTTGAATAGAAAAGTATGCATTGCTCAAAAACGTGTAATCAGAATAATTGCTGGAGCCCACCCACAGTCATCCTGCAGACATCTATTTAAGGATGTAGGGATCCTCACAGTAACCTCACAGTATATATATTCACTTATGAAATTTGTTGTTAATAATCCTACCCAGTTCAAAAGTAACAGAAGTGTGCATAGCTATAACACCAGGAGAAAGGATGATCTTCACTATGCAGGGTTAAATCTGACTTTGGCATAGAAAGGGGTAAATCATGCTGCCACAAAATTCTTTGGTCACCTACCAAACAGCATCAAAAGCCTGACAGATAGTCAACCAACATTTAAAAATAAATTAAAAGAACTTCTAGATGACTACTCCTTGTACTCACTGGCTGAATTTTTAGATATAAATTAAGGGAGGAAAAAAAACTAGCTTGAACATTAGTGTCGTGCAATATTTTGTGTAATGCAATATCTTGTACAGACATCTTTTATTAACCTAACACGTTCCACATCATTACGAAGTGTCGTATTCATGATCTATGGAACAAGTATTAATCTAATCTAATCTAATCAGTCAAGTCGTGTAAATATCTGGGCGTAACGTTACAAAGCAATATGACATGGAACGAGCATGTGCAAACTGTGGTAGGGAAGGCAAATGGTCGACTTCGGTTTATTGGGAGAATTTTTGGAAATAGTGGTTCACCTGAAAAGGAGACAGCATTCAGGACACTGGTGCGACTTGTTCGTGAGTACTCTCAAGTGTTTGGAATCCGTACCAGGTCTTATTGAAGGAAGACATTGAAGCATTTCAGAAGCGGGCGACTAGATTCGTTATCATTAGGTTTGAACAACACCTAAGTATTTCGGGGATGCTTCAGGAACTCAAATGGGAATCAATGGAGGCAAGGCGAGGTTATTTTCGAGAAACACTATTGAAAAAAATTTAGAGAATCGGCATTTGAAGGCGACTGGCGAACAATTTTGCTGCCGTCGACATACGTCGCGCGTAAGGATCACGAAGATACGACACGAAATACTAGGGCATATACAGAGAGGTACAGACAGTCGTTTTTCCCTCACTCTGCGAGTGGAACAGCGGGGGTGGAGGGGGGGAAGGCAAATGATAAGTGGTGGCATAGGGTACCCTTCGCCACGAACCGTATGCTGGCTTGCGGAGTATCTATGTACATAAAGATGTAGATGCAGAGTTGTTTACAGTGAAGGGCAGTTGACATTCTCTGCACAGGGGATCGATACACAATATTCCTGCATTTAGCTACTATGCTCTATAGAATTTTTATTTCTCTGTATACAATAGCATCATCCGCGAAAAGCCACGTGGAAGTTCCGACGTTGTGTACTATGTCATTTATATATTTTGTGAAAAGTAGTGGACCTTTAACACTCCTTTCGTGTACGCTCGATGTTACTGACGACTTGTCTGCGTTGCGAATGATATTCTGTGTTCTGTTTATAGAAACTCATGGATTTAATCATACCGTTGGTCTGATATTCCGTCCAGCCATATTTTGTTCATTAGACGGCAGTTCGAAACTGTATAGAATTCTTTCCGGAAGTCAAGGGACATGGTATTTAGCTGTGCGCCGACTCAGTTGACGCCGTCCGGCTGTCAGCACTACACGTTTTCTGCAAAGCGTAGTAATACTCGTATTTGCTGCGTCGCTCCTAGGCGCCGCTCACGTCGAACACGGTGATGGCTGCCAAAAAGTTTTCACTTTTGCCCACAGGTGACACTAGCGTCGTCTATCGTAATGGCTGCCATATTAGTGCTCACTTTCACACATATGTTTACTTCGTAGCATTCGTTCTTTGCACTGTCACGGATCGTACGAGTATACACACTGTGTCACAAGTTCTTTGACGTACACATCCCTCAGCTAGCGTGACGTCACTCAACAATCCAAATTAACAGTTATACAGAAATAGTTCACTCTCCTAATAAATTATACGGCACTTCTTATCCGAAAATTGCAAGCCCTGAATACGACACGCCATGTAACGCGCCCGGGAGTACGAATGGGGGGGGGGGGGTACCTTTTAAACTGTTTGTCTTCACTGATTTTCATGCCCGTGCACCCTGTCCACACCACGTACCTATTAATCCCGCGGCGGTCGTACTGTTCTGCTCCACACTTCTGCTGGCTTGCCTGAAATTATTTATCGAAATATGCAAGCGAATAAGGGGAGCCACTCAACGTTAAGCACAACACTGTTCTACGTCTGGTATGAACATCTATATTCTGAGACGATATGGAAATCACAGGTTGCACTGTTTACACTATAAGTCGTAAGTGTTTATCCCAACTGACAGTCTTGATCATTATGTGTCCACTTGGACGAGCGTACACGTACCGAACACGGCGCGGATGATTGTTGATGATGCGGAAGCCGAATGGTCGCAAGAAAGTTGTTACGCTCGTCACGCATACACAGATATTTGGTACCAGTCTTCCTTGACACTAGTAACAAATTTTATCTTTGTTCACAAGGTTAAATTTACAGTTCGCAGTTCTTCAGTTGTACGAGCGTGCGCGTAACCGTCGCGGCGCGGCTGATGGTTGATAATGCGGAACGCGATGACCGAACGCACGTCCTCACGCTCGCTACAAGACACTGGCACTTGACTGCACTCTTTTATGATAACTAATTTTTACTGATTCACATTGGTCCATTCCGGGAGACCGAACACGGCGCGTATGATCGATGCTGTGCGACACGCAACGAGAGGATACAAAAATACATTATTTACAGCACTGCTCATTTTTAATTACTTCTTGACGCACTTTCCTCTGATTAATTTGCATATTTTATCACTTTACTGTAACAACACTTGTAGCAACACTTCAAATTCCATGCTAACAATGCCTCTCACATACAGAGCTACACACTAAACAACATAACAGTCCCATGCTCGACTCTCTAGACGCTGCTGCCCGCAAAGATATTCCGCAACCAAGTACGCTTACAGTACGCTTACAACACGTTTTGACATGAATGAATATTTTGCACCAGTACAACCCCTTTCCCATTACCGTCTCTTCACGGCGCTCCATTCGGTCGTGTAGACAGAAATTTTAATACTTACAGAAACACTTCTATGATACATATGTTTTTCACTTAAAATAGTTTTATCTGCTCAGTAGTCTTCTAAACATTCATGGTGGTGTCTGTTTGTTCCATATCGTGTTTCCCTACCACTTCCGCACAACGACGCTCTGAGCGTGTTTTTTAGGGAATTAACTAGTTTGAACCTGGAACCTGCTGCTGGTAAGGAGATGCCAGACCACACATGACATGTAGAATTCAGAAGAGTTCAGTGAGACTAGCGAAGATATAACCAAATAGTTAATGATTTCAGCGTCAGATCCACTGCAATCCCTGTAAAAGAATCTTAATACTAACTAAATTTAGTGGAAAGGGTTCAAGGCTTTCCTATTTTTAGTTAGCTGGTAAAATAACGTCGAAAAAGCAGTTACGTTTACCATTGGAAATTTTATTCTACTCACAAAACATCATTTATAAATTGCACTATTGATAAAAGGAAATGTTTTAATACAGGATGGTAAAAACCAACTGCGTTCAACAAAAATGTGATCGAATATTCCCTGAATGGGTTTCCAAGTTCTACAATCGATCGAAGGATGACCTATGCCATATCACATCTATAATCTAGGTTTAATTTAAGTTTCACAAAAGAGAAAACTATCAAAATGGTCTACAGTGACCCTCAATTATCTTTAATTACTTTTTTAACTTGTCGTAAATTACAGTGGCTGATTTGGCTTCTCAATAACTGTATAAAAGAAAAATCATCGAGTTTCAGATCTGTTCTTCAAGTGGCAAATGTGAACACCATGAGTTTTAATTGACGATCGACACTAGTATTACGCAAAATAGGAGATGTAACAGATGAGACTTCTGCAGTTCTGAGTGAAGCTTTATGCGCTGTTATGCGGCATCGCGGTCGTTCATTACCTTGTCGGTGTTTAAGCAGCGTCAGGGCGGCAGCGGCCGGCGCACCAGCCATCCAGCTCGCCGTCTCGGCATGTTATTGTTGTTGTTGTCTTCAGTCCTGAGACTGGTTTGATGCAGCTCTCCATGCTACTCTATCCTGTGCAGGCTGCTTCATCTCCCAGTACCTACTGCAACCTACATCCTTCTGAATCTGCTTAGTGTACTCATCTCTCGGTCTCCCTCTACGATTTTTACCCTACACGCTGCCCTCCAATGCTAAATTTGTGATCCCTTGATGCCTCAAAACATGTCCTACCAACCGATCCCTTCTTCTAGTCAAGTTGTGCCACAAACTTCTCTTCTCCCCAATCCTATTCAATACTTCCTCATTAGTTATGTGATCTACCCATTTAATCTTCAGCATTCTTCTGTAGCACCACATTTCGAAAGCTTCTATTCTCTTCTTGTCCAAACTAGTTATTGTCCATGTTTCACTTCCATACATGGCTACACTCCAAACAAATACTTTCAGAAACGACTTCCTGATACATAAATCTATATTCGATGTTAACAAATTTCTCTTCTTCAGAAACGCCTTCCTTGCCATTGCCAATCTACATTTTATATCCTCTCTACTTCGACCATCATCAGTTATTTTACTTCCTAAATAGCAAAACTCCTTTACTACTTTAAGTGTCTCATTTCCTAATCTAATTCCCTCAGCATCACCCGATTTACTTTGACTACATTCCATTATCCTCGTTTTGCTTTTGTTAATGTTCATCTTATATCCTCCTTTCAAGACACTGTCCATTCCGTTCAACTGTTCTTCCAAGTCCTTTGCCGTCTCTGACAGAATTACAATGTCATCGGCGAACCTCAAAGTTTTTACTTCGTCTCCATGAATTTTAATACCTACTCCAAATTTTTCTTTTGTTTCCTTTACTGCTTGCTCAATATACAGATTGAATAACATCGGGGAGAGGCTACAACCCTGTCTCACTCCTTTTCCAACCACTGCTTCCCTTTCATGCCCCTCGACTCTTATGACTGCCATCTGGTTTCTATACAAATTGTAAATAGCCTTTCGCTCCCTGTATTTTACCCCTGCCACCTTTAGAATTTGAAATAGAGTATTCCAGTCAACATTGTCAAAAGCTTTCTCTAAGTCTACAAATGCTAGAAACGTAGGTTTGCCTTTTCTTAATCTTTCTTCTAAGATAAGTCGTAAGGTCAGTATTGCCTCACGTGTTACAACATTTCGACGGAATCCAAACTGATCCTCCCCGAGGTCCGCATCTATCAGTTTTTCCATTCGTCTGTAAAGAATTCGCATTAGTATTTTGCAGCCGTGGCTTATTAAACTGATAGTTCGGTAATTTTCACATCTGTCAGCACCTGCTTTCTTTGGGATTGGAATTATTATATTCTTCTTGAAGTCTGAGGGTATTTCGCCTGTCTCATACATCTTGCTCACCAGCTGGTAGAGTTTTGTCAGGACTGGTTCTCCCAAGGCCGTCAGTAGTTCTAATGGAATGTTGTCTACTCCGGGGGCCTTGTTTCGACTCAGGTCTTTCAGTGCTCTGTCAAACTCTTCACGCAGTATCGTATATCCCATTTCGTCTTCATCTACATCCACTTCCATTTCCATAATATTGTCCTCAAGTACTTCGCCCTTGTATAAACCTTCTATATACTCCTTCCACCTTTCTGCCTTCCCTTCTTTGCTTAGAACTGGGTTGCCATCTGAGCTCTTGATATTCATACACGTGGTTCTCTTCTCTCCAAAGGTCTCTTTAATTTTCCTGTAGGCAGTATCTATCTTACCCCTAGTGAGATAAGCTTCTACATCCTTACATTTGTCCTCTAGCCATCCCTGTTTAGCCATTTTGCACTTCTTGTCGATCTCATTTTTGAGACGTTTGTATTCCTTTTTGCCTGCTTCATTTACTGCATTTTTATATTTTCTCCTTTCATCAATTAAATTCAATATTTCTTCTGTTACCCAAGGATTTCTAGCAGCCCTCGTCTTTGTACCTACTTTATCCTCTGCTGCCTTCACTACTTCATCCCTCAGAGCTACCCATTCTTCTTCTACTGTATTTCTTTCCCTCATTCCTGTCAATTGTTCCCTTATGCTCTCCCTGAAACTCTGTACTACTTCTGGTTCTTTCAGTTTATCCAGGTCCCATCTCCTTAATTTCCCACATTTTTGCAGTTTCTTCAGTTTTAATCTGCAGGTCATAACCAATAGATTGTGGTCAGAGTCCACATCTGCCCCTGGAAATGTCTTACAACTTAAAACCTGGTTCCTAAATCTCTGTCTTACCATTATATAATCTATCCGATACCTTTTAGTATCTCCAGGGTTCTTCCACGTATACAACCTTCTTTCATGATTCTTAAACCAAGTGTTAGCTATGATTAAGTTGTGCTCTGTGCAAAATTCTACTAGGCGGCTTCCTCTTTCATTTCTTAGCCCCAATCCATATTCACCTACTATGTTTCCTTCTCTCCCTTTTCCTACACTCGAATTCCAGTCACCCATTACTATTAAATTTTCGTCTCCCTTCACTATCTGAATAATTTCTTTTATTTCATCGTACATTTCTTCAATTTCTTCATCATCTGCAGAGCTAGTTGGCATATAAACTTGTACTACTGTAGTAGGTGTGGGCTTCGTATCTATCTTGGCCACAATAATGCGTTCACTATGCTGTTTGCAGTAGCTTATCTGCGTTCCTATTTTCCTATTCATTATTAAACCTACTCCTGCATTACCCCTATTTGATTTTGTGTTTATAACCCTGTAGTCACCTGACCAGAAGTCTTGTTCCTCCTGCCACCGAACTTCACTAATTCCCACTATATCTAACTTTAACCTATCCATTTCCCTTTTTAAATTTTCTAACCTACCTGCCCGATTAAGGGATCTGACATTCCACGCTCCGATCCGTAGAACGCCAGTTTTCTTTCTCCTGATAACGACATCCTCCTGAGTAGTCCCCGCCCGGAGATCCGAATGGGGGACTATTTTACCTCCGGAATATTTTACCCAAGAGGATGCCATCATCATTTAATCATACAGTACAGCTGCATGTCCTCGGGAAAAATTACGGCTGTAGTTTCCCCTTGCTTTCAGCCGTTCGCAGTACCAGCACAGCAAGGCCGTTTTGGTTAAAGTTGCAAGGCCAGATCAGTCAATCATCCAGACTGTTGCCCCTGCAACTAGTGAAAAGGCTGCTGCCCCTCTTCAGGAACCACACGTTTGTCTGGCCTCTCAATAGATACCCCTCCGTTGTGGTTGCACCTACGGTACGGCCATCTGTATCGCTGAGGCACGCAAGCCTCCCCACCAACGGCAAGGTCCATGGTTCGGCATAACTCTCCTCTAACTTCTCCTTACTACAATTTACCGAAGTTGGTTAGAAAAAAACTATCTGGCTGTGTTTTAATCTGACCAATCAGGGTCTCAATGTTAACCTTAAGCTCCGCCTATAAAAATTCTGTCTATCCAATGAGAAACGTTACACTTTTTGTGGTGGGGCAATGTTTTTAAAGTTTGCAACGTAACAGAGACGCTAAAAAGTCTCACGCTAAAACGTGCTGGTGGTGTGGTCCTTTTAGCGTTATCGTGAGATCTATACTGTTCTTCTGGAGGGCTCTATCTTTTAACATGGGCTGGGGGGTGGTCCTTGACGTACCTGAGACACGAAAAAGTCTCACGCTAAAACTTGCAGGTGGTAGTGGCCCTTTTGGATAGCTGGCGCCGTAGGTGCCCAGACCTTCCCTTATCGTAGGGCCTTCTAGCTTAACACGGTTCTGCTCTCGGCTTCTGTCCTCGTTTCTCCCCTCGGAACTGCGTCTGCCTCACGGTGAGAAGGTACGACATGCATTTAGGCATTCTTGTGTTAGTCTGTGGCATTCCATTTGCTCACTCGTTACTTGTATTACTTTGGTTAATTTAATGTCACGATTTATTTGGAGCTATGTGGCATACTAGTAGATTTCCTTATTATGTAAGGGTTTTCATGGAAGGTGTTGGATTTGCCTGACACCTTACAGTCTTTGTGCTGAAACTATTGAAAGAACGTTTTGATCTATTTCTTATAGCACATAACAGTTCGGATTTTAATTGCTTCAGTGTTTTATTACGCATTTTTGACGTGAAATTAAATTTAGCCTTATTCACTTTGTCATGCTCACAGAACTGCACATAAATACCGTTTATCGTGCTTTACTTGCACACATATTTTGTAGTTTGCTGTTGGATAAAGAGTTTTTATTTTATTTTCAATCACACTATTCCCGATTACATCAGATGCTTAACTCATTCACTTCTTCTTAAGGAATTGAATTAGGCGTGACGCAGTACAATTATTAGGTAATAACTCGAAAGAAAACATAACGAAACGTCCATTTATTACATAAGCACATTAGTTAGTATTAACATTTAAACAATACGTGTTTACTTTATTCCCAAACAAAAAAGAACCTAGCAATCTGTACGTACAGAACAGTGAGGTGGTACACCATTACGCTGAAACCACATTTCCTGACGGGAATTCAATGGCACAGCTTCCAAAATCGGGTCCCATACGTTTTGTAGGAAGATAAAGTATGCAGGACCAGTTAGCCTGAGGGGGAGGAGGTGTCACGTAATAACGACCAGAACACCCGCCCACACGTTGAAATCAAACCGGTGCTGAAATACCTGAACATCTGTAGCTCGGGGGTTTTGCCTGCCCGTACATGGCTGTCTCGAGAATTCAGAACACAGTTCCTCGTGAAGTTACATTCATCTGCGAACAAAGTTCGACTTGTTAACAGGTGTGTGTCGGTGCAGTGGTACAGGAACCATGTGTAGCACGCAACGCGCTGCGGAAAATCAGCTGGATCCATAACACGTACCGTTTGTAAAGCGGTACGGTCGTAATTGTAACTGACGCAGAATGTCACACACGATACTGTGACCAACACTCAATGCACGCGCTGTTGTCCGAGTACTTGTTGTCGGGTTCTCTTCAACGCGATGCAGTATATCTTCTTCAAATTCGGGCGTTAGGCGTTGCCGTAGAGCACCAAACACCTGCCTCCTCACGGTCAACGTACCTGTTTCTCGGAGCCGCTGCGTAACTAGGGCAAAAAGTTCGTGCAATGGCGTGCTACGCCGTGGAAAACGTTCGTGATACAATCGACTAGCAGCTCTTCCGTTACCTCGAGCTTCGTCATACACATGGATCCTTTCTGTGTATTTCGAAAGCGTGTACCGAACCATGTTTACTATAGTATCGGAGACGCTCAGGCAATGCAACGCGGACGTTAAGTTACCGCCTGACGTGGTACACATAATCCTGTGCACCCTGTTGCATACCAATTCAAGCAACTCTTGAGACTTCTCGCTTTCCCTCAGCGGAAGTGGACGCGTTGCATATCTGAATTAAAACCGCCGTAGAACGGAAACGGTATGTTTCCGCAAGTGGAATCCTACTCAAAATATTATATACTCACTCCCCTCTACAAGTCCTGTAAGTTTGTAACGGGAATTTCAAACATCCTGTACATCTGCGCTCAAAGTTTTATATCTTTCAAGCGGCCTCGAAACACAACTGATTCTTTGTCCTGAAAGTGGTGCGAACATCAGTTCATTTTGTATACAGAGATGTATCTTATTTCAATGCACCGCAGCGCTTTGTTTCGAATGAAGTTATTGCGAAAGTAGCGTCAGGACAAATTTCTAGCGTGTAACAGTATGTTGTTAGCGCCACTGTAGAAAACGGTGAAGTGAGACTCTTCGTAAAACACTACGTTTCGTTACTCAGCGTTCCGGCAGTAGCGATTACATTTGTTTTACAGCTAGAGGCGTTTCCAGCTTCTGGAAAAATGAGAATGTATGACGCCATCAGCACATACCGTACCAGGCGGTGTCCTACTGCGGGCCGCGGTGGTCTAGCGGTTCTAGGCGCTCAGTCCGGAGCCGCGCGACTGCTACGGTCGCAGGTTCGAATCCTGCCTCGGGCATGGATGTGTGTGATGTCCTTAGGTTAGTTAGGTTTAAGTAGTTCTAAGTTCTAGGCGACTTATGACCTCAGCAGTTGAGTCCCATAGTGCTCAGAGCCACTTGAACCATTTTTTTTGGTGTCCTACTGTAGACTCAGGACCAGGACGTGCGTGGCCCAGTATCGAGGAAAGACCAGAAATATGTGCGAAAAGAGAGGGCGAGGGCAGAACGGTTATTCGGTTAACTGATTTTTTGGGTAGATGATCATTTACGAAAAGAGACTGTGACAATATTCATTAGTATATGAAACAAAGAAACACTGAATTAAGCGCAAGCCTATGCATGTATACGAGGTGCGACAATAAAGTAATGAGACTGATGGGAAAAAATGTTGCTGACCGTTTTAGTCAAGTTTAGTGTTGTCTCCTTTAGAGTAGCTCTCTTCTGATTCCACACGCTTTTTCCAGCGCTTCTGCCATTGATGGTAACATTTCTGGAACTCATCTTCTGTAAAATCCTCCAAGACCCCCGTCACAGCTTTTTGGACATATTGTGTTGTTTTAAAATGTTGTCCTTCGACCGCCTTTTTGACTCTTGGAAACAGAAAAAGGGCGCACGGAGCGATATCTGGTGAATAAGGTGGCTGTGGTAGTACTTAAATTTGCTTACAGGTTAAAAATTGCTCTACTGACAGAGCAGTATGGCATGGCGCATTATCGTGATGCAGAATCCAACTATCAGCGATGTTGGCACGGACACGAAGAACTCTTTCACGAAATCTTTCTAAAGTAGCATTGTAGTAATATTGGTTAACTGTTTGGTCAGGAGGCACCCACTGTTTATGAACACTCCCCTTGGAATCAAAGAAGCACACAAGCATGCATTTCACTTTTGACTTTGACATGTGAGCTTTTTTTTGTCTGGGTGATCCCTTTGAGCATAACTGCGAACTATGGCATTTTGTCTCTGGATCGTACTGAAACAACCAACTTTCATCACCAGTGATCACACGGCTCAAAAATTCTGGATTAATTTCCATTTGCTCTAACAGATCGGCTGCCACATTTTTCTGTGTTTCTCGCTGTTGTGGTGTGAGATTTTTGAGGCCCATTTTTGTACAAATCTTTCTAATATCAAGATCTTCAGTTATTATTAGACGAACCGTTTCTCGATTGATGTTCAGTTCTTCTGCAATCATTTTCACGGATAATCTTCGATCAGATCGTACGAGTTCACGCACCCTAGCCAAGTTGACATCTTCAACAATCGTTTTGCCTTCACTAAACATTTTATTCCAACGAAAACGTTGAGCTCTTGACATAACCTCCTCCCCAAAAGCCCTCTGAAGCTTACCTTAAGTTGTCGTTGTGTTTTCACCCAATTTAACGTAAAAAGAAATGGCATACTTTTGCGCAATATTATGCGGTTCCATTTCCGTGACGAGAGACACGAACACGCGTTAAATTATTACAGCACAACTCACGACTGAGCAGTTGCATCGATGTGTCGCTTGGACTAGAAGCAGCTTATAGATCAAAGTCGAAGATACTGTGCCTGCGCAAGCCTGCAGGGTTGCTACATCTTGCAAAGAAAATCAGTGTCATTACTTTATTGTCGCACCTCGTACACTTTGCAAAGCTAAAGGATGATATATCGATTACTCGATAAATAGTACAATTCTCAAGGCTGTCAATTCAACTAAGTACCTGGGTGTTAAAATTACGAACAACTTCAGTTGGAAAGACCACATAGATAAAATTGTGGGGAAGGCGAGCCAAAGGTTGCGTTTCATTGGCAGGACACTTAGAAGATGCAACAAGTCCACTAAAGAGACAGCTTACACTACACTCGTTCGTCCTCTGTTAGAATATTGCTACGCGGTGTGGGTTCCTTACCAGGTGGGATTGACGGAGGACATCGAAAGGGTGCAAAAAAGGGCAGATCGTTTTGTATTATCACTTAATAGGGGAGAGAGTGTGACAGATATGATACGCGAATTGGGATGGAAGTCATTACAGCAAAGACGTTTTTCGTCGCGGCGAGATCTTTTTACGAAATTTCAGTCACCAACTTTCTCTTCCGAATGCGAAAATGTTTTGTTGAGCCCAACCTACATAGGTAGGAATGATCATCAAAATAAAATAAGAGAAATCAGAGCTCGAACGGAACGGTTTAGGTGTTCGTTTTTCCCGCGCGCTGTTAGGGAGTGGAATAGTAGAGAGATAGTATGATTGTGGTTCGATGAACCCTCTGCCAAGCACTTAAATGTGAATTGCAGAGTAGTCATGTAGATGTAGCTATAGATAAAATAACATAACATATTCACTATTCGATGGAAATTAATGAATGTGCAGGCATATCTTCGCAGAGGACTTCCATCCGCGCACAGAATGTTGAACGTCACATAGAGTGAGATCAGTGTGACTATATCTCCAAATGGGGATGGCTAAGTAACACGAGGTAATTAAGAGAACTGAAAAAGACTGTGTGTCAACGAGCGAGCAGATATGGTGCCCTGTGGCGGTATTCTTCACTACAGCATGGCCCGGAGACAACCTCTGGATGACTTTCAATCGGAAGAAAGAAGAAGTGTGCCGACTGTTGGCTCTGAGCACTATGGGACTTAACATCTATGGTCATCAGTCCCCTAGAACTTAGAACTACTTAAACCTAACTAATCTAAGGACATCACACAACACCCAGTCATCACGAGGCAGAGAAAATTCCTGACCCCGCCGGGAATGGAACCCGGGAACCCGGGCGTGGGAAGCGAGAAAGCTACCGCGCGACCAATGTGCCGACTGTAGTCCAGCAATTTGGTATTAGTCACAGGATTGTTTCATATGCATGCAGAGTGTTCCGAGACACAGACACTGCAGAATGAAGGAGCGGATATGGTCGACCACGGTCAACTACTGCAGCAGATGACCGCAGGCAGGAAGGATCCCACGTCCAGCAGCGAGTGCAGTATCAGCCAAATTTAACAGGACTACAAGGCACGAAATTTCACATACGACCGTGGCACGCGAATAGTGGGGTAGGTCTTTTTGTCCGATGTCGTCGGCGGCACCGTTTGCGCACCGTTTACGATGGTGCCAAGGTGATAAAGACTGGACAAAAGAGGAATGGGATAGCGTGCTTTGGCGAAAGGGAGTAGATTCAGTCTGAGTAGTGATTCTGGACGTACCCTCATATGACAAGAAGTGGCCACATATAATGACCCAGGAACATTGTCGAACATGATCGTTTTGGTGGTTCCGGTGTTATGGTGTTGGGCACGTTGCATGGGCGTACTGGCCTCCAGATGTCTGAACACGTTACACTCACCAGTCAACGTTACTGTGACACTATACTCCTCCCAGATGTGTGTCTCTTCAGGGATATATTCGGCTCTGATGGTATTTTTATATATGACAATGCGCGACCGCATTAACGGCGCTGATGCAGGAGCTCAATGAGAGGATATTCGACGAATGGAATGGCGTGCCTGCTACCCTGACTGGAATCACATCGAGCACGTGTGGGATGCATTGCAGAGATATAGTGCAGCACATGCACATGCATTAACGACTATCCATCAGCTGTCAACTGCGCTAATGAAGGAATAGAAGTATCTTCTATAAGAATGCCTTAAAGCTTTGTGGCCAGCATGGGAGCATATTGCAGAGCACGCGTTGCCGTCTATGATGATCACTCACCCTACTAAGAAACATGTCCCACCTTGTCTAATGTCCGGGTAACCTTCATGAATCTTGGTGACTTTAGTGTAATTATTATCTTTGATAAAAGTGTTCCTCTCATGGCGTATTTGTATCATTTACCTCCTGTACTATTCTGTAGAAGTTCTTTCTGTCTATGCTACAAGTTTCAACGAGCTACACTGAAGAGCAAAAGAAACTGGTACCGCTGCCTAATATCGTGTAGGGCCCCCGCGACCACGCAGAAGTGCCGCAACATGACGTGGTATGGACTCGACTAACTTCTGAAGTAGTGCTGGAGGGAAATGACAGCATGAATCATGCAGGGCTGTCCATAAATCAGTACGAGTACGACGGAGTGGAGATCTCTTCTGAACAGCATCCAAGATATCTTCAATGATATTCTTGTCTGGGGAGTTAGGAGGCCAGCAGAAGTGTTTAAACTCAGAAGAGTGTTCCTGAAGCCACTCTGTAGCAATTCTGGACATGTGTGGTGTCGCATTGTCCTGCTGGAATTGTCCAAGTCCTTCGGAATGCACAATGGACTTGAATGGATGCAGGCGTTCAGGCCAGACACTAATTGTCTTATATAGGCGTTGCCGACCGCAGCCCTGTATTCTGTCTGTTTACATATATCTGCATTTGAATACGCATGCCTATACCAGTTTCTTTCACGCTTCAGTATACGTCACAGAGATATGAAATGGACCGATTATATATGATCAGTAGAAGATAAAACAGATGGCAGACTTCGATTTGTTGATAGAGTACTGGAGAAATACTATCAGTTTGCAAAGGTGATTGCTTTAGAAACACTTGTGAGACCCATCCTAGATTTCGCTCAAGCGTGTGTGCCCTGCACCACGTAGGACTGACAGAGGATATTGAATGTATACAGGAAGGCCAACACGAACACTCATATTCTTATGTGGCCCATAGAAGTCTGTCACAGAGATGCTGAAGAAATTGAACTGGCAGACGCTACAAGGTAAGCGCAAACTACAGCGTGAAAGTCTACTTAGAAACTTTCTCGTACTTATTTTAAGTTATACTCCACTATGTATCACTCCAAGTCGTGAGGACAACATTAGATTAATTACAGCGCACACAGAGGCATTTAACCAGTCATTCTTCTCGCGCTCCGCACGTTAATTGAACGGGAGAAAGCCCTGAAACTGATACAATGGAAACTATCCTCTTCATAGTGGTTTACAAAGCTGGATATAGAAGCCCATGTATATTATTATTTGGCGAAAGCCTCATTCCGATATCTTGAACAATTTATTAAATGAAAGGGGTGTTACGTTCTACCTATGTACGATCTCTAACTACTGCAAACTGCAACGCTCTGTCTTAAATGCTAACTGTGACTATAATAAATGATAAGACACACTAAGGTGACAAGGTCATGGGATAGCGACATGCTCATATGCAGATGGCAGTAGTAACGGTTACGCAAGACATAAAAGGGCAGTGTACTGGCGGAGCTGTCATTTGTAGTCGTGTGACTCATGTGAAAATATTTCCGAAGTGACTGTCGCCAAACGACAGGAATTAAAAGACACTAAACGCACAAAGGCAGTTGGACCTGGTTTCATAGGACATTCCATTTCGGAAATCGTTAGGGAATTCAATATTCCGAGATCCACAGTATAAAGAGTGTGCCGAGAACATCACGTTTCGCGATTTAGCTCTAACCACGGACAATGCAGTGCTCGACGGCTTTCCCTAGAAGCCCGAAGGGGAGCGGCATTTGTATAGAGTTGTGAGCGCTAACAGACAAGAAACACTGCGTAGAATAACCGCATATATTAATGTGGAACGTACGAGGGATGTATCCGTTACCACAGCGCGGCGAACTTTGGCGTTAATGGGCTACGGCAGCAGACTACCGACGCGAATAGCTTTGCTAATAGGAGGAAATCGTCTGCAGCCCCTCTCCTGGGCTCGTAACCTTACCGAGACCCTAGACGACTGGAAATCAGTGGCGTGGTCAGATGAATACCGATTTCAGTTGGTAAGAGCTGATGGCGGGGTTGGAGTGCGGCGCAGACATAACGAAGGCTTGGACCCAAACTGTCAACGAGACGCAGTGCTGGCTAGTAATTGCTACATAGTGGTGTAGGCTGTGTTTACTTGTAATGCGCAGCGTCCTCTGTCCAACTGAACATGGACGCCAACTGCAGCCATTCATCGACTTCATGTTGCCAAGCAATGATGGAATTTTTGTAGATGACAATGCCGCAAGTACCAGACCACAATTTTTTGTGATTGGGGTGAAGAAAAAAAAAGGTTCAAATGGCTCTGAGCACTATGGGACTTAACAGCGGAGGTCATCAGTCCCCTAGAACTTAGAACTACTTAAACCTAACTAACCTAAGTGATGTCCTTAGGACATCACACACATCCATGTCTCCGTTCCAAACTGAAGCGCCTAGAACCTCTCGGCCACTCCGGCCGGCGGGATGAAGAATATTTGACCTCCCAGATCATCGGACATATATCCCATCATACATTTATGGGACATAATCGAGAGCATCCTGTACCGGCAACATTTTCGCAATTATGGACGGCTACAGGGGGATCGTGGCTCAACACTTCTGCAGGGACTTCCAACGAGTCGTTAAGTACATGCCACGTCGAGTTGCTGCTGTATGCCGGGCAGATGAGGTCCGACCCGATATTAGGAGGCATCCCATAACTTTTGCCTCCACAGGATATAAATCTTCTGCGTTTTCTCTGTCTCGCGTTTGATGTTATGGCTAGCTTATGATTACTACTGTGTTGCACGTTTCTGAGCCGTGCTTCCGAACATTCATTAGCATTATACTATGCAGTCCTCGGCCAAAGAACCGAAAGGGAACGCTAATAGGCTGCACACTTTGGCGTGCCTCTATTTTGAGCACGTCAGCGGAGAAATGACAAGTATACAGAAAACCGGTATAGGTATTCCGGCAGAATAATCAGACAAAGGGAGGCGGTGTGGTTCAGCCGGTCTGCGTGTGACGCAACACCAACGGCAGCAGGGTCACGCTGCGCGCTGCGGCTAGGCGGGGGGAGGTGAGGCGAGGCGAGGGCGGCGGACGGCCGCGCCTGGAATGCTGTCCAGCGCCACTCCAGCTCCAGCTCCAGCGCCGCACGTGTTCGCCGGGACGATGACCAGGGCCCGCCACCGGCTCAGGGACGCCCGCAGCCTGCAGCGCAGCGGGTGCCTGTGCGTGTAGAAGTTCGGAGAGGTGTGAAGATCTAAGAGTTCTATATCTAACATCGGTACAGCACTCTTGTGGTCAAAATACACTGTCCAAAAGAAAAGTATCCTAACATCTATTAGGGGACACTAACATGTGATGTGTCCACTCTTCACCTTTATGAGAGCTTGAGCTCTGCTGCGGACACTGTCAACGAGATGTCTGAACGTCTGTGGAGGAATGGGAACCAATTATTTGACTCTGGGGTCTGGAGCGAAGTCGATGTTCTGGCTCATTCCAAAGGTTTTCCATTGGCTTTGTCAGGCCTTTGACCAGGCCAGTCCACTTCAGGAATGTTATCGTCCACAAACCGTTGTCTCTCAGATGCTACTTTGTGACAGGATGCATTGTCAGGCTGAAACAAGCAATAATTGTCTTCGAACTGTTCCTCTACTATGTGCAGTACACAATGCTGTAAAATGTGTTCATATCCTTCTCCATTTAGCTTTCCCTTGAACGCAGTAAGAGGACCTCATCCCAACCGCGAAAAATACGCCCATACCGTAACACCAAGTCTTTCGTACGTCACTGCCGGCGCTACACGGAGAATAATGTTCTCCAAGCATTCGTGGAACCTAAACCCTACCGTGGTATTACCACCGCTTATAGTTTGATTCATAACTCCAGATCATTGGTTTCCAGTTATCAACTTTCGAATGGCGTCGCTCTTACACCACCTCTGGCGTAATTTAGCATTGACTTCAGAAATTTGTGGCCTTTGAGGAGATGCTCGACCTTTGTACCCCATTATTTTTAACTCACTACACACAGTCATTGTGCTTGTCGGACTGCTGGTAGCACTTTGGATCTCACGAGTGATTCCTTCCGCTGATTTCATGCGATTTTTTAGAAACACCCTCACCAATACTCGACAGCCCGTGTCTTGGTTTAGCTGTGGTCATTCCTTCACCTTTTCACTTCACACTCATGTCACCAACAGTCGAACTGGACAGCTTCAGAAGAGTTGAAATGTTCCTCAGGTGACATCCAATGACCAGTCCATGTTCGAAATCACTGATCTCTCTTGACCGGCCCATTCTGCCGTTACCGCCTCTCTACTGACAATCCACTTTCTTTTACTGGGCGCTCCCCCTCTAGGGACGTCTATAGGTCAATTACGCATTACGTAGCAGTGTCAAAATAGTTCAAATGGCTCTGAGCAGTATGGAACTTATCTTCTGAGGTCATCAGTCCCCTAGAACTTAGTACTTAAACCTAACTAACCTAAGGACATCACACACATCCATGTCCGAGGCAGGATTAGAACCTGAGACCGTAGCTGTCGCGCTGTTCCATACTAGGAGTATCCAGTTGCTTTCTATTACGTAGTTTACTCCGATATCCACAAGTAAGGGGTCCGGAGAAATGTAGATAAGCGCGAGGCATTACAGACCCTATGACCTATCTTTGAAGAAAGGCCCAAGGAAGACAAACCGACGTTAATGAACACTCTATCTTTAGAGCAGTTTTCTTACAGTGTGTAATGGTAAACACCCTTTGAAACGCTGAAGGTAGCAGATATAAAATAAAGGAACAGAAGAACTATTTACATCTTGTACAGAGAGCGGACTACTATTATAAGAGTCGAAGCACATGAAACGGAAGTACTACATTATAAGAGAGTAGGACAGGGTTGTAACTTACTATTCACGTTGTCTGTACAATGGGCAAGCTGTGAAGGAATCCAAGGGGAAATTTAGAAATGGAATTAAAGTTCAGACAGATGAAACAAAAACTTTAAGATTTGTTGATGCTTTGTAATTCTATCAGGGATGGCAAAGAACCTGAAAGAGCAGTTGGTGTGAATGGATGGTTTCTTCGTAAGAGGTTACAAGATGAAGACCATAGAAAATAAAACAAGCATAATGGAATTTATCTGAATAAAATCAGGTGACGTTGAGGGAATAAAATTAGGAAAATGAGATACTAAGTGCAGTGGAATAGTTTTGCTATGTGGGCAGTAAAGTAACTGATGATGGCCGTATTCGAGAGGATAAAATGCATATTGGCAATGGCAAGAATGCCGTTAATGAGAATGGATAATATGGTAACAAATGGCTCTAACCACTGTGGGATTTAACACCTGAGATCATCAGTCCCCTAGACTTAGAACTACTTAAACCTAACTAACCAAAAGACATCACACACATCCATGCCCGAGGCAGGATTCGAAGCTGCAAGCGTAGCAGGAGCGCGGTTCCGGACTGAAGCGCCTAGAACCGCTAGGCCACAGCGGCCGGCTAGGATAATATGGTAACATCAATTAGTATAAATTTATATATTAGGAAGTCTTTTCCGAAGGTATTGCATGGAACTGAAACATGTTTGATAAACATTCAGATATGAAGAGAATAGAAGCTTTTTAAATGTGATGCTACAGGGAAACGGTGAACATTAGACTGTATAACTGATGATGTGGTAGCGAATCAAAATTGAGTGACAGAAATTTATAGTGTAACTTCACTAAAGAGGGGGTCAGTTGATAAGATACATACTGAGGCATCACGGAAATGTAAAATTAGTCGTACAGGAAAATGTGGAGCGTAAAAATTGCAGAAGGAAGCTTGACTGCAGTAACTTGGTTAAAATGTACACTCTAAGACGAAGAAACAAAAAAAAAGAGGACGACGCGCCACGAAGAAATTATCCGAATGTGGCGGAAATGGGTAAATATGTTGTACATGTATAGACAAACAAATGATAACAGTTTCATAAAAATTAATGGTTTGTTCGAGAGAAGGAGCTGCACGAAGTCAGCAAGTCAACAACGTGTTAGTCCGCCTCTGGCAAGGAGTTATTCGGCATTTCATTGACTGATACAGTTGTTATATGTCCTCCTGACGGATATCGTACCAGATTCTGTCCAATCGGCGCATTAACTCATCAAAACATCGAGATGGTTGGAGGGCCCTGCCCATGATGCTCCAAACGTTCCCAGTTGTGGACAGATTGGGCGACCTTGTTGGTCAAAGTAGGGTTTGACAAGCACGAAGGCAAGCAGCACAAAGTCTCGCCGTGTGCGGGCGGGCATTACCTTGCTGAAATGTAAGCCCAGGATGACTTGCCATGAAGGGCAACGAAACGGTGAGTAGAATATCGTCGACATACCCGTCTGCTGTAAGGGTGCCAAGGACAACAACCAAAGTCAAAGATTTTAATTTGCCAATGAAATCTGCAGAGTTCCTTATATGATGATCACATTTTCCCACAAGCGGCCTCAATAGTGACGCCAGGTGCTTGGCACAATCATTGTTGGGAGAACCAATATTGTTCACGATAGGACGTAGAGGAACGTCTTTCTTATGGATCTTTGGTAGTCCATCAACCCTTGGAGGCACAGCACCGCTTGGTTTCAGTCTTCGTATGATCTCCGGTGGAAATGGGGAGGCATTCAAAAGCGACGCCGTCTTCCTTACCACCTTGTTGGTGGGGTCCTTTCAATATTGAACTTACAAAGACGTCGCTACAGTTCAGCTCCCAGTAATACATCGACCCCCCAGCATAGATCGAATGCGCAGCCACAGACGTAACTCATGCATATGTTGTACGTCTTTGCCGCCGATTAACATCACTGGCGCCTTGTTTATCTGTGGCCGCATGCGCAGTGGCGCGGTTCGCGAGTTTAAAAGGATGGAGCGAGCGCTGGAGCGTCAGTCGTACGGCACTCTCTGAAGATGGCTGAAAGGTATACAGCCGAAATATTAGAAGAAGAAGCAGAATTCATGCGGCTGCATTCCCGAAACTTAATGGAGCAGTCTTTGCGCCACGCAAACTTGAAGATTCACATTTGGAACAGTACTTGGTCATTTATGTTTACAGTAACAGAAAATCTAAAATACTTTGTAAATGATGGATTGGTTCAAAAGTATTAACTAAAAGTTAATGCTGTTCAAAAAAATTCATGATTGTAGAATATGTTGTTTTTTAAAATAAAATATTATGGAGTTTTTGAGCGTGCCACTCTGCGTGCTATATATCTCGAAGTTGGTCCTGCACATATCGATTGTTTTGCTGCGACTCACTCGCACCGCATCCGCTTGTTACCAACAACAACGGCAAAGAAGGTACAGTTCTTGAAACATGGTATGCGTCCCCATTTTGAAATTTTTTTGAAAATAATCCCAGAAAGGCCCCTTTTCCTAACTTCTATCATAAAGTATTTAGAAAATGGTATCAGTGTTCTAAATGTACGGATCTTTCGCGTGGCCGTCGCTCTTCCTCGTAATTGATATGCACAGGTTCGACTTTGAGATATAATGCACGCAGTAACTACCATTTTTTTTATTGTTTGATCTTGCATATTTCGACGCTTTTCAAGCATTTTTCATGCATAATTGCCTGAATATTTTAATGTTTTTATGGTGCATATTATTCTGTCTCTAGTGATGAGTGATTTAAATGTTTATGCTATTTGGGCTTTACCTAAAACTAAAGACCTATAATCAAAGAAATGTTTCAATTTTGATAGCCCCAAGATATCAATCTCTCGAGAGACAAGTTTTTCCTAAAACATGTCACTACCGGCACAGTACACAAGGCAATTATGAGAATCTCTTCCGAGGCAGTAGGAAATGATGGAGTGAGCATTGACATGAACGTCGTAGACACTATTATTTCAGTTATCACAGACATCTTCAACCTGTCTCTTGTCAGTAGTACATATCCTACTGAGTGGAAGCAAAGTTTAATTAAGCCTATACCCAAGACTGACAACCCGAAGTCGCCAGGTGACTACAGGCCGATCAGCATACTACCTGCAATTTCTAAAGCCCTAGAGCACATCGTCCATGAACAACTGACGGATTACCTCAAAACTCATAACATCCATGACGAATATCAGTCAGGCTTTCGAAAGCACCATAGTACAGCAACCGCATTAATCAAAGTAACTGATGACATTAAACATGCTATGGACAGACGTGAAGCTACTATCCTAACACTGCTTGACTTTAGCAAGGCTTTTGACACAGTTGACTTCGATATATTACTAATTAAAATGAAACAGCTGAATTTCTCAAACAGCGCAATACAATGGTTCGACAGCTACCTCAAAAACAGAAGTCAACAAGTCATTTGTGGGTCGGAAAAGTCATCATGGAAAAGCGTGCGCTCTGGAGTTCCCCAAGGCTCCGTCCTTGGTCCACTACTCTTCTCACTGTACATTAATGATATTTCTTCAGTGATTCACTCCTGCAACTACCATCTTTATGCCGACGACATCCAACTGTACATAAGTGCAAGCCCCAAAAACATTGCTGGCGCAGTAGCGAGTATGAACGCAGATCTTTGTTCTGTTTCTCGATGGGCACAGAACCTAGGTCTGAAACTAAACCCCAAGAAATCCCAGGTCATACTTATATCTCATCCAAAGTTAATCAGCCGGTACTTTCGCGAAACAGTCCCTAAAATACTCCTCAATGGTACCCAACTACCATACCAAAAAACAGTAAAAGACCTTGGAATAATCTTGGATGAACACCTAAACTGGGAAGAACAGTCACAGCTTGCCGGAAATCGCTCTCCTCCCTACATGCAATTCAAAAGTTTAGAAAAATATTTCCAACCCATGTTAAACAAAAATTAGTCCAAACACTAGTCTTGCCTAATCTTTACTACTGCGATGTAGTTCAACACGGCACAAATAGTGAAAATTCTAGATGCCTCGAGCTAGTGATGAATGCTTGCATTAGATACGTGTGCAATATTCGGTTGTATGATCATATCAGTCCTTCATACTCCCAGCTAGGTTGGATACGCCCACATACGGCACGCGATCTCCACACGATGTGCTTACTTCATCGATTTCTTAGCCACTGGTGCCCCCAATACTTATCTTCTCACATTAAACACCTATCATCATTCCACAATCGCAACACCAGATCGGATACGTCTATCATCTTGCCTGTACCTTTACATAACACAAAATCTTTCTCCGTGTCATTCTCCATCTCAGCCATACGACTATGGAACGCGCTCCCCTGTGATCTGCGTCTTATCCAGAACTACTCAACATTCAAGAGGGAACTCAAAGCTTACATATTAGGGACGGTATTACCACCATTCTTGTGCCCCTCCCATCTCTTTCTTTCTCCTCTCCATCACAGCTTCGAATTTTACCGTTCTATTTCTCTTCCTCTAACCTATCTACCTCTTATATATCTCTTTCACCCCATTCTATCGTCTTATGTCTCTGCTCGATGAGAATAACTCACAAGCTGCAAGAACATAACGAGAAAATTCCCAACTAACAATGGGACTGACATTCAGAAAAGAAAAGTATGTTTACTTTCATATACATAGTCATTATTATTATTATTATTACTATTATTATTATTATTATTATTATTATTATTACTATTATTATTATTGATTGTTATAATTATTTTTTATTGTTATAATTATCATTATACTACTGATATAATATCTATTTTTTTCTTTAACATCAATACTGCATAATAGGCTATATGTCCTTAATGTTAAGTAGAAACTGTAACTCGTTCAACCTGAGTATGCCTGGTTAGGTGTAAGAGAGGGCCTGAAGGCCCTAATCTTGCCAGGTAAAATAAATGCATAAATAAATAAATAAATAAATTTTCGAGCACCTCTAATGATTTATTAGAGATACTTGTGCAGAACCTTGCCGAGAGTACACCTACACAAACGTTCCAGCGTTAATCAATAGTAGCTGTTGCACGGGGGCCTCCTTTTCACACGTTGCCCACGGAGGAGGCAAAATGCCAAGGCTTAATTTGCTTATCCTGGCTGCAGTACGTGTTGCGAGAGCTAACGCGGAAAGATGCTGAGGGGCCCAAGGCTCGCAGTGGCCAGGTAAACGTCGTACTTAAAGAAGAATCAAAACAAACTTCGGTCCTTTTGTTTCCTCGCAAATTGTCCATTCCTAGAGAAATGCTGGATCACAAAATACACTCTAAGACAAGAAAAAAAAGATGCACCATGAATGAGCTACGCAAGTTGGTCACAAACTGATATTCATGCACGTATCGACGGAAAATGCAAAGTTGTAAACTTTCGCGACCGATGTAAGAATGTGTGAAGAAGGTGCAGCGCAGTTTCACGTCGCAGCTGCCAAGGATAGTAAACAGAGAACATGTCGATACCAAGGCATAAAGTCTTATCGTATTTCATTCTGTGTACTCAGCTGGACAGTAACTATGCCTCGCAAACAGGCGCGTGAACAATATACACAGATGTTCACATTTGAGAGGACGTGTAGTTGGACACAAAGAAGACAGTTGGAATAATCGCGAATCCTCGACATTTGAATACGAGCAGTGCCACTATTCAACGATGTTGGCAGAAATGGCTAAACCATGGTCAAACGTAGCGTCAAGAAGGAAGCGGTCCATCTAGACAGACGACATAACCTGTGGACGGAGTAATCGTTAGACAGGAACTCAGGGCTGCGGATTCATCATTAGGGCTGTGGCCGAGCGTTACTAGGCGCTTCAATCTGGAACCACGCGACCGCTACCGTCGCAGGTTCGAATCCTGCCTCGGGCATGGATGTATGTGATGTCCTTAGTTAGGTTTAAGTAGTTCTAAGTTCTAGGTGACTGATGATCTCAGATGTTGAGTCCCAAAGTGCTCAGGGCCATTTGAACGATTCATCATTGTTGTTGTTGTGGTCTTCAGTCCTGAGACTGGTTTGATGCAGCTCTCCATGCTACTCTATCCTGTGCAAGCTTCTTCATCTCCCAGTGCTTACTGCAACCTACATCGTTCTGAATCTGCTTAGTGTATTCATCTCTTGGTCTCCCTCTACGATTTTCACCCTCCACGCTGCCCTCCAATGCTAAATTTGTGATCCCTTGATGCCTCAGAACATGTCCTACCAACCAGTCCCTTCTTCTTGTCAAGTTGTGCCACAAACTCCTCTTCTCCTCAATTATAATCAATACCTCCTCATTAGTTATGTGATCTACCCATCTAATCTTCAGCATTATTCTGTAGCACCACATTTCGAAAGCTTCTATTCTCTTCTTGTCCAGACTATTTATCATCCATGTTTCACTTCCATACATGGTTACACTGCATACAAATACTTTCAGAAACGACTTCCTGACACTTAAATCTATACTCGATGTTACCAAATTTCTCTTCTTCAGAAACGCTTTCCTTGCCATTAGGAACATAAATAGGCGGCTCACAGAAAGGGAGATGAGCTCACCTCGCCCCTTGCGCCAGGTTCCATTGACCTCTGTACACCAAGAAGCTCATTTGCTGTGGTGTTGCGCACAGTCAGCCTGGAATCTCATTCAATGGAGTGAAATTGTCTTCAGTGATGAATGCCACTTCGAAATGAGCCCCGGTGACCAGCGAAAACGTGTCTGGAGATGCCGTGGACTACAGTGGGATACCAGCCTGAGTTTCACGTGCCATACGATCTGGTTACCAAGAGTGATGGTCTGGAGCGCCATTTCATTTCATAGCCCCACCCTGTGATAGTCATCCGCGGCACCTTTGCAGTAGAGCGCCACTCGACAGCATTCTATGGCGTGTTTTGTTGTCTTTTACGTTAAATTTCTGCAAAATCATGCCCACTGGCACACTTCGATAGTTTCTACTGCTTGTCTTAGTGTTTTTCAAACCATACCTTGGCCGGTGAGGTCGCTGGATCTCTCCCCAACTGAGAACGTTTGTAGCATTATGGGCAGGGCGCTCCAACCTAGGCAGGATTTTGACAATCTAAGGCGCCACTTGGACAGAATTTGGCACGATATCCGTCAGTAGGACATCCAACAACTCTATCAATCAAGCCGAATAACTGCTTCCATAAGGGCCAGAGGTGGACCAACGCGTTGATGTCTTGCGCACTTTGTGAAGCTCTTTCTCTTGAATAAATCACCAAATTTTTCTGAAACTGTAATGATTTGTTTGTGTGTACTTGAACATCATATCTACCGATTTCCATTCTCTTTTTTTACAAGAGTGTATATGAGCCATCATTTTTCTGAACTTCGCTCCAAGTAACCCGTGCCTATCCACAAGGTGCTGCGTCCTGTCAGTCTCTCCTTTTCCTTCGATCACATACGACGGGCGTGTGAAAAGTCCGTGCAAAATTAAAAACTACTTGCGTGTTTGGGGTAAACTTTTTTATCCTTCGACATTGTCTTCTTTTACACTTATACACTTCGTCCAACTCTTTTCTAATTTGTTGATACCTTCCGAATAATAGTAATTGTCAAAGATAGTAAAATATCTATTAGTTGTAGCAATCACCTCCTCGTTTGAATAAAATCTTTGTCCCGCCACACATTTCTTCAAATTGGGGAACAAACAGTAGTCCGAGGGGGCCAAGTCTGGATAATAGGAGGGATGTGAAACGAGTTGGTATCCTATTTCCATTAATTTTGCAATCACAACTACTGAGGTGTGTGCTGGTGGAAAAGGACTTTATTGAGGTCCAATAGCCGGGGTTCTTCTTGCAGCTCGATTTTCAAACGCTCCAATAACGTTGAATAATATGCACCTGTAATAGTTTTACTCTTTTCCAGATAGCTGATGAGGATTATCCCTTGCGTATCCCAAAAGATAGTCGCCATAACCTTTCCGGCCGAAGGACTGGTCTTCGCCTTTTTTGGTGCAAATTCTCCCTTGGTAAGCCATTGTTTGGATTGTTTTTGGTCTCAGGAGTATATTAATGTATCCATGTTTCATCCACAGTGACGAAATGACCCTTAAAGCGGATTCCTCCTGAACAGCTGCAAATCATCCTTGCAACACTTCAGACGATTCCGGTTTTGGTCTAGTGTGAGCAATCGTGGAACCCATCTTGCGGATAGCTTTCTCATTTCCAAATGTTTATGCAAAACATTATGTACCCATTCAATCGAGATGCCCACAGCATTAGCAATCTCACGCACCTTAACTCTTCTGTCATCCGTCACCATATGATGTATTTTATCAATGATTTCTGGAGTCGTACCCCCACAGAGCGTCCAGAACGTTAAGCATCGCTTGTGCCCATATGGCCACTCCGAAAAATTTTGAAACCACCTATAAACCGTTCTAATCGTAGGTGCAGAGGCACCATAATGTTTATCAAGCTTCTCTTCAGTCTCCTGAGGCGTTTTACCCTTTCATACAGTAATGTTTAATCACCACACGAAATTCTTTTTCGTCCATTTTTTGACAATCTCGCGACTTCCTCGATTCACACGAATGCCAAACACAAGGAAATAGTCCAATATGGCTGAAACTTTGTGTGCGTTCTTTCCAAAGACGCTACTAACTAAATATGACCCCGATACGCGTCAGTGGTGCTATCTCTCGGACTTTGTACAGACTTTTCAAACGCCACTCGTATATTCAGCCAGCCATAAAAAGTAAAATTTCATGGACATACTATACGTCGCGATCTATATTATGTAAGACTTGTGGTACGTGCTCACAGCTAAATTTTAGTTTTGAATTCAAGTTGGACAGTCTGTTGGGTAATATTTCTCCGCTCAGTGAAAACATGATCGTAAACCTGGCACACCAGTCGCTGAAACAGCAATATGCGGCAGCAGAGGAACTTGCTCCGTATGAGAGGTCGTTGGCGCATGCTGATGCAGTGACACTTAACCCGGAGGCAGCCGATTCGAATAATGGCGATGGAAAATGTTTTGCATCAAATGTAATAGCTCTGTATGGAGGATGGGATGTGAGTTTGTAGCGTTACATTGTTGCCATACATCGCACAGCAGTCCAGTATCCTAGGACAACTCACATCTTCTCGCATTGTATCGTAAAGATACTGCAGATGGTCATCTGTTCCTAGGCTAGGGCTCTATCTTCGACGACCCATTTATTGGAGTAGGCTATATTCCGGCAGCGTAATGCCTCTCATAATTTCCTTTCACGTCTCTAGTCAAAATTAAAAATAACGCTACACTACGCAAACACTCATAAAGCGATTCACAAGATACAAATACGCATTTGAAGAATGTTTTGTTGTTGGCTTCAGTTCAGAGACTGGTTTGATGCAGCTCTCCATGCTACTCATAGGGGAAAGAAAGCCGATCCAACCGAAGAATTTCAGTAGTACCAGAACTAGTCATTATTATTACTATCGTTGTATTGATCTTCTCTTTTACTACAACGCATACCAGCTATTTTGTGTTACAAGTACGTGAACCAGTTATGTAAAGAATCTATAACGAATTGACAACTACTGGCAAGTTCAAGAGCTATCATAGTTTTCCTCTTCTACTGGTCCACATACCAACTTCTGAACTTGATCCTCACCCCTGCATCTGATACACTCTGTGCAAATAAATTAAAGAAAATAAAAACACACAGATGAGGTTATAGGTTTCATCAGCTTAGGCGAAGGTATCAGGATGGGCCAAAGAAGTGCGAGGAGTAGATCCAGCATCAACAGTTTCTCCTTAAGTGAGATGATGGGATACTAAGTGTAATATCGTTGGGAATATCATCATAGGTTTAGGCTGGGATTACGGCCATGAGCCTGAGGGAACTATCGCAGTATTCGCTTGAAATAATTTACAGTAGAAAGAAGGATATCATCTTTATTGGGGAAGTCAGATTGATTTAGGTCATCGTAGTATTACCATTTAATGTAATACGCCACGGTAATACATCCTTTACTCTTCATGTTGGATCGCGAAAAGGAAAGTTTCTGTTTTGTTCTCATTATTTCATATTTAGGATTGATGAAACATACTTGGCAGGAAACTTGGTTAGACCATGAGGACTACAAGGAAACCGCAAACAACGTAAAAGTAATACCAATTCTGCTGATGCTACAACAACAGATCCAGTTCTACTGAAGCTAGAAAAACTGATATCACAACATTATCTTGTAGTAACATGAAGCGCATGTAGCACTTATAAGAAAAGAGTGTGAATAAAGAACTAACTACGTGAAAATATAGAAGTAAAGCATATGTGGATTATTTTCACAGCTACTTGAAGAACAATTATACAGGACTAGAAAACGGCTCCTGGGGAGCGAACACGTCTGCCTGTGCTGATTCTCTGGATTTGAGCCTCTGTTCAATGTTGCGATACGAAACTCCTCTCCCATTACTCCAAACTGTGTTCATCACGCTTCTGTCTTCTGTCATGAAAAAGTGTCAACCGTGCAGCAAATTCAGTTGACGGTCTTTTTCCTTCTTTCTGCATTTATATTTTCTGTCTCTTTGGCACTATTTGTAGTGTAACAGAATTTGTGATCACAGTCCTGTATTTTCTGCCTGAGCGATGTAAGGTAAATACTTCTTTATGTAATATATGGAGTGTTCAAAAAGTCTCTCCGCAGTGAAGTATGATCGTTAGCCGCGCGTGCAGTATGACTGCTCGCCTGCCTGGATTACTTGCCTTCAAGTGGACTCTCCCAACATTCCACTGCTTCATTTATCTCAGCCAGCGTGAGTAGTATCGTTGGTGTGTGTCGTTACGTGTTGACGTGAACGTTCAAGTTTATTTCCTTTGTTCGCTTGTTTCGTTTTTATCAGTGTTAAAA
Organism: Schistocerca gregaria; assembly: GCF_023897955.1. Lineage (NCBI taxonomy): Eukaryota > Metazoa > Arthropoda > Insecta > Orthoptera > Acrididae > Schistocerca > Schistocerca gregaria. The sequence continues at coordinate 409,972,973 of NC_064923.1, forward strand.
TGCTAACCATTGAAGAACGTGTGTTTTTAGTCGAACAAGTGTTCAAAGCTGGCGGTAAATACACAGTTTCAGTTCATCAAACATTTAATTCAGTTTTTCCGGGAGACCCACATCACGATACGTGCGAGATTTGATTAACAAATTTGTAAGTACAGGTTCAGTGACAGATGCACCAAGAAGTGTCCGTCCTTTCGTTTTGTCTGAGGATAAACTACTCCATATTTCCGATAAAATGTCCATGAGTCCGAACAAGTCAGTAAGAAAACTCGCCCAGGAAATCGATGTTAGTGTCGGAACGGTCCACACAGCTGTAAGGAACAAGTTAGAACTTCTCCCATACAAAGTGAAGAACTGCAAAATACTGATCATGGCAAGAATCTGCATTATTGTCAACGGTTCAAAAATTTCGTTCAACAAAATGGAAGGGATATTCTTAATGAAACGTTTTTCACTGATGAGGCGTGGTTTCATTTATCCGGGTACATGAACTTTTAAAATTCTCGTATGTGGAGTACTGCAAATCCATTGTGTATTCATGAGGAACCACTTCATTCTGTGAAAATATGAGTTTGGATTGCAATTTCTAGACGTCGGATTGTGGGTCCCATATTTTTCAACGAAACAATAAACGCACAACGATAATGCAGTGAGTTTCATTTCGGTATACCCACTGCGGCATATGGCATGCGCTACTCTTAATCATACGGCACTGCGGAGAGACTTTTTGAACATTTGATGAGTGTGGGTAATAATTACAAAATTATTATTTTATTGCGTTTGATGTTGAACGAGGAAGAATCGGAGCACCGTGCTTCATATTATGCGTTATGAGAGTACCATCGCCTCGCCACTCAGAGCGAGACATTTTGCTGACTGCCAACGACCTGGCGTGCTGTTCGTTTAACGTGGTACATCGATGTATTTTTTTAAAATAATGCGCTGTAGTAGTGGCTAAATATTTAAAATCTCCTATTTACATCTATCTTCCGACGGAAGCATGGGTATTTGGAGAAAATCGGTAACATTACAGCAAATAGCTATGGGAGATTGGAGTTCTTAGAGTCATATCATGACGTCTTTAAATTATATTGACTCAGTCACTATCGTATTGTCAGCGTGTATTACCTCATAATTTATACTACCATTTTCTGATTGGGGTAACTCTACAGTTAACGATCCTTCGCCTCACTATGGAGTACGGAGCACAAGTGACGAGGCTCTAATAATAAAAGGATGAGGGAAGGAGTATTCCACATTTTTTTAACAAATCCAGTTGTCCATGAGGTGTGACCTTGTCTTAGGTCGTTATCTACACTAGTATGGTACAAATGGCTCTGAGCACTATGGGACTTAACTGCGAAGGTCATCAGTCCGCTAGAACTCAGAAGTGCTTGAACCTAACTAACCTAAGGACATCACACACATCCCTGCCCGAGGCAGGATTCAAACCTGCGACCGTAGCGGTCGCGCGGTTTCAGACTGAAGCGCCTAGAACCGCTCGGCCACTCCGGCCGGCGACTCGTATGGATACAGTGGATATGCGACCTTTATTTTCCGGTCTTTTTTGACGCACGCAGTTGTCCGACGTGCGAGACCTAGCCACGTGCTGGGGGGAGGGGTTCCCAGAAGATCGTCAATGACCTTCCCATAAGACCGTTATCTGCGCTCTTATTGGTGCTCACAACCTGCTGACGTGCTGTAGAAGGTATCCACGCTTGATAAGTTGTTTTCGCTACCAGAAACATCACACCAACACCAGCACAACTGGAGAAACAAGCCAACCCACCAGTTGCAGCATCTTGGGAGTCTTTCACATGCCCAGACGCGGAAATCGCAGAAGTGACCACACCAGATCCAGCACCCCCCTCCCCTCCCCCCGCGGAAGATGAATCAGTACTAGCATCAACAGAAATCAACAGTAATTATCAATTACTAACAGACGGAACAAAGCAGCGTCATCACGCACCAGACCACATCTAACACGTGAAGGACAATGAGGCGTTTGTGATTGAAAGGGATCCTATATCTTTGCCACCGTTGGACGAAGACTCATCAACGGCAGGTATAACTGATATCGTAGACGACTCCTCCACAAGCGGCGATAGCTATACAATTTCTCCAACAGTCGCGCAAGTCGGTCCTCTACGGACAGCAAAACTGTGAACGTATTCGTCTGCAGAGCAGGCGGAAATCAATTCTGTTTGAGCAGCCACCGCACATAGATCATCCACAGCAACGCTACGCCACCACCTTCTCGTCGCCACTGCCGTCGCTACGTTTCGCTGGACTTTGCCGAATTCTTCGCCTCGCCCTGCTGTACTGCCGCGGGAATTTGGCCCTGCCAGCAGCCACCGACTGAGGGCGATACCGTAGGAAACATTTTCTTCTGATATCTGCGGTACCGTGGCACGTGACATGTGGAACACACTGAACTAGCACAGGTTTTTGTCAAGTTTCACTGACTGCGTCCTATAATAAAGACCGAAATTGTCAAAAATTACGTGACAGTTCCTTTCACTTCATTTATTTCCTTATAGACTTAACTTTTTCGCAAATACATAGTGAGCACAAAAGGACTTTGTATTTTCAAAAAATTCGTACAAATTAAATGGTACAACTTTTTTGGCTTAAAGTGGGATCCTGTTAATAGAATAACTCTGGAAGTTCTGTACAGCTTACCAGGACTCCATGTGTGCCCATCGACCCAGGACAAACATCGCGACATTACTCATGCAAGATGTCGATACTGATGGGCCGCAGCTGCTATTCGCTCCCTTATCTGTCTTCAAGATTGCGTCTGCGGAGGGGGGAGGAGGGGGCAAACACTTTATCTTTCGCATAACTCCTGAAGCCTGAAACACAAATTTGTGCCACACCTAAAGCATCTTCGTGAGATACTCTATCAAAAGGTGAAGGTTTGAAGTAAATACGTTGTTCCGTTTCGTTTTCACGAATTCTTTTTTGTACTCCCAATATAGGTAAAAGGGGTTTTAAGTTGTATTAAAGTTCGATGACCAGTAAATATTGCAACTGTAAAAGTGTTTATTCATTACTGTGGGTTATAGCATCCGTCATAGTAGTTTTGTTATAATGGGCTCTCATGGCACACATTTCTACAACAACAATATGCAAAAACTGGTATTTTTGAATTATGCCGTGCCGTTTTAAGAAATAAATCAAAGGAAATTTCTTTACAATCAGAAGTGACGGTCTGACTGGATATCAGCTAGGAACATTCATATTTTTTGGTGGAAGGAACAGAACGTAAGGAAACTTTTATCGATAAAGAAATAATACGAGACAGGTCTCATAGCATGATGAATTTACGAATATGTACCTGAAACGACTTGGACGCGATTAGAGTAAATGGAACATGGCAAGACAAAGGGATATCTATATAATATTGCTTACGAAAGAGCGCCACGAAACATGGCAATACGAGCAAATAATACTTACATGGAACAAGGAAATCCATTTGCTGTGTTAGCGCTTCCGATCTCTATTGCCGCACGTTGGATCTTCATTGTGAATCTTAGCAGCCTGCTGTTTGTATTTTTATTAGAATTTGTGACGAGAAAGAGGAGGTAGTTGGACATTCGAGTATGTCATAACACCTGCATGTTTCTCGTACTTGCGTGCCTTGTGGGCGGGGTCTCCGTAACTTTCCACTCTGTTTACGTGGGAACTGGATGTGAATGGCACACTTCCCTAGATTTACTATTCTGTAACCTTTCCGTTTCATTCGAGAAGCGCGAGAGAAAGTGGCCAGCGATTCCTCAGCCCATCACTGCATGCCGCTGCTCGCGTGAGCGCCGTTCATCTGTTTAAACTGCTACGTGCGCATGAGGCTCATATTTCGAATCTAACGCGTCAAAACCACATGGGAAAATTTAGTACATAATCAGAAAAAATGACAGTTTGAAAGTACCCCAGTTTCCAGTACGCACCGTAACCATTCAGGAATACGTCATTCGCAGTAACAGTAAAATACGACAGAAAAACAGCTTTCGCAGATGCTCCCTAGGAAATCAAAAGTACTCCGTAAGTTCTTCATTGAGAAAAAAAGAATCTATCACCCTACCCGTAAACGTAAGCACCATGTCAATGTTCCCACAGTAGTTTTCAAAGTAAATCGAACCACACACCGAACGCTTCCTTTTTTAAACATAGCCCCTTTTCTTTCTGCAATGTGGATATTTATTATCCTAGACACCTTCAGTCATGTGGAAAGTATGCCGAGCGCATTTGACAAGCGGGGTGCATCGACCCCTTGTTTGACAAACTGAGGAGCTACTTGACTGAGAAGTAGCGGCTCTGGTCGTAAACTGACATACGGCCGAGACAGCGGTCTGCTGTCCTCACGACCCTCCATATCTGAGTGATGTCTGCGGGCTGTGGATGGCAGCAGTGGTCGGTATACCGTTGGGCGGAGTTTAGACAAGGAAGATGTCTCTAGCCTATGTTAGGAAACATTAAACGTCCTTGGTTTCACGATAATTAATTACAGATGAACGTAGGTACTTCACAAAGTAAGTTACATGTGTCGTCGCACACTAAGACAATTGCGCAACAACAGTGGTACATTGTCAGAAGAGAGTGTTTGTTCTGAGTTTTCTGCACACAGATTTCTGGTTATTTACGGATAATAAGTGCGTCATGGTGTACAAATGAATAGGCGCGGAAACATGGGAACATACTCCAGTGTTGAAGTACGATGTACATAACTACTCTTATGCGCAAAATGTCTAAATTGCACACATAGTGACCGTGAATTCCGGCGGTAGGTCGTCCAAATGCTATGTCGCGTCCACCGATAGTGAAATTCTGCCAGTAATATGACCAAGGCCGCACAAACGTGGGTGATGATGATCGGCTGGGAAGGAAATCGACCTCACCCATAGTCGACAATGTCTAGAAGATTGAGAAATTGAGTCGCAGCAATCACGAGTGATTACGTCACGGGCACTGTTCAGCAGACTCGCATCTGAATTAGCAGTGTTCATTCTATCGTTCGAGATCGTCTGCAGAATCAGAATTTGCACTCAGACTGGGATCCGAAATTACTGTTCCGAGCAACGTCCGTAACGAACTAGAGGCATGGGATGCTAAGCAAAGACATTGTCCTGCGCAACAATGCAACACCCTACTCGGCGCGCACAGCCCAATTTTTTCTTCAGCGTTTTCGATGTGGGATACGAAAGGCCCCACTCCGTTAGCTCTCTTCTGGCAACGAAAGACATTAGGGTGTATAAACTCATATACACAACTATGAAGGAACTAGGAGTACGGCAGGGAGCGGGAGGAGTCCAGTAGCGCCAGACCATAGACGAGAGGGGCTACTCCGAGCAGGCAGAGCAGGAATGAAGAACATCATTACCTGGAAGACGGATAGCAATTACCCAGTACATAAGCCCGCCCGGTTAGCCAAGCGATCTGACGCACGGCTTTCCAGAGTGTGAAGTAGCTCCTGGTCCCCGGTACGAATCCGCCCGGCCGACTTGTGTCGAGGTCCGGTGAGCCGGCCAGTTTGTGGATGGTTTTTAGGTGGTTTTCCATCTGCCTCGGCGGATGCGGGCTGGTTCCCCTTAATCCGCCTCACCTACACTATGTCGGCGATTGCTGCGCAGAAAAGTTCTCCACGTACGCGTACACCAACATTACTCTACCACGCAAACATAGGGGTTACACTCGTCTGGTGTGAGACTTTCCTTGGGGGTGTCCACCGGGGTCCGAAGAACCGCACAATAATCCTGGGTTCGATGTAGAGCGGCGGTGGGGTGAAGTGGACTGCGGTAGTCGTCGGGGGGTTTGTGGACCACTGCGGCTGTGGTGGGGACGGAGCCTCTCCGTCGTTTCTAGGTCCCCGGTTAACAACAATACAATACAACACACAGTACATTGGAAGACAAATCGTAGACACAGAGCGAAGTGTATCTGTACAAAATTGTTTAGTTAAAATAATACACATTTTGTTATAAGTGACATTAAATTAAATTTTGCTCATAGATCAACTAGTGTAAACGCAACAGTTTTAGAAAATTCATGCTACCTTTTCCATAACTGCATTGAAATTTGTACACAGATAGTAATCAAAATTCACAGTTGTTACTGGTGTGTTTAAGCTGCAGTTGGTTGTATGCTACCAAACGGAAAGTCATTCTAACAATAATAAAGAGAAACGTTTCGATGATAGGTTTATTAGCATCCGTCGTACAGTCCAGATCTTACAAAATGCGATTTGTACACTAATCAGCCAGAATATTGTGACCACCTACATAATAGCTGATATGCCCACATTTGGCACCTATAACAGCGGCTACACGTCGTGGCATGAAAGAGTCAGGCCTTGGTAGATCGCTGGAGGGAGCCAGTACCACATCCACACGTACGTCACCTAATTCTCGTGAATTCCAGGCAAGGGGGCGATGAGCTCTGACTCCACGTTCAATCGCATCCCCGATGTGTTCGATCAGGTTTAGATCTGGCGAATTGGGAGGCTAGCACATCAACTGGAACTCGCCTCTGTGTTCGTCGAACTACTCCATCACACCCCTGACCTTGTGACATGGCGCATTATCTCACTGAAAATGCCACTGCGTCAGGAAGTGGTGTACGTGGTCTGCAACCAGTGTACGATACTTCTTGGCCGTCATGGTGCCTTGCACGGGCTCCTCTGGACCTATGGATGCCAATGTAAATGTTCCCCAGAGCCTAATGGAGCCGCCGCTAGCTGGTCTGCGCCCCACAGTGCAGGTGTCAAGGTGCTGTTCCCCAGGAAGACGATGGATTCGCCCCCTCCCACTGGCACGATGAAGAACGTGTAGGAATTCGTCAGAACATCTCCCGCAGCCAATGCCAATGGTCACGTGCACATTTCAGTCGTAGTTGCCGGTGTCGTGGTGTTACCTTCGGTGCATGCAAGGGCCGTTGGCTGCGGAGGCCCTTCATTAGGAGTGATCAGTGCATTATGTGCCCAGACACACTTGTACTCCGCCCAGCATTAAAGTCTGATGTTAGTGCTACCACACTTCACCGCGTGCCCTCTTTTACCAGTCTGCCCAGCCTACGACGTCCGGCATCTGTAATGAGGGGTGGCCGCCCAACCGCACGACATCTGGACGTGGTTTCACCTTGGTTTGGCCACGTGTTGAAGACATATACCACAGCACTCCTCGAACACAACTCGTGCTGTTTTCGAAGTGCTCGTGCCGAGCCTCCGCGCAATCACGATCTGCCGTCGTCAAACTCAGCGCGCTCCCCCCGTATTTCCACACGGACAGCACGCTCACTGATACATGCGGCGATCGTGTTTCTGACTAGCAATCATTCGTCACCAGATGATGCTGCTGTCGCCTGGACGAATTAATGTCGATATCGGGTCGGTGGTCATAGTGTTCTGGCTGATAATGTATCTGTGTCGTTTTTAAGTGTAGTGCAGCAAATAGTAACAATTTTATGGCCTGCCGTAACAATGTGTAACTTTCTTTTTGAATTCCCCACATAATACGAGTCCTGATTTTGCACAAAATGAATTCGTTCGTATACTAAGTTTTTAATATCGTAACGGAATACGTTTTATCCGCATTCTGATAGTACCGGCAGATCAAAAGATGGACTTACACTTTTATTGCAAGCATTTTCGGCGTATTCGTATCGAGAGTATTCGTTTCCTTGTTTTATCTGACCAATAACAAATTAAAGCATATCAGTGATATCTTGCCATCAAACTGTTCATTTGTCACGAGAATGTTCTAATGCACAGGACCAAATCTGCTACAAATTTGTGAAAGAAGTCATTTTGCAGCACACACTTCCCCTGTTTTAAGTAAACGCTACATTTCGTTAGTAGTAATTATCCAGTTTCGCCCCTTTAGCATTCTCAAGTTACATATCAGCAAAAATGGAGTTACGCTTAAAGTACACACGCCGGTACGGAAAGGAATAACCTATAATAGTGTCCCTTATAGCAATCAACGTAACCAGAGTAAGTAAAGGCACAACAGAAACAGATGCGAAGTTCGTCACCGGATAAGACATAAACACTAGCAACTCTTGAACTGAAAATACGCATGACGAATTTAATGCCTTGAAATCGAATCTATTTTATATAAATGATGCCATTACATATCGTTCTTTCTGCCGTGCAGTGCATGGCACAACATTATTTATGGCATTATGTTGCTTGATTCATTGAGGTCATGGGATAGCGGTATGCATGTATACAGATGGCGATAGTAGCGCGTATACAAGGTTTAGAAGGTCAGTGCAGTGAACGAAGCAGTCATTTGTACTCAACTGATTCATGTGAATAGGTTTCACACTTGATTGTGGCCACACGATGGGCAATAACAGACTTTTGAAGTGAAATGGAAGTTCGAGCTACACATATGGGACATTACATTTCGAAAATCGTTAGGGAACTCAGTATTCCGAGGCCAACAGTTTCAAGAGTGCACCGAAAATACCACATTTCAAGAATTACCTCTCACCGCGAACAACACAGTGGCCGACGGCCTTCAGTTAACGACAGACAGCAGTAGCGTTTTCGTAGAGTTGTCAGTGCTAAGTCACGGAACAGAGCGAGAAATAACCACAGAAATCTATATGGGACGTACGACGAACGTTTCTGTTAGGACAGTGTGGTGAAATTTGGAGTGAATGGGCTATGGCAGCAGACGACCGGCGCGAGTGCCTTTGCTACAGCACATCGCCTGCAGCGCCTCTCCTGGGCTCGTGACCATATCGGTTGGACCCTAGACGATTGGAAAACCGTGGGCTGCTCAGATGGTTCCCGAGTACAGTTGGTTAGAGCTGATGGGAGGGTTCGAGTGTGGCGCAGACCTCACCAAGCCATGAACCCAAGTTGTCAACAAGGCACAGAGCAAGCTGGTAGTGGGTCCATAGTGGTGCGGACTTGTTTACATGCCGGCCGGGGTGGCCGAACGGTTCTAGGCGCTACAGTCTGGAACCACGCCACCGCTAGGTTCGAATCTTGCCTCGGGTATGGATGTGTGTGATATTCTTAGGTTAGTTAGGTTTAAGTAGTTCTAAGTTCTAGGGGACTGATGACCTCAGACGTTAAGTCCCGTAGAGCTCAGCGCCATTTGAACAATTTTTTTTAGTTTTACATGGAATGAGCAGTGTCCTTTGGTCCACCTGAACTTGAAGTCCATTTGCAGCCTTTCATGGACTTTGTGCTCCCACACAATAATAGATTTTTTTGTGGATGACAATGCGCCATGTCCCCGGACCACAGTAGTTCGCGTTTGGTTTGAAGATCATTCTGGACAATTCGAGCGAATGACTTGGCAATCTAGATCTCCCGACATGAAGCCCATCGAACACTTATGAGACATAACCGAAAGATCCACATGTGCACGAAACTCTATACCAACAGCGCTTTCGCCATTATGGACGGCTGTAGAGGCAGCTTGGCTCAATCTGCCAAAGACTTGCTGAGTTCATTCCACGACGAGTTGCTGTGCTACACCTAGTAAAAGGAGGTCTGACACGATATTAGGAGGTATCCCATGACTTTCATCATCTCAGTGTAAACACGTTTAATGCTAAGGCAATCACAACGCAAAGACGCTTGTCTAGGAAAATTGTGCTAAGGTCTTATGGGACCAAACTGCTGAGATCATCGGTCGCTAAGCCTACAAACTACTTAATCTAACTCAAACTAACTTACGCTATGGACAACCCACACACCCATGGCCGAGGCAGGACTCCAGCCTCCGACGGGGCGAGCGGCACGGACCGTGGAAAGGCGTCTAAGGCCGTGCGGCTACCCCGCGCGGCACCCTTGCTTATTCAGCCAATAACAACATGACAATAAAAAGGTGCAAGCTAGTTCCAAACACCTAGAAATGCACTACTGGCCATTAAAATTGCTACACCGCGAAGATGACAGGAAGAAGATGCTATGATATGCAAACGATTAGCTTTTCAGAACATTCACACAAGGTTGCCGCCGGTGGCGACACCAGCAACGTGCTGACATGAGGAAAGTTTCCAACCGATTTCTCATACACAATCACAGGTTGACCGGCGTTGCCTGGTTAATCGTTGTTGTGATGCCTCGTGTAAGGAGGAGAAATGCGTACCATCACGTTTTCCGACTTTGATAAAGGTCGGATTGTAGCCCATCGCGATTGCGGTTTATCGTAACGCGACATTGCTGCTCGCGTTGGTCCAGATCCAATGACTGTTACCAGAATATGGAATCGGTGGGTCCAGGAGGGTAATACGGAGCGCCGTGCTGGTTTCCAAAAGCCTCGTATCACTAGCAGTCGAGATGACAGGCATCTTATCCGCATGGCTGTAACGGATCGTGCGGCCAGGTCTCGATCCCTGAGTCACCAGATGGGGACGTTTGCAAGACAACAACCATCTGCACGAACATTTCCACAACGTTTGAAGCAGCTCGGAGACCATGGATGCGGTTACCCGTGACTCTGCATCACAGACAGGAGCGCCAGCGATGGTGTCCTTAACAACGAACCTGGGTGCACGAATGGCAAAACGTCATTTTTTCGGATGAATCCAGGTTCTGTTTACAGTATCATGATGGTCGCATACGTGTTTAGCGACATCGTGGTGAATGCACATTGGGAGCGTGTATTCGTCATCACCCAGTGTGATGGTATGGCGTGCCATTGGTTACACGTATCGGTCACCTCTTGTTCGCATTGACGGTACTTTGAACAGTGGACGTTCATTTCAGATGTGTTACGACCAGTGCCATATCCTTCATTCGATCCCTGCCAAACCCTACATTTGAGCAGGATAATGCACGACCGCATGTTGCAGGTCCTGTACGGATCTTTCTGGATACAGAAAATGTTCGACTGCTGTCCTGGCCAGCACATTCTCCAGTTCTCTCACCAGTTGAAAACTTCTGGTCAATGGTGGCTGAGCAACTGGCTCGTCATTATGCGCCAGTCACTACTCTTGATGAACTGTGGTATCGTGTCGAAGCAGCATGGGCAGCTCTACCTGTACAGGCCATCCAAGCTCTGTTTCACTCCCTGCCCAGGCGTATCAAGGCCGTTATTACGTCCAGAGGTGCTTGTTCTGGGTACTGATTTTTCAGGGTCTAAGCAACCAAATGGTGTGAAAATGTAATCGAATGTCAGTTCTACTATAATATATTTGTCCAATAAATACCCTTTTATCATCTGCATTTCTTCTTGGTGTAGCAATTTTAGTGGCAAGTAGTGTACAAGCTCAGACATTATATCGCCTGAGGCAATAAACATTTGAACTGTAGCATACAAAAAGTGCTTTGCTTATCAACGAATACTTAAAATGTCAGTTTTGGCAAACATCAAAAGTTTTCAAAATTTACTTTGCTTCTAGCCAAGTTATTTCCGTAACGATAAATTCAGTACATGTAAGTATCTTTCTTTGTCATAGTCCGTCGGTGTTAGAAGTGTGTTGTTGTGGAGCTCCTAGCAGATGTCAGCTAGGCCTCTGTTCAGTGAGAGTTGGATAATGGTAGCCCCACACTTTGCCTTTTCACCCATGGAGTTCAGAGTGGTTCGGTGGGTTGAGGGTCTCCATTGGCAGAGAATTTGTAGAGTATTTCCAGCTTTGGTACTTTTTAAAATTACTAAAAAGATGAAACTTTTTGGCAGATTAAAGCTGTGTGGCAGACAAACGCTAGAACTCACAACTTTTAACTTCCGCGGGTGAGTGCTCAACTGACTCAGCTACCCAAACACGATTGATGACCCATCCTCATAGCTATACTCCCGCCAGTACCTCATCTTCTATCTTTCGAACTTTACAGAAGTTCTCCAGCTAAAGGCAAAGGTCCCGAGTTCGGGTCTCGCATCAGCAAACAGTTTTTATCTACCAGAAAGTGTCACATGTGCGTACACTCCGTTGGAGAGCGAAAATTTCTAACTAATTTCAAAAAGCTTCCCAAACGGTAGCTCAGCGAGTAGGAATTTGGTTTCATTCTGGGCCAATAGTGATTGCGTTAAACACACTCACATAAGCGTCGTATAGATATACTTATTAGGTTGTATGTAGGACGTACATGAAGCAATGACGCCAATGAGCCACAGCAACAATACCAGAAATGGTAGCCACGTAAGCGCTAAGATATTATATTACTTTGTTCGCCAGCCAGCATCGGGTATTCGTAAGATTAGTGGAGATAATTTTGATATAAATTTATTCCTTTCAGCGCGATGTTACTTGTATGCAAATGGGTCGTAGAACTGTCATCTGCTGTGTTGCGAATGTTAATGTATACTCTCTGTCTTTCAATGCAAATAATAATGGTAAATGGCTGTGTTAACTGAAATGAAATACTGCCGTTTTTATCTCTTTGACATCGGGTACATATTATTCTCCATCAGATTACAGAATCGTTTACTAATAGTTTCTCTCTCAGGTGAGACAACAGATTCATCTCCCGACCATTTCTCTCCTTTAACAAGGTCGAAAGTAAACGACTATTATTGCATTTGCAAAGAATAATACGTACAGTTCTTTGACAAGGGCACGCAAAGGTTGTGATATGCATTATAACTTTGCATCTTTTTCTAGAAACAAAATGAAATTATTCATTATATATAACACAATACAATGTCTCCAATTCTGCATCTTCGAAAGCATTCTCTCTTCCACCACTCTGCCGGTCTACGACGTTAAAATCACCGTTATTGAAGCGTAGAAACCGCCCACGACACTTTCTTTCACTGGTAGCATCCTTACCATACGTACCTGAGAGAATTCGATAAGACTCAGCCGCTGTATTCTTCATATTGAAACAAAACAGTAACACCTCCCGCAAAAGACGAGAATTAGGCTCGTAAACTGACATTTTCAATCAATAACAACTTTATGATGCAGACACAAATCGACTAATGTTTGAATGAGGTTATGTTGACCGAGGTCCAAGCTAACTGCCTGACGCCTGCAATCTGTTTCTTTCGACGGTTACTTACTGTTGTCACCACCTATCGGCATTTAATCAGATATCGAAATTTAGTCCCTTCCTGACGTGAGTAGGTATTGTTCTAACTGTTGTTCTTTTTCGAAGTTTTATTTTATGATCAAAACATACCAAACTGAACGAATCTTTGAAGTGAATATTCGCTACACTGAAATTATCGGATAATATAACTCTATGTACTGCATATGGAGTGAAACGCGGACTTCAGTCTTACCAGCAAAGTAATCCCAGTACGCCTTCCCCTCGCCCCTGCTCTAGTCTTAGTGCAACCGTCCTGCTCTGCTCTTACCTCTCAACTGAGAAGACGAGTCACCCAACAAAGCAAAAGTATGGTGCTACTGCCAGTCCAGCCTACGAGTGTAGTTTAAACGTCTTCTATGGTCCAGGAGGTACGCAGGGGAACACTTTATAGATCATTAGGAAATCATGAAAGTGCAGCGGTGCGTAATAACTACTTTTCTTTTGCTTTCAGGTGCTGACACAGGCAGTATCGCACAAAACTATTACGTCAAGTAGCCGAAATCGATCAGACATACTAACTAGTTCAGAGTATCGGGACACCTGTTAATCGACATTAATATGGAGTGTGTTCATAGTTCGCCTTTATGATAGCTTTGCTTGGGACACTTAATATGAGATATCTGAATGTCTGTGGAGGAATGATTCTTCGTCCAAAGGCGCAACCAGAGAAGAAAGTGATGTTGGACGCTGGGGTCTGGGGCAAAGTCAAGGTCAAACTCATCCCTAGGACGTTACATTGGATTCATGTCGGGAGTCTAGACAGGCCGTTTTATTTCAGAAATTTGTCGTCCACAAACCATTGCTTCACAGATGCTGCTTCGTGATAGGGTGCATTAACAAGCTGATACAGTCAGCGTCTCCTAACGCCTCCTCTACATCTTCTTGTGCATGGATACTCTGCAAATCACATTTAAGTGCCTGTCAGGGGGTTCATCGAACCACCTTCGCAATTCTCTATTATTCCAATCTCGTATAGCTCTCTCCCATATTTCGCGATAATACAAAACGTCCTGCCCTTCTTTGAACTTTTTCGATGTACTCCATCTGTCCTATCTGGAAAGGATTCCACATCGTGCAGCAGTATTCTAAAATAGGACGGACAGTCTCCTTAGTAGATCTGTTACATTTTCCAATTGTCCTGCCAAGATAACGCAGTCTTTGGTTAGCTTTTCCCACAACATTTCCTGTGTCTTCCTTCCAATTTCAGCTGTTCGTAATTGTAACACCTAGGTATTTAGTTGAATTTACAGCTTTTAGATTAGACTGATTTATAGTGTCACCGAAGTTTAACGAGTTCCTTGTAGCACTCATGTGGATGACCTCACACTTTTCGTTATTTAGGGTCAACTGCCACTTTTCGCAACACTCAGATATCTTTTATAAATCGTTTTGCAATCTGTTTTGATCTTCTGATGACTTTATTAGTCGATAAACGACAGCGTCATCTGAAAAAACCGTAGACTGATTCTCAGATTGTCTCCCAAATCGTTTATATAGATAAAGAACAGCAAAGGGCCTATAACGCTACCTTGGGGAACGCCAGAAATCTGTTTTACTCGATGACTTTCCGTCAATTACTACGAACTGTGACGTCTCTGACAGGAAATCACAAATCCAGTCACGTAACTGAGACGATAATCCATAAGCACGCAATTTCACTATAGCCTCTTGTGTGGTACAGTGTCAAAACCCTTCCGGAAATCCTGAAATACGGAGTCGATATGAAATCTCTTGTCAATAGCACTCAACACTTCATCTGAATAAAGAGCTAGTTGTGTTTCACAGGAACGATGTTTTCTAAACCCGTGTTGACTGTGTGTCAATAGGCCGTTTTCTTCGAGGTAATTAATAATGTTCGAACACAATATATGTTCTAAAATCCTGTTGCATATCGACGTTAACGATATGGGCCTGTAATTTAGTGGATTACTCCTACTACCTTTCTTGAAAATTGGTGTGACCTGTGCAGCTTTCCAGTCTTTGGGTACGGATCTTTCGTGGAGCGAACGGTTGTATATGCCTGTTAAGTATGGAGCTAATGCATCAGCATACTCCGAAAGGAACCTAATTGGTATACCGTCTGGACCAGAAGACTTGCTTTTATTAAGTTATTTAAGTTGCTTCACTACTCCGAGGATATTTACTTCTACGTTACTCATGTTGGCAGCTGTTCTCGATTAGAATTCTGGAATACTTACTTCGTCTTTTTTTGTGAAGGAATTTCGGAAAGCTATGTTTCGTAACTCTGCTTTGGCAGCACTATCTTCGATAGTATCTCCATTGCTGTCACGCAGAGAAGGCATTGATTGTTTCTTGCCGCTAACTTAATTCACATATGACCAGAATCTCTTTGGATTTTCTGCCAGGTTTCGAGACAAAGTTTCGTTGTGTAAACTGTTATAAGCATCTCGCCTTGAAGTCCGCGCTAAATTTCGAGCTTCTGTAAAAGATCGCCAATCGCTCTTGAGAATTATTGTCTGCTATTCCTCCACAGACATTCAACACTTCATTGAAAGTGTACCCAGCAGACTCGAAGTCGTCATAAAGGCGAAGGTTGGACACACTCCATCTTAATGACCACTAATAGGTGTCCGGATACCTATGATCATATAGTGTATGGTGGGAAAATATAAAACTTATTATGAGTAGTCCTACGTATAACTATAAAAACGGTTGAAAGCGGAAATGTTGTTAGTTCATCAATTTTGTTCGGCTGCGGTAACTGCTCGAAGGTAAGCAACCAGTACTGTAGTCCGAAAAACGGAACGAATCACTAATGATACCAACATAAAGCAAACCAACTCAATATGGCCACTGAGTCAGACCATTAATCACAAATAAGTCTATACGTCCATACCAAGAAGCAAAGAATATTAGTGTAAAATGTTCTTAGGAGCTCGTTAGATAAGAACACAACCGTGGATAGAACTAGAATGAGGAAACACTCGGCTGCGTACTTTCCTAAGGGACCAACCCAACTTTCGTCTTGGCTGAGCGAAACCACGAGAACACTAAATCCGTGTGGCATGACGAAGAGTCTAACTGCATTCCCCTCGAATTCGAGTAGAAGGCTTAAAAAACTGCACCATCCCGCTTCGTTGCATAAAACTGGGCAACCAACGTCCCAGATAAGCAGTTGAAGTCGTAGGTAGGGGCTTCAGAAAGTTGTTGCCACGCTAAGACGACTGTGCAACAAGACTGGTGAATTGTCAGAAGGGAGCTAATGTTAAGCGTTGCCTGCAAAGACAGTTCTGCTTAGTGCATTAATCTCTTGGTCTCCCTCTACGATTTTTACCTTCCACGCTGCCTCCATTACCAAATTGGTAATCCCTTGATGCTTCAGAACATGTCCTACCAATCGATTCCTTCTTCTCTTCAAGTTATGCCATAAATTCCTCTTCTCCCCAATTCTATTCACCACCTCCTCATTACTTACGTGATGTAACCATCTGGTCTTCAGCATTCTTCTGTAGCACCACATTTCTAAAGCTTCTATTCTCTTCTTGTCTAAACTATTTATCGTCCATGTTTAACTTTCATACTTGGCTACACTCCATACAAATGCTTTCAGAAACGACTTCCTGACGCTTGAACCTGTACTCAATGTTCACAAATTACTCTTCTTCAGAAACACTTTCCTTACCATAGCCAATCCACATTTTATATCCTCTCTACTTCGACCATCGTCAGTTGTTTTGCTCCCTAAATATCAAAACTCATCTACTACTTTAAGTGTCTCATTTCCTAATCCAATCCCCTGAGCATCACTTGATTTAAGTCGACTACATTCCATTATTTTCGTTTTGCTTTTGTTGATGTTCATTTTATATCCATCTTTCAAGACGTTGACTCCTTTCAGCTGCTCTTCCAGGACCTTTGCAGTAACTGAGAGACTTGCAATGTCATCGGCGAACCTCAAAGTTTTTATTTCTTCTCCATGGTTTTCAGTTTCTACTCCATATTTTTTCTTTTGTTTCCTTTACTGCTTGCACAATAAACAGATTGAATAACATCGGGAATAGGCTATGACCCTGTCTCACTCCCTTCCCAACCGCTGCTCCCCTTTCATACCCCTCGATTCTTACAACAACCAACTGGTTTCCCTCCCTGTATTTCATCCCTGACACATTCAGAATTTGATAGAGAGTATTCCAATCAATATTGTCAAAAGCTTTCGCTAAGTCTACAAATGCTAGAAACGTAGGTTTGCCTTTCCTTAATCTATCTTTTAAGGTAAGTCGTAGGGTCTGCATTGCCTCAAGTGTTCCTACATTTCTACGGAATTCAAACTGATCTTCCCCGAGGTCGGCTTCTACTAGTATTTCCATTCGTCTGTAAAGAATTCGTGACCGTGACTTAGTAAATTGATAGTTAAGTAATTTTCGCAAATGCCAACACCTGCTTTCTTTGGTATTGGAATTACTATATTCTTCTTGGAGTCTGAGGGTATATCGCTTGTCTCATAAATCTTGTTCTTCAGGTGGCAGAGTTTTGTCAGGGGTGGCTCTCCCAAGGCCGTCAGTAGTATTATGGAATGTTGTCTACTGCCAGGGCCTTGTTTCGACTCAGGTCTTTCAGTGCTCTGTCAAACTCTTCACACAGTATCATATCTCCCATTTCATCTTCATCTACATCCTCTTCCATTTCCATAATATTGTCCTCAAGTACATCACTCTTCTATAGATCCTCTATATACTCCTTCCGCCTTTCTGTTTTCCCTTCTTTGCTTAGAACTGGGTTTCCATCTGAGCTCTTGATATTCATACAAGTGGTTCTCTTTTCTCCAAACGTCTCTTTAATTTTCCTGAAGGCAGTATCTATCTTACCCCTAGTGAGATAAGCCTCTACATCCTTACATTTGTCCTCTAACCACCCCTGATTAGCCATTTTGCACTTCCTGTCGATCTCACTTTTGAGACGTTTGTATTCCTTTTTGGCTGCTTCATTTACTGCATTTCTGTATTGTCTCCTTTCATCATTCGTCTGTTACCCAAGGATTTATAGTAGCCCTGGTCTTTTTACCTACTTGATCCTCTGCTGCCTTCACTATTTCATCTCTCAAAGCTACCTATTCTTCTTCTTTTGTATTTCTTTCCCCCGTTCTTGTCAATCGTTCCATAACGCTCTGTCTGAAACTCTCTACAATCTTTGATTCTTTCAGTTTATCCACATGTCCTTAAATTCCCACCTTTTTGCAATTTATTCAGATTTACTCTACAGTTCATCACGAATAGATTGTGGTCAGAGTCCACAACTGCACCAGGAAATGTCGTACAATTTAAAACCCGGTACCTAAATATTTGTCTTACCATTATATAATCTATCTGAAACCTTCCAGTGTCTCCAGGCCTCTTCCACGTATACACTCTTCTTTCATGATTCTTAAACCAAGTGTTAGCTAAGATTAAGTTATGTTCTGAGCTAAATTCTGCCAGGCGGCTTCCTCTTTTATCCCTTACCCCCCTTCCATATTCACCTACTACATTTCCTTCTCTTCCTTTTCCTACTATCGAATTCCAGTCCCCCATGACTATTAAATTTTCGCCTCCCTTCACAATCCGAATGATTTGTTTTATCTCACAATACATTTCTTCAATGTCTTCCTCACATGCAGAGCTAGTTGGCACATAAACTTGTACTACTGTGGTAGGCGTGGGTTTTGTGTCTATCTTGGCCACAATAATGCTGTTCGTAGCAGCTTACCAGCGCTCCTATTTTTTTATTCAGTATTAAACCTACTCCTGCATTACCCCTCTTTGATTTTGTATTTATAACCCTGTATTTACCTGACCAGAAGTCTTGTTCCTCCTGCCACCGAACTTCACTTATTCCCACTGTATCTAAATTTAACCTATCCATTTCCCATTTTAAATTTTCTAACCTACGTGTCCGATTAAGGGATCTGGCATGCGACGCTCCTGTCCGTAGAACGCCAATTTTATTTCACCTGATTACGACTTATTGCCTTGGAAAAGTGGAAATACTGTCTTGTGCTCTGCGCCAAGAAACGTTGAATAGCACTGAACATTAAAATGCTGACTTTCATTACCTTTTCATTAGATTTTTTTAGCAGTGGGAGGAGGAATTTGAAATTCGAGTTGTTTGAACATCCACGCTATCCATCAGATTTGTCATTTATTTCACTCCCTCTATTCGCACATTTTTAGAAATCGTGACCATAAAACGGCGAAAACAGAAGAACAAGAAGCAACAGTGATAAGACCAACATTTCACTTCTCATGGTACACTGCGGGCCGACGTCGTCGTACGAGAAACATTTCTGCTCCACAATGAGTATCACCGTAGGACTCTTTGGTCGATTACGCACAATGATTACTCATGCAAATGCAACTGTAATCGTTTGCGAAGGCTATGGAGGAACAAATGTACGATATTGCTTAACGGACGCATAGTCGTCACCAGAGCAGTGTCACTGTCGGAATCTGGAGTTTCAGAACAGGGGAACTTTCACTCCGTTAACATTTTCGCATCGTGAGAGCAAGAGCCAAGCAGTTCGCAGGTCTCGTTCGCACGCACCCGTATGAGAATCCTTCAAGCATTACAGAGACATACTCGCGAAGAACCAGAAAGTAAACTGTCAACCGTTAGCATGAAGGCACATGTTATAACGCACTGTTTGATAAATGCTAAGGAACGGAGACATTGTTGGACAGCGATAACCACAAGCAATGATGGACGACATGAAACACAGTACAAACGTGGTACATCTATATAGTACAGATTTCACAACATGGGAAAGCAGGATTACAGGCATCAATAGCGTTAATGCTTGACCCAAGTCAGACTCCCAACATAAAGGTCGAGATCGGACTCGCAGAGAGGAATATTCACTCCTCGGGCTCTAGTGTACGTTTTGCACCAGTTATTCATAGTGGCTACCGAACTATTGAGGAGTTTTGGGAGATATTGTCCCACTCATCTCTAAATATGGTTTCCATTTCTTGTACAGTTTGATTAGAGGGGGTGTTCATTGAGAAACATGTCTGCGAAGAGCATTGCATTCATTCTCTATGGCGTTGTGGTCCGAGGAGTACGCAGGCGACCCCACACGTTCAGTATCTTCACTTCCCAGTGTGTTCGACACCTCAGCGGTCTTGTGTGGGCGGGAACTTTCGTCCATAAACAGAACGTCGGGAGCTGCCGGACCCCCAAACAGGCGGACATGATCCGGAATAGTCTCCTTGCAATACCGCTGTGCTGTAACGTTACCGCGCGCGAAGAAATACAGCAGTGTTCGGCCATTGTGCATAACACCTGTCCACACAATAACGCTCAGGCCATATCGATGACGTTGTGTAGCATGTAACGAGTTCCCTTTTTTCCCCATACTGACTAGTGACCAGAATCACTCGCCACAGTGAAGCGGGATTCGACGGAGAACATCACTTTGGACCACTGTTGTTGACCCTAACCAACTTTCTGTCTGTAACATAGAACTCTTTCTCGTCAATGACTTGACTGAACTGCGATGCGTTTTACAGTCTTCCGAGCTCACAGACCAGGCTGATTCAGTCGCTGCGAAATGTTTCTGGCGGAGCCACGTGCACCGGTAGCGGTTAAAGGTCTGCAGCGATCTGCCTAAGAATGAGATGTCTGCTCGTATTCGCCACTAGGGCTACACATCGATCCTTTTCCGTGTGGTGGTCTGTCTATGATCACCGGCATATTTCGCATAGCATTTCCACTCACAGCGGCATATTTATAATCGTGAGATGTCACTTTTAGGACACACCCTTTACTGTGGCCACAGTAGTGACACTCTTCTACATTTACATCTACATCCATACTCCGCAAGCCACCTGACGGTGTGTGGCGGAGGGTACCCTGAGTACCTCTATCGGTTCTCCCTTCTATTCCAGTCTCGTATTGTACGTGGAAAGAAGGATTGTCGGTATGCTTCTGTGTGGGCTCTAATCTCTCTGATTTTATCCTCATGGTCTCTTCGCGAGATATACGTAGGAGGGATCAATATACTGCTTGACTCTTCGGTGAAGGTATGTTTTCGGAACTTTAACAAAAGCCCGTACCGAGCTACTGAGCGTCTCTCCTGCAGAGTCTTCCACTGGAGTTTATCTATCATCTCCGTAACGCTTTAGCGATTACTAAATGATCCTGTAACGAAGCGCGCTGCGCTCCGTTGGATCTTCTCTATCTCCTCCATCAACCCCATCTGGTGCGGATCCCACACTGCTGAGCAGTATTCAAGCAGTGGGCGAACAAGCGTACTGTAACCTACTTCCTTTGTTGTCGGATTGCATTTCCTTAGGATTCTTCCAATGAATCTCAGTCTGGCATCTGCTTTACCGACGATCAACTTTATATGATCATTCCATTTTAAATCACTCCTAATGCCTACTCCCAGATAATTTATGGAATTAACTGCTTCCAGTTGCTGACCTGCTATTTTGTAGCTAAATGATAAGGGACCTATCTTTCTATGTATTCGCATCACATTACACTTGTCTACATTGAGATTCAATTGCCATTCCGTGCACCATGCGTCAATTCGCTACAGATCCTCCTGCATTTCAGTACAATTTTCCATTGTTGCAACCTCTCGATACACCACAGCATCATCTGCAAAAAGCCTCAGTGACCTTCCGATGTCATCCACCAGGTCATTTATGTATATTGTGAATAGCAACGATCCTATGACACTCCCCTGCGGCACACCTGATTCACTCTTACTTCGGAAGAATTCTCTCCATTGAGAATGACATGCTGTGTTCTGTTATCTAGGAACTCCTCAATCCAATCACACAATTGATCTGATAGACTGTGGGGAACTGTGTCAAACGCCTTGCGGGAGTCAAGAAACACGGCATCTACCTATGAACCCGTATCTAAGGCCCTCTGAGTCTCGTGGACGAATAGCGCGAGCTGGGTTTCACACGACCGTCTTTTTCGAAACTCATGCTGATTCCTACAGAGTAGATTTCTAGTCTCCAGAAAAGACATTATACTCGAACATAATACGTGTTCCAAAATTCTACAACTGATAGACGTTAGAGATATAGGTCTATAGTTCTGTACATCTGTTCGACGTCCCTTCTTGAAAACGGGGATGACCTGTGCCCTTTTCCAATCCTTTGGAACGCTTCGCTCTTCTAGAGACCTACGGTACACCGCTGCAAGAAGGGGTGCAAGTTCCTTCGCGTAGTCTGTGTATAATCGAACTGGTATCCCATCAGGACCAGCGGCCTTTCCTCTTTTGAGCGATTTTAATTGTTTCTCTATCCCTCTGTCGTCTATTTCGATATCTACCATTTTGACAAACTGCTTATTTGCTTCTGTCTCGGGTTCTTCGGCCGACGTTCGTGTGATGATTTTGCTGACGTTTCGCCAGCACGAGTGGCTGGCATTGTCAAAGCTTCACCCTCCATTGCCGGAGGTGAACTGGAGCCGGGCTCGCGGCCGCAGACTATATGTACCTTGCGCGCCAACGTCCGAGGGCTTCTCCGCGGTCATTTCCGCGGTCATTTCCGGTGCGTTTCTCCTCTTGCTACCTGCTACGGTCGTTCTCTGCAGTACGGGAAGCCAGGAGCCGTTTACCTTAAGGCTTTCTTCTTTCTTGTTGAAGCTGTTCCCGTGTGTGTATTTCTACAGCTTCTCTGTACAAGCGGGTGTGATAGTGCTTCTCTACAGCCAGAACTTCCGTGTCGGTAAATTTTATTACATGTACCTGGTCGGTCTCACTCAGTGCGTGTTCTGCCACGGCCGATTTTTCCACCTGTCCCAACTTGCAATGTCGCTTATGTTCTTTGATCCTGGTGTTGATTGATCTTCCAGTCATTCCGACATAAACTTTCCCGCATGTGCATGGTAAGCGGTATATTCCTGACATTGCAAGTGGGTCCCTTTTATCCTCTGCCGATCTAAGACATTCTTTGATCTTCCTTGTCGGTTTGAAAATTGTCTTTACGCCGTGCTTGTGTAATATACGGCCGATTCTGTCCGTCACTCTGGGAATGTATGGCAGAAAGGCCGTACCCGACATTTCTTTTTTTGGTTTCTTACTTCGCCGGTGGTTTGGCTCTGTTACACTTCTAATATCATTTGTGGAGTACCCATTGCTCCTCAGAACACTTTCCAGGTGTTGCATTTCGCGTTTAAGGTGCTGCGGCTCACATATTCGTGCTGCTCGCGTTACGAGCGTCTGAATCATGCCTCTTTTCTGGCTCGGGTGGTGGTTTGACAGTTTGTGCAGATATCGGTCCGTGTGCGTCGGTTTTCGGTACACGCTATGTCCCAGGTTTTGGCCATCCCTTGTGACCAGCACATCTAGAAATGGTAGTTTTTTGTCCTTTTCCACTTCCATGGTAAATTTTATGTTGGCGTGGAGGTTGTTCAAGTGTCTTAGGAAGTCACCGAGCTGTTCTTCACCATGGCTCCACACGACGAAAGTATCATCAACGTACCTGTACCACACCTTCGGTTTACAAGTCGCCGAGTCCAGTGCCTGTGCTTCGAAATGTTCCATGAAGAAGTTGGCCACCACTGGACTAAGAGGACTACCCATGGCAACGCCTTCCAGCTGTTCGTAGAAATTGCCATTCCACGTGAAATAGCTCGTGGTGAGACAGGCATGGAAGAGCTTCATGATGTCTTGCGGGAAAATGGAACCGATGTGCTCCAGAGCGTCACTGAGTGGCACTTTCGTAAACAAAGAAACAATATCAAAGCTGACCAGGATGTCGTTTGGTGCAAGTTTTAGTTTCTTCAGCTTCTCGATGAAATGTCCTGAGTCCTTTACGTACGTGTCGGTCTTCCCCACGTGCGGCTGGAGCAGAGAGGCCAAGTGTTTTGCCAGTTTATATGTCGGTGAGCCAGGAGCGCTAACAATCGGTCTTAATGGAACGTTGTTCTTATGGATCTTAGGTAATCCATACAGGCGAGGTGGTAGGGCTTCTGTGTTGCGCAGGTATCTCTGTATGTCCTCCGGAACAGAAGATGCCTTGATTAACCGATTCGTATTCCGTGTGATACGCTGCGTCGGATCTGCGCTTAGTTTTCGGTACGTCGTCGGATCTAATAGGTCTCGGATCTTTTGTTCATAATCTTCGGTCTTCATTACGACGGTCGCATTCCCCTTATCGGCAGGCAGTACCAATATACTCTTGTCAGCGTTAAGATTCTTAATAGCTTGTACTTCTTCTTTCTTCAGATTGCATGCTGGTGGTTTGGCTCGGCGCAGTATCCTGGCTGTTTCAGTGCGTATTTCCTCTGCCCTTTCACAAGGAAGGGTCCGAATGGCCGCTTCGGTGTTAGCAATGATGTCCTCCACAGGTATAGTTCTTGGGATGACAGCGAAATTCCCTCCTTTTTGAAGAACGGATACTTCCTCTTCGGTCAATTGTCGTTCAGTGAGGTTGACCACAGTGCGTGACATGTCGGGAATCGCCTTGTCAGTCTTCTTCCGGAATCCTTCAAACTTTTTCTTCTGTCGCTCTGTGCAGCGCTCGAGTTCATTCTGCATGCTCCTGTAAGTGATGCTGTCGATCTTGTCCCAGTCGTCTCGATGCATTCTGCTACTTAGTTGGTAGAACATGTCCAAAAGTTCCTGATCCGTTTTTGCCAAGTTTCTGCCATACATTCCCAGAGTGACGGACAGAATCGGCCGTATATTACACAAGCACGGCGTAAAGACAATTTTCAAACCGACAAGGAAGATCAAAGAATGTCTTAGATCGGCAGAGGATAAAAGGGACCCACTTGCAATGTCAGGAATATACCGCTTACCATGCACATGCGGGAAAGTTTATGTCGGAATGACTGGAAGATCAATCAACACCAGGATCAAAGAACATAAGCGACATTGCAAGTTGGGACAGGTGGAAAAATCGGCCGTGGCAGAACACGCACTGAGTGAGACCGACCAGGTACATGTAATAAAATTTACCGACACGGAAGTTCTGGCTGTAGAGAAGCACTATCACACCCGCTTGTACAGAGAAGCTGTAGAAATACACACACACGGGAACAGCTTCAACAAGAAAGAAGAAAGCCTTAAGGTAAACGGCTCCTGGCTTCCCGTACTGCAGAGAACGACCGTAGCAGGTAGCAAGAGGAGAAACGCACCGGAAATGACCGCGGAAATGACCGCGGAGAAGCCCTCGGACGTTGGCGCGCAAGGTACATATAGTCTGCGGCCGCGAGCCCGGCTCCAGTTCACCTCCGGCAATGGAGGGTGAAGCTTTGACAATGCCAGCCACTCGTGCTGGCGAAACGTCAGCAAAATCATCACACGAACGTCGGCCGAAGAACCCGAGACAGAAGCAAATAAGCAGTTTGTCAACAAGTGGCCACGAAAGTCTTAACAATTTTGTATCTACCATTTTGTCAACTGTGCGACAATCTAGAGAAGGAAGCACAGTGCAGTCTTCCTCTGTGAAACAGCTTTGGAAGAAGACATTTAGTATTTCGGCCTTTAGTCTGTCATCCACTGTTTCAGTACCATTTTGGTCACAGAGTGTCTGGACATTTTGTTTTGATCCACCTACCGCTTTGACATAGGACCAACATTTCTTAGGATTTTCTGCCAAGTCAGTGCATAGAACTTTACTTTCGATTTCATTGAAAGCCTCTCGCATAGCCCTCCTCACACTACGTTTCACTTCGCGTAATTTTTGTTTGTCTGCAAGGCTTTGGCTATGTTTATGTTTGCTGTGAAGTTCGCTTTGCTTCCGCAGCAGTTTTCTAACTCGGTTGTTGTACCACGGTGTCTCTTTTCCATCTCTTACGATCTTGCTTGGCACATACTCATCTAACGCATATTGTATGATGGTTTTGAACTTTGTCCACTGATCCTCAACACTATCTGTACTTGAGACAAAACTTTTGTGTTGAGCCGTCAGGTACTCTGTAATCTGCTTTTTGTCACTTTTGCTAAACAGAAAAATCTTCCTACCTTTTTTAATATTTCTATTTACGGCTGAAATCATCAATGCAGTAACCGCTTTATGATCGCTGATTCCCTGTTCTGCATTAACTGATTGAAATAGTTCTGGTCTGTGTGTCACCAGAAGGTCTAATATGTTATCGCCACGAGTCGGTTCTCCGTTTAACTGCTCAAGGTAGTTTTCAGATAAAGCACTTAAAAATATTTCACTGGATTCTTTGTCCCTGCCACCCGTTATGAACGTTTGAGTCTCCCAGTCTATATCCGGCAAATTAAAATCTCCACCCAGAACTATAACATGGTGGGGAAATCTACTCGAAATATTTTCCAAATTATTCTTCAGGTGCTGAGCCACAACAGCTGCTGAGCCCGGGGGCCTATAGAGACATCCAATTACCATGTCTGAGCCTGCTTTAACCGTGACCTTCACCCAAATCATTTCACAATTCGAATCTCTCTTATTTGCTTCAAGCCGTCCAACTACACGACTACAATCATACGCAATAATATATTGTAGACCTGTTGCGACACCGCAAGGAATGTCGCACTAATCGATTCCACAACAGCCTTCGTCAAACATCGTACTTCGTGAACTGTCGAATGCATACAGAGCGTTCGTACACTGTCTTCGCTGTAGATGACACGTCAGTTTTCGGTTCTTCTGTAGAAATTGGTAGTTAATTCTTAGCAAGTGTATGTTGCTCGTTAACAATGGTCAACAGTGTATGAGTTTCCTTTGTCAACGATAAAAACAGCTGTTCTTGTACCTTTGTCTTAGCATCCACTTGACACTAGAGTATGAATGTTAGTAGCAGCTTAACATTATTTTCCTTTGCCAGCCGAAATAGCATCTCTTCTGTAAGCTATTACCGTTTCAGGAGTGAACTGCCACATACATGACGTAAATTTAAAATCTGCAGATAAATTTTCAGATGTTTGCAAAGAGTAATGCTATCGATAGTAGTATGAAGTAGTGAGGGAAGGTTCGAGAACACTTCTGCACGCAAATGACTTAAAACATGGCCTTCCCCCCCTCCCCCTTTTCTCTCACAGAACTTCAACGCATTTCATCTGCATCTGTGTATTAATTTTGCACTTGGGCGCTTCTCTCAGTTCGTCCCCCCTCCCCCCCTCCCCCAAGTGTCGGTATGTTTCACTTGGGCCTTAAAGCGGCCCTGGACGTAGTGAATCCTGGGTCAAAGAATCATTTGGAGTTGAGTGATCCTTTTCCAGAAGGGGTCTCATTTGCTTTTCATTCACAATCACAAGAGCCACCGTTCACGTGCCATTCTGCGAGACGAGGGCTGTCGTCCAAGTTTAGCGTGGAACGGTCGTATGCAGTAGAGCCGGACCAAAAATATGTGAGTCCGCACCTCGTGGTTGTGCGGTAGCGTTCTCGCTTCCCGCGCCCGGGTTCCCGGGTTCGCTTCCCGGCGGGGTCAGAGATTTCCTCTGCCTCGTGGTGACTTGGTGTTGTGTGATGTCCTTAGGTTAGTTAGGTTTAAGTAGTTCTAAGTTCTAGGGGACTGATGACCATAGATGTTAAGTCCCATAGTGCTCAGAGCCATTTGAATCATTTTTAAAAATATGTGAACTACCAGTAAATGTCGATGAAGCTTGCTCGTCGAATGGCAGGACAACACTGAGTGATTAATCTGTTGATTCATGAAGGGTACGCGTAATTACTCAGGAAATAAGTGGATAAATCAGTACCGTCGTTCTTCGGCGCGTTATATAACGAGGGTCATTTCTGAAAACAGGTTGGTTTTATCCAGGATTCTCGCGCACCATACTTTTCCTCACTCCTTTGGCTACAAAACTCTATTTTTCAACATAATCTCCAATGACACTATGAAGAAATGGGGCAGAACAACTAGAGAAAGAAGAGAGGAAAATACTCAGAAAAATACTAGATCCCAAAAGAGGTTTAGAGAGATGGATGCGAAGACCTAGGGAACATGAGAACAATATCCGGGGAAATCAGACTCAAAAGGGCAAGGTTTGCTGGACATGTAATTACGATGAGTGTAAACAGAATGACGAAGAGAGTGTGGGAAACAACAGGAAGGACAAGGGGAAAGATGTAAACCAAGTGGATTGTTGAACTTCGGAAGGACTGGTTGGAATTGGGGATCAAAGTCGAAGGAAAGGAAAATTGGAGTAACAAATATACACCGACCAATATGCCGGAGATCAACGACCTAATAGAATGCAGGAAAAGATAGATTGCTACCAGTGGAGCCGACAGAGGAATAGGACTCTGAAGATCTCGGAAGAAGAGAGGGAGAGAGGAAGAGAAAGAATGAAGAGGTTCTGGGAGAAGAGGAGGACAATGCAATCCACGAGGGGGCTACCCGTGGTCCTACAGAGGCCGTAACGCAAGAAGAAGAAGAAGAAGAAGAAGAAGAAGAAGATGATCTGAGTTCAGTAGGATGGCCTTACGCCACGTTAGTGGCAGGGCCTGTGTGTCCGCAAGATACCACACTGCTGGTCGACGTCGGAGCCAACGTCTTGCCGCCAATATCCTCCCTATCATCCACAGTCTGCTTCACGCGGAATGCATCCTTCATTGGGACAGACATATTGAAATAGGAAGATGCGAGATCTGGCCTGTAGGGTGGATGAACAAGAACAGTCCAATGAAGTGTTATGAGCTCCTCTCGGGTGCACAGACTTGTGTGAGGCCTTGCGTTGTCATGGAAAGAAGAAGTTCGTTTGCATGTTTGTGGCGTTTAGCAGCTGATTGTGAGGCTTTGACCTTTTTCTTCGAGAGAAAGGTGGTGTGGCGCCACTCCTGGATTACCGTTTAGTTTTCACTTCCAAGTGATGAACCCATATTTCATCGTGCAGTGACGATATTCAACAAATACTGTCACGTAACGCTCAAGCAAATCCACACAATCTGTTCTTCATTTCTCTTTATGGTGTGCTGTTAGGTAGCAAGGAACCCAGTGGGCACACACCAGCTGAATACCCCAACTGCTCGACGAGTGTGTCAGTACTACCAACAGAGAAGCTCATTGGAGCAGCGAGGTGTTTGATTGAGATCCGTTTATCACCTCAGTTGAGAGTGTCCGCACGTTCCAACACAGCAGGTAACACAGCTGTGTGCTGCTGGCTAGCACGCGTGATATCGGACTGTTTTGGCCTACCTTATTGCGATGATAACAGATTCCTCACCCAACAACCTACGATGCTTTTGTTCACTGCTATGTCTCCATAGACATTCTGCAAGCGTCTATACATATCCGTGATGATCTTGTCCGCCATCGAAAGAAACTCAATACGGCTCTCTACTTGTAACTCACCTCCGTTACAGACGCCATTTTGAAGGCAACGCATAGCGCCATCTTCTATCGGAACTTCGTGGAATTATAGGGACTGAAGCGGAAATGTTCCACCACGTCGCACGGATTCCGCATTTTCCAACCGAATCTGGTCGAAAAAAAAAAACAAAACCTGTTGCATTAGTTATTGAAATCCCCTCGCATTATTTCAATCCTCATTAGGGATTCAGTGAACTGTTATAGCGTCATAATTTCATTTGGAAGAGAAAGACAAGAAAAACAAACTTCAGTGTGAAAGTAGAACTAAACTTAATTACAGTAATACACAAACCAAAAAAAGTTTTGTATCACCTCGGTTCATAGGGTTCCAGAGCCAGTACACAAAACTGGAATAGAGATCAACATAAAAATCATTTCTGCCCTCTTTATTGCTCATGAAAACCAGACCATTCAGCGAGACCTTCAGAGGTAGTGGTCCATATTGCTGTGCACACCGGTACCTCTAATACCCAGTAGCACATCCTCTTGCATTGATGCATGCTTGCATTCATCGTGGCATACTATCCACAAGTTTATCAAGGAATTGTTGGTCCTGATTGTCCCACTCTTCATTGGCGATTCGGCGTAGATCCCTCAGAGTGGTTGGTGCGTCGCGTCGTCCACAAACAGCCCTTTTCCATCTATCCCAGGCATGTTCGATAGGGTTCATGTCCAGAGAACATGCTGGCCACTCTAGTCTAGCGATGTTGTTATCCTGAACGAAGCCATTCACAAGACTTCACAAGATGTGCACAATGGGTCCATGAAGACGAATGCCTCGCCATTATGCTGTCCATGTGGTTGCACTATCAGTCGGAGGATGGCATTCACGTATCGTACAGCCATTACGACGTCTTCCATGACCACCAGCGGCGTACGTCAGTCCCACATAACGCCACCCCAAAACAGCAGGGAACCTCCAGCTAGCTGCACTCGCTGGACAGTGTGTTTAATGCGTTCAGCCTGACCCGGTTGCCTCCAAACACATCTGACGATTGTCTGGTTGAAGGCATATGCTACACTCACAGGTGAAGAGAACATGATGCCAGTCCTGGGGGTCCATTTGGCATGTTGTTGGGTCCATCTGTACCGCGCTGCAGTGTCCTGGTTGCGAAGATGGACCTCGCCATGGAATTTCGGGAGTGAAGTGGCGCATCATGCATCCTATTGCGCACAGTTTGGTTCGTATCACCGCGTCCTGTGGCTGCACGAAGAGCATTATTCAAAATGGTGGCATTGCTATGGTGGTTCCTCCGAGCCATAACCCATAGGCAGCAGTCATCCGCTGCAGTGTTAGCCCTTGAGCGTCTCCTTCATGTCCGAACAATACTGTTTTGGTTCACTCCGAGTCGCCTGGACACTTCCATTGTTGAAAGCCCTTCCTGGCACAAAGTAACAATGCGGACGAGGTCCAACAACGGTATTGAATGTCTAGGCATGGATAAACTACAGACAGCACGAGCCCTGTACCTCCTTCCTGGAGGAATAACTGGAACTGATCGGCTGTCGGACCCCCTCCATCTGATAGTCGCTGCTCATGCATGGTTGTTTACATCTTTAGGCGGGTTTGGTGACATCTCTGAACAGTCAAAGCGACAATGTCTGTGATACATTATCCACAGTCAACGTCTGTCTTCAGGAGTTTAGGTACCTGGGGTGATCAAAGTTTTTTGATGTGTGTAGTATGATCACGTCTGAGAGGAAGGAATGAGCACGTCTGAAAGCAAGGAGAAACTACAGCTGTTAAATTTTCCAAGCTCATGCAGCTCTACTTTTTGCTTAAATGGTATGGCATCCTCTTGTGTAAAGTATTCCGGAGGCAAAGTAGTGCCATTCGCATCTCCGAGCACGGATTACTCAGGAGAATATCGTCATTATGGAAAACAAAATAGGCAGTATACGGGTTGGAGCGTAGTCTGTTAGAGCCTTTAATTGGGTTAAAAGGTTGGAAAATTTGAAAATGGAAATAGGCAGACGCGAATAATATACATAGTGTAAATTCGACAAGTTGTGCGGTAGGATGAACCGGACTTCTGGTCAGGTGAATACATGGTTATAAATATAAAATGCAA
Source organism: Schistocerca gregaria (assembly GCF_023897955.1). Taxonomy (NCBI): domain Eukaryota; kingdom Metazoa; phylum Arthropoda; class Insecta; order Orthoptera; family Acrididae; genus Schistocerca; species Schistocerca gregaria. The sequence goes on from NC_064923.1 coordinate 410,004,281, forward strand.
TGCGGGTATTTCGGAAGAAGGTCTAATAATAAATAAGACAATACTAATTCTGTAACCTGTTATGAACATAGTGAACGCATTGTCGTAGTCATGACAGAGGCGAAGCCAACAACCACCTCAGTAGTGCAAGTTTATATGGCAAATAGCTACGTACAGAAACTGAAAGGATGCATGACGAAATAAAACAAATTATTCAAGTAATTAACAGAGACGAAAAGTTCACTTATTTGTCGGACAGGAATTCGACATTAGGGAAAGGTAGAGAAGGAAAGTGGTAGGATAACGTGCACTACGAGGATAGGATTTTGCACAAAGTGTGGATCAATCGTTGCTAATAATTGTTTTAAGAATTATGAAGTAAGGTTCTAAACGTGGAATAGACCTGAAGACACCGGGAAATTGGGATTGATTATATATGGTAAGGCCAAGATTTCAGAACCAGATTTTAAATTGACAGAAATTTCCAGAGGCAGATGTACAGTAACCATAATTCATTGGTTATGAAAAGTAGATTAAAATTAAAGAAACATTGGAAAGTTAGGAAATTACGGAGATGGAACCTAGATAAGTTGAAAAGACCAGAGATTGTTGACAGTTTCAAATGGAGCATTAGACAACGACTGACTGAAACGAAGGAAAGGAATAAAGTAAAAGACAGTATCTTTGAGAGATGAAATAGTGAAGGCAGCAGAGAAAGAAATAGGTAAAAGAACAAAACTTGTTAGAGATCTTTCAGATATCTCAAGAGGTAGGTAGTAAATTGACGAAATGAGAAAATACAAATATTCTGCAATTGAAGCAAGCTACGGGAATAAAGACATCTTAGAAATGTCATTGACAGAAAGTGCAAAGTGACTAAGCAGTAATGGCTAGAGAACAGATGCATGTCTATAGGAGCATGTATAACTAGGCGAACGATAGACACCGCCTATAGAATAATTGAAGAGACCTTTGGGGAAATGAGGAGTTGTATGAATGGCAACTCAGTCCTAAGCAAAGAAGGGAAAGCTGAAAGACGGAAAGTATATAGAGAGTGTATACAAGAGAGATGAACTTGAAGGCAGTATTATAGAAATGGAAGAGAACGTATACGAAGATGAGGAGGGAGATACGATATTGCGAGAAGAAATTGACAGAGCACTCAAAGACCTAAGGCCGCGGGAGTAAACGGCATTCCGTCAGAACTACTGACAGCCTTGAGAGAGCTAGCCATCATATAACTCTTTAACCTCGTGTGCAAGATGTATGAGACAGGCAAAATATTCCCAGGCCTCAAGAAGAATATAATAATTACAGTTCCAAGGAAAGCAGATGTTGACAAGTTTGAATATTATCTCTCTAAAAGTTTAGTAAGTCATGGTCGAAAAATAGTAACACGAATTCTTTAAAAAATAATGGAAAATCTGGTAGAAGCCGACTTCGTGAAAGATCAGTCTGGATTCCGGTGAAATGCAGGAACACTTTGTAATACGCCCAAGGATACAAATGGGGGCGGGGAACCCTGCCCACACCACGTACCTGGAAACCCCGCGGCTGCCGTGTTGTTCTGCCTCACACTGATGCTGGCTTACCTGGAATTATCTATCGAAATATGCAAGCAAATTAGAGGAGCCACTCAACGTCAAACCACAACCTGTCTTACGTTTGGTATGTACAACTATATTCCGAGACGATAAAAGAAAAACACAGGTTGCACTGTTTACATTCCAAGTCGTAAATGTTTATCCCAATTAACAATATTGATGATTATCTGTCCACAATATCACTCAGACGAGCATGTGCGTAACTGATACGACACGGGTGATTGCTGACGATGCGGAGGCCGAATGATCGAACGAAAGTTCTTACGCTCGTCACACATACATATATCTGTCCTTCTCGAGACCTAATGATATAACACTGTACGTGAAGTTAATTTTTCAGTTCTCACTTCTACGAGCGTGCGCGTAACCGTCGTGGAGCGGCTGATTGTTGATAACGCGGAAACGCGATGATCGAACGCACGTTCTCACGCTCGCTACAAGACACTGGCACTTGACTGCACTCTTTTATGGTAACTAATTTCTATTGATTCACATCAGTTCATTCTGGCAGACCGAACACGGCGCAGATGATTGACGCTGTGCGACACGCGACGAGAGGATACACAAATACGTTATCGGCGGCACTGCTCATTTTTAATTACATCTTGAAGCATTTTCCATGAATCTCCCCCATATTTCATCACTTCACTGTAATAGCACTTGTAGCAACACTTCAACTTCCATACTAACAATGCTTCTTACATGCAGAGCTACACGCTACACAACGTAACAGTTCCGTGTCCCGCGCTAGACTCGACAGGCTAACAGCCCGCAAAGACACTCCACAACTAAGCCAGCAATATGACAATACGCTTACAACTTGAGGCAATACTGACCCTGCGACTTGTGTTAGAAGATAGCTTAATGAAAGGCAAACCAATGTTTATAGCATTTGTAGGCTTAGAGAAAGCTTTAGTTGGAATTCTCTCTTTGAAATTCTATAGGACCAGGGGAAAATGCACGAAGCAAAAGGTTATTTACAACCTGTACCGAAACCACCCGTCAGTTATAAGAGTAGAAGGACATGAACCGGAAACAGTGGCTAAGAAGTTTTTCAATCTGTACTTCGAGCAAGCAGTAAAGATGTGCAAAGCAAAACTTGGAGAAGGAATTGAGGTTCAGAGAGAGGAAATAAAAACCTTGATATTTTCCGATGGCATTGTAATTCTGTCAGGCGTAGCAGAGGGCTCTGAAGAACAGTGGGATGGATTGGTCTTTCTCTTGAACATTAACAGAATCAAAACAAGGGTAATGGATTTCAGTCGAATTAAACAAGGCTCTGCTGAGGCAATTATATTAGGAAATGAAAAACTGAAAGCATTAGATGAATTCTGGTGTTTGGACAGTGAAATAACTAATAAAGGCCACAGTAGAGAGGATATAAATTGCAGAACGGCGAGGTTAACATGGAATATAAATTAAACCTTTGAAAGTCTTTTGCTTTCAAAACAACCTTTATCACTTACGCTTCTATAACATATTAGGCAGCAAAGCCAGGTTTAGTAGGAAGTTTGTTATGTCTGTTAAATATCCTTCACCCTTATCCGATCGCAACTAAGAAAATTGTTTGAATTAAAAATCAGCAAAATATAGTTAGCATTTGGAAACATGTTGCAGAGGAGTGTTCACTGAGTTGTTTTCTACAAAGCAATACAATGACTCCTTTGCGTCGAATGTGGTGATGACGTGCGTCAATAATGCAATGTTTCGAAACAGTGCCATGTAAGTTCCAAAAACTGAAACCAATAAATCAAGTATTAATAGGCTTATATGAACATTCAAATAAAACTCACAAACCTATACAAACACATCGACCATGAGGAAAGCAAATTTGTTACAAAACTTTTAATTATTTTTGCCATTAACTTGCAGAACTGTTCTTTACAGCAGCTATAAAAAAATCTAGAACTGTGATCGCCAATGAACTTCCAGAAGGAAGTTTAAATGTGAAATTCTAGGAAGCCTGCATAACATCGTTTCTGACAAACCAACTGTATACCTCGCTGTGGTAGCGGAGATACACTTTGTCTCTTCTCTGACAACTTATCTGTCATCTGTCCCTCTGAGAAACTGCCTAAGAGGAAATTCAGATGTGTCACATTGTGAAACAACATACAACACGTTTCGCGCGTTGCAATCACATACAACTTCTCAGCAAGAAAAGAACGTGGAAAAAGACAGTGAATGCGGAGCAGAAGAATCTGACAAGAGATCTTGTTCACGTACTCTAAAATTTTGACAACATTTAAGGAAGCACACAGTACCTAAGAGAGTTTCTTACTGACCCCTGTGTACACACAGCTAGGAAGTCGTCGATCGATTTCGTTGGCGGCGATAACGGCAGGAAAGTGTTGCAGCTTTTTGAATTCCAAGAAAGGCAACGAGTAGCGACAGTAAACACTGTGGGTAGACTGATTGGTGATACCATGTCAGCACTGTGAACGTTACGTCCGTGACGGATGAGTTTTTTAATTAAAAAAACTATAAATTATGCACACTCCTTGAAGAGCGGCCAGTTACGTTTGGCGCGATAGCCATGTAATACGTGTTTCGTGATTCCACCAAATTAAGAACAGGTCGATTATGCAAGCTGTCTGCAGATCGGCAATCGCATGCAGTCCAAGGCAAATGGGAAGAGCGGTGGTTGAGTCTGCTCTCTGCTCTCCTTTCACCATCTGCGGATCAGCCAGAGGCCATAGCGCCGCTCACCGCTCGTCTACAAGACGGGCGAGCAGGATGTTGCTCCACTTCACTTCATAAAGCCCTCACTGCACTCTCCAACAACACGGAAATACGAGGGACTTTCAGTAGGTAATGCAACCCGCCTTTCCTTCTCGGTCAATTTCGATTGATAAAATGCGGAATTTATTGTGGGACGTCGTGGAGTATTCGTGCTTCAGTCTCTATTGTTTAATAAAGTTCCGATAGGCGGCAGCGCTATAGATAGCTTTCAAAATGGCGTCTACAACGGAGGTGCATTATAAGCAGAGAGCTCTTTTTGAGTTACTTTTGGCGTAAAACGAAAGCATAGCAGATATTCATAGGCGCTTGCAGAATGTGTACGGCTACCTGTCAGTGAATAAAATCAAGGTCAGTCGTTGGGCAAGGCGTGTGTCATCTTCGCATCAAGGTCGTGCAAACCTGCCCGATCTCCCAAGTGTTGGTCGGCAGCACACAGCTGTGATTCCTGCAATGTTGGAACGTGCAGACACTATCATTTAGGTGATCGACGGATCACAATCAAACACCTCGATGCTCAACTGGACTTATCTATTGGTGGTTCTGACACACTTGTCCACCATTTGGGGCACTCAAAGGTGTGTGCCCGCTGGGTACCTCGCCATGTAAAAGAAGACTGTAAAGAGCTTCCATCTATTTGGCCCAACGGAGGACGCATTCTGCAGGAAGCAATACATGGATGACAGGGAGGTTATTGACATAGCAAGACGTTTCCCCAGACGTCGACAATTAGACTCGCACCATGCGGTCATACAAGCTCTGTCAATATGGTGCATTGCTTATTGAACGTCCCTTATACACCTCAGTGCACACCCTGTGCTTCGGTTGAACAAGTATCCATAGTTCTCACTTTCAGTCTATGAAAATTCATAATACGTTCAACTGCAGAAGCAGGAAAGAGGGCTAGAAGAAATTTTCTCAGCCACGTTCAGAGATGAACTTTTGTTTTTATTACGATGTTAAATATCATGAGATAACGCATACCAATTGTTTTCATCTCACTGCCATTAGGTGACACGTTCTTTATCGTCAGCTGCTGTTATACGAGACACTGTCAAGTAGCGACTGACGTGGTTCGATGGGGCCCAGTAAAGATGATCCTTGGTTCTGAGCCTGGTAGTGCCTTTTGTGTCGAAGCCGATGATGTTCGGCGGATAAGCATGCTAAGTTGTCTTATATGTATTTTGGCGATAGAGCGGGAAGGTTTTCCTTACGGAGAAGGGACACAGCTGGACAAGTGACTAGAATATAGAGACACCGCGAGTGCCATTGCACCGCAAAGCATGAGGGATTGTATATTGTAGCACCTACCAGTACAACGTGTGTTAGGAAGGTTTAGAATTTCTTGTTGGCGTTTGTAACAGTTTCTGCCATTGTGTTCAGCAAACTGGTGCCGGTAGGGCCACATTTAGGGTCTTTACTGACTTACACAAAGAAATTACAGACACTGGCTGCGAGTGGGCACTGATTTAAGTCAATGGGGAAGGTTGGAAACTTATGCCGGTCGGGGTCTCCCGCTTACTGAGCAGATACTTCGACCACCAAGTCATCCGAACACAATGGTCAACGCAACTGCACTGACTACCCTAGGACGCCCCCCGTCAGACCCAAACTCGCAGCCTATCCACATACTAATACTGTTGTGCCCATTGTCGATTATTCCTACATGAGTCTTTGCGCCGATTCCCGTAAGAGTTCAAGCCTAGTTTGTATCTGCACCGAAGCGATCACTGGCCATCCCCACCTTAATTACATGAATGTGGTGCCTGTTGACAGTGTTGTATGCCCTACAAGCAGAAATTTTGTTATAGCTGACCCATAAAAACTGTATTTCAGGGTAAATTTTTGAATAAACGGCGTCTGATGCACCATTTGAGCTTTGCTATCTTCTCATATAAAACATTAATATACAATTTACTATGTAATTAACTGATGATATTAAAATGTCTTTCTTTTCATGGCTATTAACTTATATGTTATGACGCTCTATAATAATATATTTCACATAAATATATACGCTGTTTGATAAAAAGGATCCAGACATTCCTATGTAACGTGGAACTGATCACTAGATGTTACGAGAGGCGGAAGCACTTGTACAAAAGGAGGCGAGAAGTGTTGTGTTATCAGAAGTGGAGCAGTAATTCCAGAATGGGTCGGTAAGGGGAGCTCAGTAACGTCGAACGTGGAAAAAAGTGTTCAAATGTTTGTGAGTCCCTAAGGGAGCACACTGCTGATATCGTTCCCAATACTTATACACAACTAACTTGTGCTGAGAACACCACATACACCCATGCCCGAGGGACGACTCGAACCTCTGGTGGGAGGGGACGCGCAATCTGTGACATGGCGCCTCTAACCGCGCGGCCATCGTGGACTAGTCATTGGATGTCACCTCAGTAACAAATCCATCACGAACGCTTTTAAAACTGCCCAAGTCCACTATTGGCGATTTGATTGTGGAGTGGAAACGGAACAACCACAGCTCAATCAAGAGCATGCAAACCACATGTACTGACGGACAGGGAACGACATATATTGCGGAATCATCATGTGATGTGCCAACAGTGTCGTGTGGTGGAGGTGGTGTTACCGTATGTCGGTGTTTTTCGTACTTAGGGTGTACTCCCCTTATTTCGCTTAAGATATTAACAAATTTTACAGAATTATATACTGTGTCAACAGAGGAGCCCTTCGAAGACCGTTGTTGGTATCAGTATGACAATACACCCTCTCACTATGCAGCATCCGTGCGGCAGTGGTTTGTGGACAATGACATTCCTGAAATGGACTCGCCTGCCCAGGATCCAGAACTCAACCCAAGTGAACACCTTTGGGATGAGTTATAATGTTGCTCCTGATCGTTGCATCCAAAATTTTTACCTTCTCGGGCGTCTGCTGTTGAGGAGAAATGGGCTGTCATCCCTCCATAAACATTGAAACACCTCATTGACTCTGTGTCCAGCAGAGTTCGAGCAGTCACCAACAAAGGTGAGGAGCTGACACACGCCGTATTAATGTCCACTAATAAGAGTCCAGAACCTAACGGCCTTATCAGCAATAGTAACACAGTCTCCCATTGGATCGCCGAAGTTAAGCGCATTAGGGCTTGGCTAGCATTTGAATTAGTGACCGCCCGGGTACATCGAGCGCAGTTGGTAAGAGGGGATGCACGCAGCTGTTGTGAGCCCAGTTCAGGAGTTACTTGATCGAGAAGCAGCGGCTGTGGCCACGAAAGCTGACAATGGCCGGGAGAGCTGTGCGCCGACCACGTGCCCCTCAATATTCGCATCTAGTAAAGCCTATTGTGTGAGGATGACACGGCGGCCGGTCGGTACCGTTGAGCCATTCGAGACCTGATCGGACGGAATATAAATAGGTGTCCGAATGCGTCCGGTCAGATAGTGTAAAAGGTCTTGTTACGGTGAGGGCTTTACTTTCCTTTACGCTTCTCTTATGGGGCTACGATGTCTGGTAAAGCCAATACGGCAATTCTGTGTATTGCGCCACGCTAATGGGCGCAGCCATCACAATGCTGTAAGATGAATGCTAAGGAAATTTTGGAATTGTTTGCAACTGGTGTTATAATTATTACGAGAAAAGCACTGTTTATTTTACTTTCGAATTTCCGCTATGATGTCACGAGCCATTAAGCTTTCAGCCAAACGCTACGAGTCCAGAGGCACCTTTTAAGTTTCCCGCAGTACCTCGTCCCGCAATATCTCGTCAACGAATAAAATTAAATGAAAATGTTTCTTCCCAGGTTCAAGGGCGCAAAAATCTGTATGTGGCGAGAGAAAGAAAAGAATTTTATGGGTCTTTGTTTTGATGAAGTGACGTATGCAAGAAATTAGACCCCGGTAAACTGAACCTACTTCATACTTCCAGAATTGCATGAACAGTATTTTTAAAATAGTTAACTATATTGCTAACTGAAGTACCACGCAGATGACTGCGCGCCACTGGGAATTTACCGTTGTGGAGGCTGACTTTATTCATCTTAGCTGCTCACTGAAAAAAATCATCCGAATATGCCCATATAGAATAACTATGTACAAGCCTTGTGATTGTAAGATATTCTGCATATCAGAACTCAAACAATTCTTGCTTGATTTCAGGGTTTTGTGGTGCGAGTCCCTCCGCGGCGCAGGCCTCTAAGCAGCAACCTAAATAGCCTCTGCGTAAATGACGTCCTGTCTGCCTGGAATGTGTGTCGTGTTCTCACTGACCAGTCTGTTCAGTTCCGCCTGTCTTAACCTTTGTTAATAAAATACTGTATACTAATGAAGATATACTTCATTGCCAAGATCGCTAATAATAACGTTTATTCTTGATAACCGGTTTCTTTAATCAGTGTTTCCGTCTTCAGATCCACAGATGGGAACACTGGTTACCGAGACCAGTTATCGAGGATAAAGGTTATTATTAGTGACAGTGGCAAACAAGTTTATCTTCTCTAATCTGTTATCACAGATCGGCCCTAGCGGCTCAAACTGAGTAAACTTAAAAATGCTGTAGTTTTGCGTGACGTGCTTTATAATATATAAAAATATGTTTGTTTCATTTCCATAAACGATTACTTCTCGGTATTATAACGAATATTTTCTCTGGTGTAAAATAATGCAGTGTGTTTACAATGATAAATCTCAAACGTAATGATGTATATATCTATCCACCGTTGATTCCTTTTTTAATTATGTCTTTAAGCGTAAATGAAATTCGATGTGTCCTACGAATCTGTTGTAATGTTTTATGTAACTTTATTTTACGCACTTTGTGTGTAAAGAATACGCCTTGGTCCAGCAGCAAGAGTTTTATCAGTGCAAAAATTGTTTTAATGAACAAGTGACAAGTGAAACTAGTGCGTTGGTCCGGGGACTAGATAATGTAATAGCGACTGGATGAGAAGAGAAACACAGTAAGGGGCAGGAGACAGCAGTCTGAATATGCAGAAAAGAGGAAAAATCAGAAGATTCCAGAAAACTATCAAAGCAACACTGTTGAAGATAATGACAAAGTTTGGAGAAGAAATACGACTCATGTTTTCGATGAAGAAGAAGATTTGCAAAAGGGGCAGATTACAAAAAAAGAAGACGAATGAGGGAAGAATTGAAGTCTGTATAATTCCATGATGAACAGATGTAGAAGGTCAGAAGATTATCAAGACAATCGAAGGCATGAGAAGAATCAATCGTCCTCACAAAACGGGAGTACTCTGAGAATCAGCTGAGAGTGTACTAAATAGATTCACATTTATTGTGGTTGAGGAGAGACAGTGTACTACAACGTTAATATGGATAGTGTTGCAAAAATTAACTGTTATTGATTATTCGAAAGAGCGAATTGTGACCAGATTTTCTATCGTTAATTTATTTCATTTGCTGATCAAAGCGCACATTATCTGCAAAGTGAGACAAAAATGCATTGTTGCGTGTGCGTCGAGTGTTCTGTGCATCAACTTGTTCTGTGTTTCAACTCCTGCAGATCCTAGTCCCGTATCCTTTCTATAAAAATTTAAGACGTTTTTGACTGTAAGAGTTTTATGACAGCACGGTGCATCAGAGCTGTTCCGGGATTAATCGTTGAAATTTTCAGAAATAATTCATTCATTAACAAGATAGCACCCAGCCATTTTGTCTCCTGCTCCCTATAGACAAACGAACATCTGTCACCCGATGACTCCAGGGATTCTCAGCTACAGTGACAGTAACCCAGATGAGGCAAGGAAAAATGCACTGATTCATCTTTGGTGCTGGACATTTTATTCTACATCTCCATAAACAATTATCTCACAACAGACATTGCAAGTGAACATAGACTAAAGTTAGACGAATATAAAGGACATTGAAGATTAAAGACAAGTATTCAAGGACGAATAATTGAAATCGATAAATTTTTGAGTTTTCTCTTAAACAAACCAGAGACACAGTTTATCTATCCAAGTTGTTGTACATACATATGCCATTGTTACTTCATATTCGTGCTTATTTTTACGTAAGACCCTTCGTCTAGGTGTAATGACTTTGATTACTTGACTGGTCATCAAAAAATCCTCGCTCCCAGATTCGAAATCCACCATCACTTAAATTTTGAATCAGCATTGGTGGCCAAAGACTTCCCTCATAAGAAATCACTCTCATTCTGCCAACGGCCTTGTCAAAGAAGGCGGAGGAGCGGACAGAGGTTCAGGGCACACTCTTGTCCTCGGGGTGGGAAACTGCCCCTAAAGGCGGAAGAATCTGCAATTATCAACGGCATGAGGACGCAGGACGCAACGGACACCACTGCATTAAAGACACATGTCCACAGGACACGTTAGTCGAAATTGATCAAGTGTCATGATAATCTCTCCAGTGGCAAAAGATTCCGTAATGATCCGGGAGGGGACTGCCAAGGGTGAGATGACCATGAGAAAAAGATTCAATGACCAACGAATGGATAATGTTCTACGAGTCTGGGCGTGCAATGACACAAGCTTGAACATGGTAGGGAAGCTACAAAACCTGAAAAGGGAAACCCAAAGGCTCAGTCTACTCGTAGATATAGTAGGAGTCAGTGAAGTGAAATGGAAAAAGGACAAGGATTTTTGGTCAGATGATTGTAGGGAAATATCAACAACAGCAGAAAATGGTACAACGGGAGGAGGATTCTTTATGAATGGGAATGTAGGGCAGAGAGTGTGTTAGTGTGAACAGTTCAGTGACAGAGTTGTTTTTATCATAATCGACAGCAAACCAACACCGACATCGTTAGTCCAGGTATACATGCCGACATCGCAAGCTCATGATGAGGAGACACAGAAAGTATACGAGGATATTTAAAGGGTAATACAGTACATAAAGAGAGATAAAAGTCTAATAGTCATGGACACTGGAATGCAACTGTAGGGAAGGAGCAGAAGAAAAGGCTACAAGAGTATATGGGCTTGGGACAAGGAATGAGAGAGGAGAAAGACTGATTGAGTCCTGTGATACATTTCAGCTGGTAAAAGGGCATATTTTGTTCATAAATCATAAGAGGAGGCGGTAAACTTGGAAAAGGGCGGGTGATACGGGAAGATTTCTGTTAGATTACACCAGCGTTAGGCAGAGATTCCGAAATCAGGTACCGGACTGTAACGCGTACCAAGGAGCAGACACTCAGATCACAATCTAGTAGTGGTGAAGAGTAAGCTGAAGTTTAAGAGATTAGTCAGTAAGAATCAAAACGCAAAGAAGTGTGGTACGGAAGTATTAAAGAATGACAAGATACGTTTGAAGTTCTGTAAGGCTATAGATTAAGCAATAAGGAATAGTTCAGTTGGCAGTATGGTTGAAGAGGAATGGACATCTCTAAGCAGGTCAATCACAGAAACTGGAAAGAAAACCACAGATACAAAGAAGGTAACTGCGAAGAAACCACGAGTAACAGAAGAAATACTTCAGTTGATCGATGAAATAAGGAAGTACAAACATTTTCAGGCAAATTCAGGAATACAGAAATACAAGTCGCTGAGGAATGAAATAAATAGGGAGTACAGCGAAGCTAAGACGAAATGGCTGCATGGGAAGTGTAAAGAAATCAAAAAAAGATATGATTTTCGGAAGGACTGACGTAGCATATAGGAAAGTCAAAACAACTATCGGTGAAATTAAATGCAAGGGTGGGACATTAAGAGTATAACAGAAATTACACTCTTAAATGCAGAAGAGACAGCGGATAGGTGTAAAGAGAACGCTGAAGGCCTCTATGAGAGGAAGATTTGTCTGGTGTCATAGAAGAAGAAGAAGAAGAAGAAGAAGAAGAAGAAGAAGAAGAAGAAGATGGAGTCGACTTAAAAGAGATAGAGGATCCAGTATCAGAATCAGAATTTAAGAGAGCTTTGGAGAACTTAAGATCAAATAAGGCAGAAGAGATAGATAACATACCATCAGAATTTCTAAAATCATTAGGGGAAGTGGCAAGAAACGGCTATTCACGTTGGTATGCAGAATGCATGAGTCTGGCTACATACCTACTGACTTTCAGAAAAACATCACCACACAATTCCAAAGACTGCAAGAACTGACATGTGTGAGAAATGTCGCATACGTAGCTCAACAGCTCATGCATCCAAGTTGCCGACAAGAATAATACACAGAAGAATGGAAAAGAAAATTGAGGATGTGCTAGATGATGATGAGTTTGTCTTTAGACGATGTAAATGCACGAGAGGCAATTCTGTCGTTGCCGTTGATAATGAAAGCAAGACTAAAATGAAAAATAAAGAAACGTTCATAGGATTTGTCAACTTGGAAAAGGCGTTCAACAATGTAAAATGGTACAAAATATTCGAAATTCTGAGAAAAGTAGGGGTAAGCTATAGGGAGAGACGAGTAATACATAATACGCAGAAGAGCCAAGAGGAACTAAGTGCTCGGATTAAAAAGGGCATAAGATAGGGATGTAGTCTTCCAACCCTACTATTCATTCTGTACATCGAGGAAGCAATGATGGAAATAAAAGAAATGTTCAGGACTGTAATTAAAATTCATAGTGAAAGGATATTAATGATACGATTCTCACTCATGACATTGCTATCCTGAGTGAAAGTGAAGAAAAATTACGTGCTGAATGGAATGATCGGTCTAGTGAGATGAATATAGACTGAGAGTAAATCGAAGAAAGACGAAAGTAATGAGAAGTAACAGAAAAGAGAACAGCGAGAAACTTAACATCAGGATTGAGCGCCACGAAGTAGATGAAGTTAAGGAATTCTGTTATCTAGGCAGCAACATAAACAATGGCGGACGGAGCAAGAGGGACATCAAAAGCAGACTACATTGGCAAAAAGTGATTTCCTAGCCAAGAGAAATCTACTAGTATTAAACATAGGCCTTAATTTGAGGAAGAAATTTCTAAGAATGTACGTTTGGGGCGAAGTATTGTATGGCACCAAAGTCGACTGTGGCAAAAGCAGAAAAGAGGAGAATCAAGGCATTCGAGATGTGGTGCTACAGACAATTGTTGGAAATTAGGTGTACTGATACTGCAAGGAATCCGAAGGTTCTGCGCAGAATTGGAGAGGAAAGGAATATGTGGAAGACTCTGACAAGGAGAAGAGAAGGATGGTAGGACATCTGTTAAGACATCAGGGAATGACTTCCTTGGTACTAGAGGGATTTGTAGAAGGCAAAAACCGTAGAGGAAGTCGAAACTGGAATATATCCAACAAATAATTGCAAGTGCTGCTCTGAGATGGAGGTTTGCACAGGAGAGGAATTCGTGTCGGTCTTTATCAAACCAGTTGGAAGACTGATGACTCAAAAGAAAAAAAATTATGCATACATGTGTGTGCTTTATGTCACAAATCATACACAGAGGTGACAAAAGTCATAATATAGCGATATGTACGTATACAGATGGCGGTAGTATCGCGTATAGGAGGTACAGAAGGGTAATTTATTGGCGGAGATCTGATTCGTACTCAGGTAATACACGTGAAAAGGTTTCCGACTTGATTATGGTCGGGTGACTGGAATTAACACACCTTGAATGCAGAATGGTAGCTGGAGCTAGATTCAGGGATATTCCAGTTGCCTGCAGTGCATCTCCCAGTCTCGTGACCTAATCGACTGGACCCTAGACAATTGTAAAACTGTGGCCTGGTGATATGAGTCCCGATTTAAGTTGAAAAGAGGTGATGATAGAGTACAAGCGTGGCGGAGACCCAACGAAGTCATGGACCCAAGTTGTCAACAAGGCACTGTGCAAGCTGGTGGTGGGTCCCTATTTGTGTGGCCTGTGCTTACATGGAATGGTTTGGGTTCTCCGCTTCATCTGAACCTATCATGGTTATGTTCGACTACTTAAAGACCATTTGGAACCGTTCATGGACGTCGTTCCTTAACAGCAATGGAATTTTTATGGATGATAACACGCCACGCCACCAAGTCACAATTGTTCGCGATTGGTTTGGAGAACATTCTGGACCATTCGAGCGAATGATTTGGCCACCCAGACCGCCCATCATGAATCCCATCCAGCATTTATGGGCGGCTATGGAGGCATCATGCTTCCATATTTCTGCAGGCTGCTCCCAACGACTTGTTGAGTACATGCCACGTCGAGTTAGCGCACTACACCGGGCAAAAGGAGGTTCGACACGACATTAGGGGGTATTCCATGGCTTTCATCACTTCACCGTAAACAAAAGCATGAGTGAAACCAGCAGCATATAGTTTACATGAAGCATTAGCCTTGTAATGAGTTGCTTTAGTGGAGCTATAGCTAGTGATTTACTAGCTTTCTGAGTGATTGCTACTGGTGTTGGCAACAGGCAGTCATTCCTACAAACATCAGAGGCTTTCATGCATACGACAACGGTATTACACGGTACTTAAGTAATCAGTCAGCATCACCACATCGTATTATTAAATCATTATCTAATTTTTAACCATTTAACTTGTCGACGATGCCAGGACTGAGTTACTACAATACCTAACAGCTATTTTAGAGTACTTCAACGGTCGTAGGATAAGGTGTATAGATTAGACAGTTACGATGAAGCCATCCATGGGATGGCGGGGTGGCTTCAGTGCTGCATGGTAGGCAGTGGAGTTTGTGGCGGGGTTACAGGCCAGTGGTAGCCCAGGGAAACAAGGCTATCAAAACAAACACATTATTTTACTTAGACATTTGCATCTTGCTCATGTGGGGTAGAGACCACGCCCCTCTCAGCCCAAGGCAGAGGTCGCTTGGCCAGCCAGCCAGCCAGCTGTCTGTGACAGATAACCCTGGATTGATGACACCAATTAGTTAGTTAGTTAGTTACTTACTTATATGTCCCATATACTGTTTAAACGATGTATATAATTTGTGTTAACATTAATGAACACATTATTATTTTTAGTCACACATGCAACTACACTTAATGCATATTCTTTTCTTTTTACTACCTACCAGTTCTTAAGTTTAAAAGTGCCTAGTACACGGATGTGACTTCAGTATATGAGTCGTGCAACAAACACGCAGCATCAGCAGTGCTCGGCGACAGCAGGATTTTTGTATCAGTAGCCGGCTATGTTCCGATGGATGACGGTGGGAGGCACAGCGGCGACCGCTCTGGTGATGTCAGAAGGCGTCTGTCGTGTCTGGGACTCGACTCGCTGTCCCCCTGGGCAGGAGTCAGGCCCGCTGACGGAGTGCCCCTGGGATACTCCTGTCATGCCGTGACACAAGTCTAGAAGGTGGGGCGTTGTTCAGGAGCAGACAGGGTGACGAAGGTCCGTATTCGTGTCTGCTACTGGTGGCTCCATTTCGGCCCCTCACTCGGCGTAGCCTCCTCGTTCTGGTAGTACTGCTGGGCTTCCGGTAAACTCCGCTACGAAATGACGGCTGATTTTATGACTCAGCAGCGCACCTGTTATGCTAATGTGCCGCTTCCAGTCACGTTCTTGACAAAACCGCTCGAGCCCGCTAATGGAGAAACCCGTTGCCCATTCTGCAAGAACCTTATCTTACTGCTGTGCTGGCAGGCTATGCAGAGCCGAGTCTGGCCCGCCTGGCGGTCAATATAGAGTTCTGTTACTGTACATGAAATGCCAACACTATACACTTGCCAGCTGTCAGCAGCTGCTACAATGCTTTAGTACCATATTCCCCTACTTTTATCGATGAAATGATAGTGGCGATTTTCTACCCCCTTCTGTGGAAAGGCCCTACCCCGAAGGATCCCCACTTATAACCAATCTACAACGGAGATTTTCACACCCAGTGAACGCCTTCCCACATTTTCCCGGAGAATTTTCCACCACAGGAGTATCCTGGGGCATAAACTACACAGATCAGAGACAGCATGTAACATACTAAGCTTACTAGACTTACGCTACTAGATTACTTTTTCACACTCGACTTAATATTTCATTAGTTCTCTTGGAAAACACACCAGACAGTGCCTTTACTTTTTTGTCCTGCTTTTTATGTGCTCTTGGCAATTCTTGTGTCCTTGTATGTTCCTCAAACATTCAACCTTACAGTCTACGGATCCAGTTTACTAGAATCTGTACTACATGTGAATTGAGTTGAAGGGCGGCTTTCGATCTTATTTGGATGAAAGCTACACACAGCAGAGTTATAGCCACTTCGACGCTAGGTACCATAACATTCAAGGTCGCAATCGCACGTTGTTGCCCTTCACCGCACCGCTACACATGATACACTGTAAGTAGGCTGTTTAGGATTTTTTATTGGTAACGCCGCCGCCACATAGCGCTCTGTATAAAAATCACTGGCTGTGCCGTGTGCAGTCTGTGGCTGGTTTGCATTGTTGTCTGCCATTGTAGTGTTGGGCAGCTGGATGCTAACAGCGCGTAGCGTTGCGCAGTTGGAGGTGAGCCGCCAGCAGTGGTGGACGTGGGTAGAGAGATGGCGGAGTTTGGAAATTTGTAAGAATTGGTGTCATGAAGTGATATATATATTATGACTACTAAGGTAAATGCATTGTTTGTTCTCTATTAAAATCTTTCATTTGCTAACTATACCTATCAGTAGTTAATGCCTTCCGTAGTTTGAATCTTTTATTTAGCTGGCAGTAGTGGCGCTCGCTGTATTGCAGTAGCTTGAGTAACGAAGATTTTTGTGAGGTAAGTGATTTGTGAAACGTATAGGTTAATGTTAGTCAGGGCCATTCTTTCGTAGGGATTTTTGGAAGTCAGATTGCGTTGCGCTAAAAATATTGTGTGTCAGTTTAAGCACAGTCTTGTATAAATTTTTCTAAGGGGATGTTTCATATGTCGACCCTTAGCCAAGGATACCTCACTGGAATCTTCTGATTTTTTCTTGTAGTTTGTGTAATTAATGTAGATTTTGTTTATTGCTAGCGCGTAATTGTAGAGAGAATCTCCTTTGTAGCTGTAGTCTTTCATTGTTGTACAGTACAACAGTTGTAGCATGCATGTAGAGTTGCACCAAGTATTTCGCAGCTGCGCTTGCAATTAACTAGATATTATTTTCTATGTTAATGTATTCTCTTATTTTTGCACTTCAAATTGTTTTTTTTTCTGTGTTGTCGTGTGAAATATTATGACAATAATGGCGTGTGAAAAACGTAATACTAGGCTCCAAAGTGAACTGAGAAATGACAGTGAAGACGAAAGCAGTGTGTTAGCGCCACCGAGTAATGAATTAACTAATGCTCAAAGTAGTAATTTGGTAATTGTACATAGGGAAATGGAGCGGGCTGCAAACAATGGTGTAGACAGTGAAATAAGTAGTGAACAGGGAACAATTATCGATCGATCAGTCGGCAACAGCTCGCCTCAGGATTCCGAAATGACAGGACACATTCTTGCAAATACTGTAGATTCAGGTTTTGCGTCCTCACCGCTTTCTCAAATAAGTCAAGACGCATTTTCTGTTTTTCAAACTGCGAATATTGCCGGTTCAAATGCATTGCCGAATAGCACTAAGGAACATGTTTCAGACACCAGTGCATTGTTATTACAATTAATGCAACAAATGGGACAAAAGCTTCAAAAGTTAGACACAATGGAACAAAATCTTCAAAAGTTAGACACAATGGAACAAAATCAGAGACAAACACAGCAAAAGCTTCAAAAGTTAGACACAATGGAACAAAATCAGAGACAAACACAGCAAAAGTTAGACGCAATGGAGCAAAAGCTTCAAAAGTTAGACTCAGTGGAACATACGCTTGAACAAACACGTGCAGATTTAACTACTGAATTACATAAAATCGAATCGAAATGTCAAAAAGTCTCTAATGACATAAAAACACAAATTTGTGAGCATTTCCAACCTATTTTTTCGCGGCATGAAAATTCATTACAGAATCACGAAGCAGCCATAAAAGAACTGCAAACAATTGTTCATGAAAATCATGAAACCTTGCAAGCTAAAATTGACTCAGTTGCATCTACCGATTCGGTTACGCAACTTGCAAAACTCAAGAAAACTTAAAGGACACAGTAGATACTCTGAAAATTGGTTCAGAAAGACATATGGAGGACATTAGTTCATTATCAGAGAAAGTAGTTGAACTTTCGGATCAGCTAAATAATTTATCTACGAAGGTAGATGATAATCTGAATGACACAAAACCGGTAGTCTTTAATGACACAGAAGAGTTCGAACAAATTAGGAAATTCAAACAAAATCAGAATCAAATTAATACGCAACACCAAAGAGAAATCCGAGAAGTACAAGATCAGCTGACACAGGTAATACAAGAATTACTTATTTCAGAGGACACTCCCACCCCAATACGGGAAGAGGGACATAAAAATACGGAACTGCCACAAAATAACAACACAGGGCACTTTGGAGATTATGAAAGAAATTGGCAAAGTACACCGAATTTTGAGATGGAACCGCCGAAACAACGTAACAATGACCGATATGCGACCCGCCGACACGATGATTTTGACTATAAGCTGTTCATTACTACACGTAAATTCAAAACAACGTAACAGTTGGTGGTGCCGCGGTCATCTTCCCAGTGTTTCTCCTCCACGTCCATTGACGCAGATGCCATTTCATCAAATGTGCATCTCATATTCAAACTCTGAAAAAATGTTTCATACGGTGGTTTATGTGGTTTCCGTAGTCAGTGATACTTTTCTAGTACATCCGCAGAGTTAACCGACCAGTATCTTTCAACTCTACACACTATCTGACCAAAAGTATCCGGACACCTATTAGCGGACTTTCATATAACGTGCTTCCACCCTTCGCCTTTATGACAGCTTGAATTCTGCTAGGGACACTCTCAGTATAGTGTCTGAATGCCTGTGGAGGAGTGGCCGACAGCTCTTTCTCAAAAACTAAAACCAGAGAAGGTAGTGGATCAGGATACTGGATTCTGGAGCGAATTCTCCGAGCAGGTTAGTCCATTCCAGGGATGTTATTCCTTACAGACCATTGCGTCATAGATGCTGCAGTATTATACCATCATCGTCCCCGAACTGTTCCTCTTCAGCATGTACAATGCAGTAAAATGTGTTCATATCCTTCCGTATATATCGTTTCCTTAAGCGCAATAATGGGACTGCATGCTAACCCCGAAAAACATCCCCATACCATGACACCACCTTTTGCGCACTACATTGTTGGCACCGTAACGGCTCCAACACCGACAGCCGGGACCGCAGCCCAGCAACCGAAACCAGGCCAGCTCAAACAGCGTCACCATACCTGGCTTCTACAGCCGGGGCTTTCACGTCCTGTGATCGACCAACCTACCGATTACGCCACACGAAGCCATCGGCTCCGCTCAAGATGTTTCGGTGTGGCCTCAATACAGCCTACCGCAACTGTCAGCATGTAGAAACGAGATTTAAACCATCAGGATTAGCCAATGAGCATGTCATCCCAGCTGGCCCATCAGTCGCCGGATGAATCTATGACACTGTCACCTCTGGGCCACGTAACAACGACCGCTGCCTGAGTGTCCAATCAGGGGACAGGGACATAGCATCGCTACCGCACCGCTACCCCGCATACATCAGCGGCCATCCGCCAGCATGCTGCGGAACCTGGCCCGCTGCTACCACAGAGCCTAAAAGTGAAATGCCCTGTGGCCGCCGTTGTCCACGCGAAACGCTTGTGTCAGCACGGCCGTACCAATGCACTGAGGTCCGAGGATCAATTCCCGTCGCTGCACTCGGTTTCAGAAATGCTGATCCATGTCTGTTCGTGTTTATCAATAATGTGTTCTATCAACGGATTGGCAGCATTTTAAATACGGGGCGCCGTTGGTGGCGCCAATGGCTTCTCTGTATCGCGTGGTCGCTTTTCGGCTATTTAAGTGCACGACGCTGTGGGGGCGGGGGGCTGGTGTTGTAGGTCGGTTGATTGGCCCTGCGGTGTGCAGTCTGGTTGTCGGCGGTCTCTCTTTGCGAATGCTTTGCCTCTTTCTATCACACGGGCAGAGGGCCAGCGGACGGAGGCGTGCTTGCGGTCGGTGAGTGTATACTGCGTCTAGTGAGAGGGTGATGGTCTCGTCCGTGCTGCTAAACGATGTGAACATGTGAAAGGGGCTTTCGAATGTTCAGCCTGCAACCGGATACGCTACAGAATCAAACCGAGGGAATGATTTATTCAGATTCTTGAAATCCTCCTCTATATATGCATATTGAATTTCGTGCTGTTTGCAGCTAAGGGCTCTCCCAGTGTCTGGACGTCCACATTATCTTTTTCTTCCTGCAACTGGTGCACAACTTATTGAACGGTGGTTACCTGCGTGAATGAGGTTTGCCCGTTTTGGACGCACTTGAGATACGGACAAGGAAGGTATATCTAAGTGCGTGTCTGTGCCCTCCGAAATAGCCACAGCTTCGATTTTCTGGCTGTCTGCTGGTATTTTGGTAATGTGTTCAGAGGTAAACTAGCAGGGGCTTAATCATGAAAAATTTATTGTGTCGTATGGTAATTATTGAGTGTGTGTGTGGAATATACACTCCTGGAAATTGAAATAAGAACACCGTGAATTCATTGTCCCAGGAAGGGGAAACTTTATTGACACATTCCTGGGGTCAGATACATCACATGATCACACTGACAGAACCACAGGCACATAGACACAGGCAACAGAGCATGCACAATGTCGGCACTAGTACAGTGTATATCCACCTTTCGCAGCAAAGCAGGCTGCTATTCTCCCATGGAGACGATCGTAGAGATGCTGGATGTAGTCCTGTGGAACGGCTTGCCATGCCATTTCTACCTGGCGCCTCAGTTGGACCAGCGTTCGTGCTGGACGTGCAGACCGCGTGAGACGACGCTTCATCCAGTCCCAAACATGCTCAATGGGGGACAGATCCGGAGATCTTGCTGGCCAGGGTAGTTGACTTACACCTTCTAGAGCACGTTGGGTGGCACGGGATACATGCGGACGTGCATTGTCCTGTTGGAACAGCAATTTCCCTTGCCGGTCTAGGAATGGTAGAACGATGACGGTTTGGATGTACCGTGCACTATTCAGTGTCCCCTCGACGATCACCAGAGGTGTACGGCCAGTGTAGGAGATCGCTCCCCACACCATGATGCCGGGTGTTGGCCCTGTGTGCCTCGGTCGTATGCAGTCCTGATTGTGGCGCTCACCTGCACGGCGCCAAACACGCATACGACCATCATTGGCACCAAGACAGAAGCGACTCTCATCGCTGAAGACGACACGTCTCCATTCGTCCCTCCATTCACGCCTGTCGCGACACTACTGGAGGCGGGCTGCACGATGTTGGGGCGTGAGCGGAAGACGGCGTAACGGTGTGCGGGACCGTAGCCCAGCTTCATGGAGACGGTTGCGAATGGTCCTCGCCGATACCCCAGGAGCAACAGTGTCCGTAATTTGCTGGGAAGTGGCGGTGCGGTCCCCTACGGCACTGCGTAGGATCCTACGGTCTTGGCGTGCATCCGTGCGTCGCTGCGGTCCGGTCCCAGGTCGACGGGCACGTGCACCTTCCGCCGACCACTGGCGACAACATCGATGTACTGTGGAGACCTCACGCCCCACGTGTTGAGCAATTCGGCGGTACGTCCACCCGGCCTCCCGCATGCCCACTATACGCCCTCGCTCAAAGTCCGTCAACTGCACATACGGTTCACGTCCACGCTGTCGCGGCATGTTACCAGTGTTAAAGACTGCGATGGAGCTCCGTATGCCACGGCAAACTGGCTGACACTGACGGCGGCGGTGCACAAATGCTGCGCAGCTAGCGACATTCGACGGCCACCACCGTGGTTCCTAGTGTGTCCGCTGTGCCGTGCGTGTGATCATTGCTTGTACAGTCCTCTCGTAGTGTCCGGAGCAAGTATGGTGGGTCTGACACACCGGTGTCAATGTGTTCTTTTTTCCATTTCCAGGAGTGTATATAATATAATTAATCGGCTCTGGGGTTATGTTATGAGTTAAGTTACGAGGGCGTGATTTAGCACTATGACCAGCCTCTTATATATTTGTGTATATTGTGAGTTCGTCCTCGCAATGATTAGCCTGTCTGCACATATTAATGACAAAGTAGTGCAGATATTTAAAGTGATTAATTCTGAAAGTGAATGACTTGTGGGTCCCTCACGGCCGGATTCCTGTTCTGAAATTTTTCTAATGTTTTAAGGATTGTGTTACACTGGATACTGCCCAGTTGCTCTGTAGTTTTATGTTGTTGTTTCCGTGGTTCGCGTCGTCCGTTGTAGCTGGTCGTCTAACTGGGGGACGACGCCCTGGCGACCAGTTTGAATGTAACCGACAGAGCGGTCGTTGTATTTATCAGTAGACTCCCGTTTCTGAGCGCATTTAAGTTGAGTATTTTATTATTTGTTCCTGGTGACACCAAGACGGACGTCTTTTCTTCTTCACCGTTCCTTTCAGCTTTCATTCATGCTCGATCTAAGTTGTAGTTTCCGCGCACCTCTGACGTGCCATTACTTGTCACTGAAGTATTGTAATACCTGAGGGATATCTTTCATTGTACTAGGTTTTTAATATCTTATTAAGAAAGAGAAATTGTGAGTTGTTTGTATTGTTATATCTTAAAAAGTATCCTGCTTCTGTGGAAGTTTTTCTCAGTAAACGATTTGCTGTTTGTACGGTTCTTAAGATTTATGTAAAGAGGATTTAAAAATTATTTATTGTTTGCGGTGGGCTTTGACACCCGTAAACATTTTGTGTCTTTAGTAATGTTTCAAATTCTAGGGCAATAATGTATATTATTCTGGGGTAACGGCAGTTTGCTGTTGTCATGCACTTGTTAAGTGAAATCTCTTGGAAATGACGAGTCAGAGTTTGCGTTTTGTTGGCAATTATTCCCTTGTCTTTACTGAGTTGAAGTATCCTTGAGCGTGTGTCCCACGTCTCAGCCTTCTTCTCCCGTTCCACCTCCAACTTCCTACCCTGTAGTAAAACCCTGTTACAGCACTACACATGATGGCAGGTAACGTTCTACATATACAAAGGCTTCCACCGGATAAAGCGTGAGTCACCACTGCAAAAACTCTTATTTTTCAATCGTCCACTGTCCGGTGGCGTTGCTCTTTGCACCATCTCGAGGGTCGTTTAGCATTCTACTACAGAAATGTATGGCTTATGAGGATCTCCTCAAATACTTTACTCCTTCCTTTTTATTGCGCCACACAGAGTCATCATGCTTGTTGGACACTATCAGTACTTTGGAACTCACTAGTGATACCTTCAACTGATTTCATGAGATCACTACCCTCTGCAGTGTCCGTCAATTCAATACACGAGGGTGTGGCAGTTGTTGTTCTAGTATAATTGATTCTTTCTAATGATTGTATGAGATCACCACCTTCCGCAACGTCCGTCAATTCAATACATGAGGATATACTTGTTGCTGTTTTCGTACGGTTTCCGTTCCCGTTTCCACTTACTCCACAGTCACAATCCAACAGCCGAATCGGGCAGCTTCAAAAGGGTTAAAATGTCGCTGTTAGATTTGTTTACTCTGGTTATACAAATGACTGGTCCACGTTATAAGTCACTGAGCTCTGCGATTTACTCCTCTGTTTTGCTTCTCTACTGACTACACGTTATACTCCGCCTGCTTTTACACTAGCGGGTCCTCCTCTCGCGACAGCCAGCGGTCAATTCGGCTCTTTATGGGGGTGTCGGAATACCTTTGATCAGACAGTGTATGTACATAGACGAAGTCTACCTTTTTCTGCCAGAATGTCCTGTCTTTGTCTACGAACATAGTATCTCAAGAGCAATAGACAATAACGACAGAAGTCACCACCAATAAATACCTGTAATTCCTATAACAGAATTTCCTGAGAGACCTATTGTCATAAGGTAATTTTGTGGTTATCAGGAATAGTACTTCCCTCCCTGATGGCAGAGAAATATAGCGTTTCGTTCACTGGAAAGTACTGCGCAGGGTGCTGTAATATGTAAATGAAGTGTCCACTACATTGGAAACAACTTGTTTCAGGACAAATTTTAGCTCATTTTTGTTACTTATCCTCTTACGGATCGTCCACCGCAGTTTTCACCATTGTTCGTTATTATTACATAGTGAAACACTAAAGTGGCTATGCCTCAACTTGCAGACTTTCAAAGTATAATTACCTAAGTTACTCATTCGGCCTTTATTAGCTGGCAATGTTGATCGTTTCAAATATTAGAAAATTGGCATCAAATTGAATAACAAAATAAGACAGTATAACTAGGGACAAAAATTCAAAAATTCAGCAACAATAAACAAATATAATACTAAAAAGTAAAACTTCTAAAACCAGAACTATTTACATACACATTGTGTAATGTTAAGAGCGATACGTAAAGGCAGGTAACATACCAGGAAGTAATAATGGCTCATTAACCGGTGTCCGAGGGAGCTGAGCTGTAAAAACAAGCAAGGACACCATCACAATAAAATGTAAGAAAGAAGCGTTTTCATTCTGAAGGCAAACAGCTTGTTTATTTTAATAGTGAACGACGTACAGTCTTTCTCTGTATTTTTGTGCTTGAAATAGTTACACATAACAGAATCAAACTAAAGGTTTAATCAGTTTCTATATTTACAGCACGGGTTAACGAACAGTTTAGACTCACAGAGAGAAAAATTCCGTTGTGAATTGCAAAGAAAATGATTATCTTCGCATTTGGCCCTCAACGCTCCCCCCTTCCACCCCACCCCCCCCTCCATGCCTCCACAGAGAATGAGTAACTGCTCAAGATCTACAGAAAAATTAAAGAGACCTTTGAAGAAAAGAGAACCACTTGTATGAATATCAAGAGCTCAGATGGAAACCCAGTTCTAAGCAAAGAGGGGAAAGCAGAAAGGTGAAAGGAGTATATAGAGGGTCTATACAAGGGCGATGTACTTGAGGACAATATTATGGAAATGGAAGAGGATGTAGATGAAGATAAAATGAGAGATATGATACTGCGTGAAGAGTTTGTCAGAGCACTGAAAGAGCTAAGTCGAAACAAGGCCCCGGGAGTAGACAACATTCCATTAGAACTACTGACAGCCTTGGGAGAGCCAGTCCTGACAAAACTCTACTATCTGCTGAGCAATACGTATGAGACAGGCGAAATCCCCTCAGACTTCAAGAAGAATATAGTAATTCCTATCCCAAAGAAAGCAGGTGTTGACAGATGTGAAAATTACCGAACTATCAGTTTAATAAGTCACAGCTGCAAAATACTAACGCGAATTCTTTACAGACGAATGGAAAAACTGGTAGAAGCCAACCTCGAGAAAGATCAGTTTGGATTCCGTAAAAATACTGGAACACGAGAGGCAAAACTGACCCTACGAGTTATCCTAGAAGATAGATTAAGGAAAGGCAAACCTAAGTTTCTAGCATTTGTAGACTTAGAGAAAACTTTTGACAATGTTGACTGGATGACTGGAATACTCTCTTTCAAATTATGAAGGAGGAAGGGATAAAATATAGGGAGCGAGAAGCTATTTACAATTTGTACAGAAACCAGAAGGCAGTTATAAGAGTCGAGGGACATGAAAGGAAAGCAGTGGTTGGGAAAGAGATGAGACAGGGTTGTAGCCTATCCCCAATGTTATTCAATCTGTATATTGAGCAAGCAGTAAAGGTAACAAAAGAAAAATTCGGAGTATGTATTAAAATCCATTGAGAAGAAATCAAAATTTTGAGGTTCGCCGATGACATCGTAATTCGGTCAGAGACAGCAAAGGACATGGAAGAGAAGTTGAATGGAATGGACAGGAGGATATAAGATGAACATCAATAAAAGCAAAACAAATATAATGGAATGTAGTCAAATTAAGTCGGGCGATGCTGAGGGAATTAGATTAGGAAATGAGACGCTTAAAGTAGTAAAGGAGTTTTGGTATTTGGGGAGCAAAATAAGTGATGATGGTCGAAGTAAAGAGGAAACAAAACGTAGACTGGCAATGGCAAGGAAAGTGTTTCTGAAGAAGAGAAATTTGTTAACATCGAGTATAGATTTAAGTGTCAGGAAGTCGTTTCTGAAAGTATTAGTACAGAGTGTAGCCATGTATGGAAGTGAAACATGGACGATAAATAGTTTGGACAAGAAGAGAATAGAAGCTTTCGAAATGTGGTGCTGCACAATAATGCTGAAGATTAGATGGGTAGATCTCTTAACTAAGGAGGAGGTATTGAATAGAATTGGGGAGAAGAGGAGCTTGTGGCACAACTTGACTAGAAGAAGGGATCGGTTGGTAGGACATGTTCTGAGGCATCAAGGGATCACCAATTTAGTATTGGAGGGCAGAGTAGAGGGTAAAAATCGTAGAGGGAGACCAAGAGATGAATACACTAAGCAGATTCAGAAGGATGTAGGTTGCAGTAGGTACTGGGAGATGAAGAAGCTTCCACAGGGTAGGGTAGCATGGAGAGCTGCATCAAACGAGTCTCTGGAATGAAGACCACAACAACAACACGCAAGTCACAAGTAAGTTTATAAAAGTTACAGCTGTTCGTTGCGTTTATCACGTAGGTAGAAGGACATTTTGAAAATATTTGTTCTATTAACTAGAGGCGAGGGTGCAATTATTGGGGTGAACCGTATTCTGATCTGTAAGGCGGCTCTGCAACTATCTACTGAAAATCTTGCTTGCAGTGATGTAAACCTTCATCTTATTTGAGACGTAACTAGGAAACTAACTTCTGATATTCTTCCAGACAATTACGCTGTGACAATTTGTCCATTTCATTTGGACTGTTGTGCTCAGTGGCCGTGGATAACGATATTTTACTATAAAAATAGAGCGGCCAGGCACTTTATTTAATGCGTTTTATTTATGTCAAAATGCATTTCGGGTTTGCACCCATCGTCAGATGGCAAATTACATGTATCTTCAGTTTCTACAGTGGTAAAATGTCGACAGCAGTTTGGATGCTGCAGCTCGCCTGTGCAAAAAGCAACGATTCCAATAATTTACTTCAATTGCGTGAGTTTGAAGTTACACACTAGTTTACATCCTACTTAGAATACTTCTATCACCCAAGTCAATGTTTAGTAAACAGTAGCTTAGCAAGAACCTCAAAACTTTCGTAAAATATAACTCTGTCCATAGATAAACTGCTTGTATGTGAACAAAACTGTCAGTCGACGACATGGCGAATAACCCAGTGCGCCTGTGTAAAATATGTGACAAAAAGTGTTTGTGCTGTTAGAAAAAAGAAGAAAGGCCAAGAAAGAACAAGGAGAGGAGACTGAAGTAAATGACTGGAATCGTTGGTTTTTGCACAGGCCAGCTGCAGCGTCCAGACTGCTGTCGACATTTTACCACTGTAGAAACTGAAGACACATGTAATTTGCCAGCCGAAGATGGGTGCAAACCCGAAATGCATATTGGCATAAATAA